>NC_072492.1:32959094-33262124 GCF_027574615.1 Eptesicus fuscus | reverse complement strand
CGTGCACGATTCCGTTCACTGCTGCTTCAAAACACACAGAGTTTGGACAAATGCACAACGCGCGCTCCCTCCTCCTTTCCCCAGTGCGTTCATAACAAATCAAGACACAGTCCACACGGGTCTGGGGCCTGCAGGACCGAGTGTGGGTTTCCCTAGGGTTTTGTGGGGTGTCCGCGCGCATCGCCGAGCGCTCTCGGCTCGGAAGGGCTCGCCGGGCGGCCTGGGCAGTGCAGCCCGGGCCCGGGAGGAGCTGCGGGGCGGGGCTCACCGAACTCGCTGGCGCAGTAGGACTCGCGCTCGTCCAGATCCACCCGACAGGCGTGCGCGCAGGGCTCGGCGCCGGGATCCGCGTCGCCCCGTGGCCGATCCTGGCGCGGCGGCGGCGGCGGCGGCGCGGAGAGCGCGGGCGGCGCGGCGGCGCGCGGCCGGTTGGGGTGAGCGAGGCCGTCGAGGGCGCGCGCAGGCGGGCGCGCGGCGGGGAAGCGCAGGGCGAGGGCGCGCGCACGGAGCGGGGAATCCTCCAGCGCGGGGGCGCGGCGCGGCGACGCGCGGTTCTCCGCCTGCGGGAGGCGCGGGCTCGGCGGGCCGGCGGGCGCGCGCGCGGCCTCCCGGAAGCCAGTCCGATTCTCGGCGGGCAGCGGGGGCTTCCGGCGCCGCGGGTCCGACCAGGCGGGAGCCGCGGCCTCGGGGACCGGCTGTTCCCGCGGCCCCGGCGGCTCCTGCGCGCTCGGGCCGCCGCCGGGATCGGGGTTCCTGTCGTGGGGCGGCGAGGCTGTCGGGAGAACAGAGGAGAGGCCGGGAGGCTGCGGGAGGGAGGCTGGCCGAGGAGGTGAGGCCGCGGAGGGGAGCGGAGACCGATGGGGAGAAAGAGGACAGGGCCCCGGGAGGGGAGAGGAGATGGGGGGCAGTGCACACTTAGCAAGCACCTGCGAGAGGAGACTGGGGAGGCCAGGAGACCTGGGAGCGAAGAACAGAGAAGGGAGGGCGGGAGGAAGGCGCCCCGGTGGTCAGGGGAGGGAAGCTTCAGCTTCTGGTCCGTTTCCTGGGCCCAAAGGAAGGCGGAGAGGAGGGTCTTGCCCTCTAGGAATGAGGCCAGCTAAGAAAACTTTCTCACCACGTGGGAACATTTCGTGTTTTATTTTTTTTTTTTAAGGAACCTTTCCAAATCGATAGCTTTAAAAATGACAACCCCCTGTTTGTTCTAGGACTAAACGTAATTGACAGCTGTGGTTGGAGAACAAGCTCTTTCTGCCCCCTCTTCAATGTCTGTATAAACATCCGCCCTCTTGTGTGCACCGTTTGTTGAGGAAGTACCGAGAGCGAACCCCAGGGGGCGCGGTCTCCTGGTACAGGTCCTCCCAATGGTGGAAGCGCCCCTGACAACGGAACTGTTTGGTTTTCCCATCCGTGTTTACACTGTCATCTTGGTCTCCAGAATCGGGCATTTGTGAGCGGATTCTTATCCGGCTTCCTGGACACCACTGCCTGGTAAACTACAGCGAAGAGACGTTGAAAGCCTAGCTGGGAGGCAGAGGCCCCGGGTGAAGTATAAAAGC
Source organism: Eptesicus fuscus (assembly GCF_027574615.1). Classification (NCBI taxonomy): domain Eukaryota; kingdom Metazoa; phylum Chordata; class Mammalia; order Chiroptera; family Vespertilionidae; genus Eptesicus; species Eptesicus fuscus. The sequence continues at coordinate 33,260,568 of NC_072492.1, read as the reverse complement.
ACACACATTGCTTACAATTTCCCCTCCTTTGATGGTGGAGGAAAAAAAAACTCCTCTAAATGGTACGGCATGCAAACAAATTTTTTTAAATTATTAGTGATATTCCCCAGGGCTCCAGACAGATTGGTGAGCAGACTTCAGCCAACTCGGAAGCCGGGCAACTTTCCATGCCCGGTTACACAACATCAGCTCCCCGTTTGCCTGGGTCCCAGCGCCCTCCGGACAGGCTCGGGGACCCGTCTGTATTTTCCTCTGTCGTTTGAACCGGCTGGTTTTCAGCATTTCTCTCCTCTTGCACGGAAGAGCTTGGTCCGCCCGTTTGCAGCTCTTGCAACACTTCATTTAAAGCGATTTATCTCGCCAAACTGATAATCTCCTTGAACATCAGCTTTCACCCAGCAATAATAGCTGGTTGCAGTTCATGTTTTTGCAAAGAGGTGGATTCTGACTCATCGTGGCCCACGTTGTCCCACACACACAGCTGAATAAAGTCCTGGTGGACGTCCAATTCCCGACTGTCAACTGTTGACCTTCCCAACTGCTTCCCCATTGATATCACCATCTGTTGTCATGGGAAAGATGGGCTGATATTTGGGTTAAATGCCACTGAAGTCACTCAATGTGGAAAAATAGCCCAAAGTAAATTGCCCTGTGAGGTGCGGAAGCTCTTTTCCCAGAGATAGTGGCTCGAACAAAACATCCCCCCCCCCCAAAAAAAAAAAAAAAAAAAAAAAAATGCCGCGCCACCGAAAATCCTTATTTCTGCGTTCCCTCCGTAACTTAGGTTCATTCCGTGCCCGGCAGGGTGCGTTTTAAAGCGCAGGTGTGGCGGGGCCATTCGTTGGGGCCACAGGGAGGGGGGGGGGGGGGAGGTCGCGTTTTTGCTCTCTTCGCCCTCGGCCCCCGGGGGGCTCACCCAGCGCTGCGATCACCGCCCGCGGGGCTCGGGCGCAGGTCAGACCCCGCGCTGCTCTTCGGGGCGCCCGCTCCCGCCGCGACCCCTGCGGACACGCTCCCTCCCGGCGCCGGGAAGGAGCAGCTACGGAGCAGGCGGCGTCCTCTGCAGCCTGCCCGGCTCGCGCCGGAGCATTTCAGCAGCTCAACTGGCTTCTTTCCGGAAAGGCTGCCAAGACGCACCACATCTTGGGGACCCATTTTTGCTCCCTACGAACACGGACCCGGACCCGGAGTCTCCTCTCTTGCAAACTCTGGCCCCTTTCCCGTCTCTCCCTTCACCGCGCCCCCCCCCCCCCGCCAGCTCCCACCCCCCCGGGATCCCAGTCCCTCTCGCAGGGCTCAGCCGTTCATCGATCTTACCTTTTCCCTCCGCCGCTGGGGCTTCGGGAGATGCTCCCAGGACCAGGCAGAGGAGCCAGAAAGCTCGAGCTGTCATTTCTGCAGACCCGGTTCCCAGGCTCTAAAAGCCAGCCCGGGCTTTCTGCTGTTTCTCTCCCCGCCACCCCTTCCCCACACCCCACCCCCCTTCATGCTAATGAGAGGCAGCCTTTGGGGAAACGGGCATCACTCACTGGACAGACCGTCGGAGCCACAGGGAGCCGCAGGGATTGCTCCCAGGTCCTAAGGGGGACAGACAGCACGTGGCCTCCCTGCGAATGTGCCCCCTGCGGCCTCTGAGCAGTGATAACATCCAGCCCTCAGCTTTAAACCCCGGTGGGTCTGCGGGCTGGGCTGCGGGGAGGGGGGGGGGGGTTGGCCAGTGGGGAGAATAGGGTGTTGAGGGGTGGGGAGCAGGAGAGATGGGACGTGTTCTCTAGATGAAGTCTACAACACACAGGCACAGGGGCGCTTAAGACAGCTTGGGCTGGCGGCAGGGAGGTCTCCGATGACCAAGTTCCTCGCAGAATGTGTCGGGGAGTCCAAGAGAAACAAGTCACCACGTCCTAGGTTTGGTTAAACGGTTTCACTATATATATATACCATGTTTATATTCTAGAACCAGAAGGAAAAAAAGCCATCCGCAAAAGAGCCTTTCTTCGTCCTCTCCACACCCCCATTGAAACTGGTATCTAGTTGGCAGGATTCGCCCAGCCTTTCCCCCGCCAGGTGCTCGGGGACGAAGGTGAACAAAACACCGTCCCAGGTCTCTGGTGACAGCTCATCTCCCGGAGAAAGGTGGCTGGCTGGCTGCTTAGGGCTGAATGCTGAAACAGTCCCGGGCTGAGGACCCTCTCCCTCGGGGGGCACCCAAACAGCATTCACCCAGGGCAGAAACGGGCTCCCCCTGGTAAGCCCACGGCCTGCCCCGCGTGGCCCTGCTGTCAACGGCTTCAAGCCCAAAAGGAAGGGGAAATGCATTGAGATGAAGGCGTTTCCTCAGGAGCACCCGAGCCAACAGTGAGAGGCAGCGGCTGGAAGAAACGGCCAACTGCTGCTGCGCTAATAGCTTGTGTCTCAGAGGTAAATGGTGCGAGTGGACTGACCAGACTCTGGGGGGATCGAGTTTTCCAGAAAGACACCGGCAAGCTGGAAGGAGAACAGTGGCGGGGTGAGAGGGCTGGACACCACCGTGTTTAAGTTCTTCCGGAGGAACGGGGGACTGGCAGCCTAGACACGCAAGAACACGGGTTGTGTTTTGTGAGAGAACCCGTAGGTTAACGTTAGGAAGTGACAAGTTGGACTTCAGTTGAGGACAATATGGCACCAACCGAGATCTCCAAGAAAGCAGCCTGCAGGGTGGTGACAGTGAGCTCCTGGCCGTTGGGGGCACTCAGGAGAGCATCGTTCAGGGGTGCTGTCGGCAGGGCCCTGAACGCGGTCTATCATGGTTTGCGGGGTACAGCGAGGCAAACGTGGTCCTCTAGAGAGGAGCTGCGTGTCTAGCCACCGGCCGGCAGCATGTTGGAGGGGGTCCCCAGGTCCTGCCGTCTGGTTCCCAACTTTCCTCAGCTTGTAACCCAGGGGACGTCAGTGGATCAGCTTCATGGGATTGACTCCTGTTAACCAAGCTCATAAAAAGCAGATGTACAAACCAGAATGTTACTTATTAATATGCAATGGAGCCCTAACCGGTGTGGCTCAGTGGATAGAGCGTCGGCCTGCGGACTGAAGGGTCCCAGGTTGGATTCCTGTCAAGGGCATGTACCAGGGTTGCGGGCACATCCCCAGTAGGAGGTGTGCAGGAGGCAGCTGATCGATGTTCCTCTCTCACCAATGTTTCTAGCTCTCTATCCCTCTCCCTTCCTCTCTGTAAAAAATCAATAAAATATATATTTTTAAAAATGCAATGGAGAGGCTATAGTGAAGGTGATTCCGAGGTCTCATGATGAATCAGAAGGTTGTGTACTGAGCGCTACATTGAATTACAGCTGAAGGCAGGCGAGTCTTTGTCATTCAGGTTTTAGAGGAGGACTAAATCGCTCCAGCCACTGCAGGGCTTGAGTACACAGTCAGTGCCTCCAGCCTCTGGCCAGGACCACATAAACACGGTGAAATTCTCCGAGGTTCTGGGGGCCCAGTTAATCGATGTCCTTAGCTCCCCTTCTTTCACATGTTCTTTCTCTAAGTCAGGTGAAATAAAATTAACTAGGCTTAAGCTTTCTCCGTTACAACCACATCTCAGACATACCTGCTGGCGATTATATTCAAGTCACGCAGATCCAATTTGGGGTGTTCCAGAAACTCCTCTGCTGCAGGAATGTTGTGAATGCCCCAAAGCCCACACCCTGCAACGTAGAGGCAGAGACCAGCTGCATGGCTCCCACGTCGCCTACAGGCTCCCGGGTGGCACCAGCCTGGAAGAACTTGCAGGGTCCAGAGCTGGGCAGCATCTGGCTTGCAACTTGCGAACCACACAAATGGTGGGAGGCGCAAGAGCTCGGAGACTGAGCTATGTAAGCCAGAATGCCACTTATTAATTATCAAGAAATCTATCCAGGCGAGTGTGCATGCTCGTGTCAGCCTGGCTAACATTCTCTCCCTATAAACAAGCCACGGGGGAAGGCAAATTATCATCATGATGCTTGGTAATATAAGCCAGAGCACGAGGAGTTTGTCATATGATTGGAATGTTTAACAGTATTGGTTTCTCATAGCCTCATGTGTCCATCTCCATAATAGGGGTGTGTGTGTGTGTGTGTGTGTGTGTGTGTGTGGTGTGTGTGTGTGTGTGTGTGTGTGGCAGGTGGCAGAATCCAAGAGCCTTCCTCTTTCCTGCCAGTTTCTGGTGTTTTGACTATATCTTTCTGCTTAGCAAATATTTGCTGAGCGTCTACTGTGTGTTGTATAAGAAAGAATTTGTGCCAGCTTCCTGGCATGGAGCTCCTAAGACCCTTGGAATTTCCCAAGTGATAGAGGTGTCTTTGTTATTCATGAGCTTCCTGGATCACACCGGAGTTTATGCTAATGAGGGGACTCTAGGAGAGATCCCTTTGATGGGAGCTGGGACCAGAAAGAACAGCCATGCAATGGTCAAGACTTGGAGCCACCTGGACCTCCAAGGAGGGGAGAGAGGCTGGAGATTGGGTTCACTCGGGTGGACAGTGATTCACCCCATCCTGCCTACCAGCAAACCCCAGCGAACAGTCCGTGGCGCTCGGTGAACCCATTAACGTGTAGGGAAGGTGCTGCGCCCTGTTCCATGCAGAGAGAACAAGGGAGCGTTGCCATTGGGCCCTCCCAGATCTACCATATCTGTCTCCCATTTGGCTGCTCCAGATCTGTATCCTTTACAATAAAACTGTGATGGTAAGTCCAGCACCTTCCTGAATTCTGTGAGCCATTGTAGAGAACCATCACATCTGAGGGGGGTCGTGAGAACCCCCAGGTTTGTTGCCAGTTTTTATTTAGTTAAAATATCATCAAAATATTATTACAAACTCTTTGTGAACGTGAAATCTCATAACTGCATAACACGTTCTCTTTCAAACAAACCATAATTTGGAATGTTTTAGGCTGCTCTCAGTTTTTGCCATTGTAAAACTTTCTGTGTCTCCATCAACAGAGAAATGGCTGGCTATGGCGTGACGTAGTGGAGTGCTGTAGGGCAGGTACTGTTGGCATTTTGGGCAGATAGTTCTTTGCTGTGCGTTGCAGGACTTTGACCAGTATGCCCGGCCTCATCCACCGCATACCAATAGCACCCTGCCTCCAGCTGTGACAACCTACACTGCCCCAAATTTTGTCGCCTGGGGGCAAAATCATGACCCATATTCATTGCTAACACAGCAATGAAAATAAATGAGCTACAATTACAAAAGCACAATAGAGACGAATCTCATAAAGATGAGGTCAAGTAAAAAACAAGTCCAATTTCCTCTTTATAAGGTTCACAAATAGGCAAAACTAATCTATGGAGTTACAAGTCAGGATGATGGTCATTCTTGGGAGTAGGTCTTGACTAGAAAGAATACTGGGGGAGGGGAGTCTCTGATGCTAAAGTTTTCTAGAGTTTGACTTACTAATTTTTGATATCTTAAATAAGAAGGGGTATTAGTTTATATAGTCAAAGATGTCATATCCCAGCATGCCCTAGTCGATTTGGCTCAGTGGATAGAGCGTTGGCCTGTGGGCTGAAGGGTGCCGGGTCTGATTTTGGTCAAGGACATATGCCCAGCTTGCAGGCTCGAGCTCCAGTAGCGGGTGTGCAAGAGGCAGCCAATCAGTGATTCTCTCTCATCATTGATGTTTCTCTCTCTCTCTCCCTCTCCCTTCCTCTCTGAAATCAATAAAAATATATTTTTTTAAAAAAGATGTCATGTAGTTTATAACATCTTTCATCCCTTTATAAAAGCTTAAATTTATACAAGTAATACATATTCATTCCAGAATTGCATATTACAGATAAGAAAAAATAAAAAATTAAATGTAATTCTATTGTCTAGAAAAAACTATTATAAATATTCTGGTGTGTCCATTTTCAGACTTTTTCTACACATATATGTACATGTAATTATATGTTACATAATTTCTTTCTGTAAAAGTAGGATGATGGCGTATACATATTTATTATTGATTTGAGAGAGAGGAAGGGAGAGACTGAAAGAGAGAGAGAGACAGAGACAGCAAGAAACATCGATGTGCAAGAGACACATCGATTGATTGCCTCCTGCACCCGCCTGACCTGGGCTGGGGATACAACCTGCAGTGACATGCCCTTGACGGGGAATCAAACCCTTGACCCTTTGGTGTGCAGGCCAACCTTCTAACCGGCCAGGGCGACGTGGTTTTTTGTTTTTTGCTTAATTTTAATGATTTGTCAGCATCTTGTCATTTCAATAAGCAGGATTCCATAATCATTTTTATTGACTGGATTCCTAAACATTGAATTGCTGAGTCAAAGGATATGATACTTCAATATTTTTGCTGCGTGTTGCTGAACTGTCCTCAGACATGCTTATCAGTGTACACTGAGCAGTATGCAGCGCAGGCATGCACCAACGCCTCTTTCTCCACGTTGGGATAGGAAACATCAGTATTTGAGATCCTTGCTGTTCTGAAGAGGTTTTTTCTTTTTTCTTTTTAATTTCTATGTAAATTCTTATAAAATATTTTTTCAATTACAGTTGCCACTCAATATTGTTTTATATTAGTTTCAGGTGTATAGCATAGTGGTAGACATTTACATAATTTACCCAGTGCTTCCCCGGGATAAGTGTAGGACCCACCTGGCACCATATATCATTATTACAATATTATTGACTATATTCCCTATGCTGTACTTTACATCCTCGTGACTATTTTGTAACTACCAATTTGTACTTCTTACTCCCTCCACCTTTTTCACCCTGAAGAAGTTTTTTTAAAGGTTTCTCTTTAATTCCCCCTTTTTTTTTTCATTGCGCGTGATATTGTACACTTTTTTTGTAGATTTATTGGCCATTTGGATTTCTTTTAATTTCCTGTTCATATTCCTTGTCTATTTATTAGGATGTTCATATTGTCCTTTATGAGTTTAAGAACTATTTATAGTCTACGAATTTTAACTCTTTGTCCATTATACAGCATGGAGCAAAAGTAGGTTTACAGTTGTTTATACAGAAAATAATACAATAATTACTAAATAATAATACAAGAATGAACTCTATGTATCAAGAACTCACAACACCTACTATTGACCCACCCTGTATATATTGCAACTATTTCCTCACAGAATTTCATTTGACTTGTAACTTCTTAGCGATTTTTTTGGCCAGAGAACGTTTACATTTCGCATAGTCAAATCCATCAGTCTCTTGTCTGACAATGTCCCTGGTGTCTTTGTCATGCTTAGAAAGCCTTTCTCCATCTCAAAAAATATATAAACCTATATTTTTCTAGTGCTTGTAGTAAAATCACGATTCCATCTGGAATGTATTTTGGTATGTAGTATGAGGTAAGAATCTAATTTTATTTTTTTCTCAAATAACTAGGAAGTTGTCTAATCCAATTGGCAAATAAATTCATCCTTTCCCAACATTGAGATGTCACCCTTAACATAAAGCAGCGATTTTCAACCAGCGTGCCACAAGAATTTTTAAAACATGCATACCTGACTACTTAATTACAGGCGTTGACCTGTCTTCCCTCAGATTGTCAAATAAAAAAAATGACAACAACCAACACAACAATAGCCGCCCAATGTGAATGAATCAAAATTATACCTATTTTTTTTGTCAGATTGGCAAAAAATATATTTTTTCATGTGCCGCAGAATGCTAGTAATTAGTTTATATGTGCCATGAGATGAAATAGATTGAAAATCACTGACATATTTGTCCACAGTGGGGCATGGTTATAGTTATCATGTTGTTATAACATACTAGAGGCCCAATGCATGAAATTCATGCAAGGGGCTCGGCCCTCGCAGCCCCAGCTTCATCTGGAAGGTCGTCCGGAAGGTCATTAGGCTGTCGGGTCTAACATATTACCCTTTTATTATTATAGTTATTTCTTTGAAAAATTTGTTTTTGATATGATAGTGTTTGTTTTTCTTTCAAGTTAACTTTAGAATTATTCTGCTAAGTTTAAGAATCCTGTTGGTTTTATTGAATTTGCATTACATGTATAGATTAACTTGTAAAGGATTTGACAGCTTTTCTGTATTGTCTTTCTGTCCATGAAGATAGAGTATCTACATTTCTTTGAGTCTTCTTTTCCCTCTGTCAAAATATTACCACTTTCTTCATCTAAGCTCTACACTTTTCTTATTAAATGTATTTCCTGGGTATTCTATAGTTTCAATGCAATTTGGAAAGATCTTTTTTCCCTTTATATTTTCTAACTGGTTTTTCTAGGTATATAGAAAAAGGATGAATTTGTGTGTATATCTATACTTACTGTTTATACCCCAATTTGTGCATATCCAAAAATAGTCCAAACTATTTTCAATTGATTCCCTTGGGTTTTCCCAGTAAAAAAACATATACTCTATAAATAATGATATTTTGCCTCTTCCTCTCAAATATTTATTTAACTTTTTACTGCATTGATGAGAACTTTCCAGACTTTGTTGAATAATGTCACAGTCATCATCTTTGTCTTAGTGGTAGTCCTCATTAGTAGAGAACACCCCAAATGTTCATTTTCAAGTGACTAAAGACAATTCACTTCAAGAACATTGAGCTATATTTATCTGTACACCCACACCATTTTTACTTAGGAATCTGAGAAATATTTCTATTCTACTGTGACTTTCTTAATATTGATTATCGGACTGTGTCTTTTATATATTGTATCTTTTCTCTAATCATTTTGATCTCTTTTTCATTTTCATTCTAGGACAGTGTTCGGCAAACTCATTAGTCAACAGAGCCAAATATCAACAGTACAACGATTGAAATTTCCTTTGAGAGCCAAATTTTTTAAACTTAAACTATATAGGTAGGTACATTGTTATTAACTTAATTAGGATACTCCTAAGCTGGCCTTTGCTAAAAACTCCAGGGGCCAAAGAGCCGCATGTGGCTCGAGAGCCGCAGTTTGCCGACCACTGTTCTAGGAGAGGTTCTTGAATTTGTACATTATGTCACTGAGTTTGTTTTCAGTAGTGTCACCTCTGCCTTGGCTCCTTCCAATAAGGATTTAATACTAAGGAGTTATTATTAGTTAACTCCTGTTTTGGTTCTTCCTATTGTTCTTTCATCTGCGTCTACTCACTTCTGAAGTTTCCTGATTCACAAGGACCATCTCTTTTGTACTTTTGTGAGAATGCCTAGCTGTTTTTTGATACTGTCTTCACAATTCTTTGTCATCGCAATTTGAGGTATACTGTTCCTCCAAGCATTTTTAAGGGGAAGGTATTTTTATTTTATTTTTAATATTTGTTATTTTTCAATTACAGTTGACATTCAATATTATATTAGTTTCAGGTGTTCAACAGTGTTAGGCGTTTATATAACATTAAGTGATCACCCCAATAAGTCTAGTACCCACCTGGCTCTGTACAAAATTACCACAATATTATTGACTATATTCCCTATGCTGTACTTTACATCCTTATGACTATTTTGTAACTGCCAATTTGTACTTGTTAATTCCTTCACCTTTTTCACTAAGCCTCCCAACCCCCCTCCCATCTGGCAATCAGGGAAGATATTTTTATTACAAAAGATTAATAATTAATTTACATTCAGAAAATTATTGAGAATAATATAATGAATACTTGTTTAAGTATGACCCAGTTTTTGCCAAATGTTAACTTTATTTTTTGTCCTATGTACTTCATATTTTCTAGTTTAAAAATAATTACAAACCCAGTTGGTGGTAACCAGTCTCCAAATGGCTGGCCCCCAATGATCCTCACTTCCTGATATTCACACCCCCAGTGTCTCCACCCACATTGTAGCAGGACTAATCTGGCAAACAGCATACGGGAGAAGTGATATGTATTCCCAAAATGAGATTACAAATAGACTGAACTCTCATCTTGGGCATGCCTTCTTTCTTCCTTTTAAATCATTTGCTCTGGGGAAGGCCAGCTGCCATGTTGGGGGCAGACACTCAAGCAGCCTACGGGAGGCCCACATAGCAAGGAACTGAAGTCCTCAGCCTGCAGCAGTAAGATATTGAGACCTGCTGCTCTCGCCGGCTTGGCTCAGTGGATAGAGTGTTGGCCTGTGGACCAAAGGGTCCTAGGTTCGATTGGGGGGGGGAGGCGGTGCAAGGGGGCAGCCAATCAATGATTCTCTCTCATCATTGATGTTTCAATCTCTCCTTCTCCCTTCCTCTCTGAAATCAATAAAAATATATCTTAAAGAAAAGATTTGGGTTGGGTCTTCAACATATAGATTTTGGGGTGATATAAACAATGACCCCTGTCTATTGATTCAGCACCATGAAGAGTCCCATGGTCAACGGGCAGCCTCAGCTTCCCATGAATGGAACCATGACAGTGTGTGTCCCAGTTTAAATATTTCTCCCTTGGGCTCTAGGACCTCTGCAACTACTGAGTCCCGGATCACTGGTAAGGAAAGCAAACCATTCTCCCAGTGAATCATTAAGGACGTAGTGGGAGGGGCCACTCTGGAGGTGCAAACTGGCAATGTCTCAACCCAGGAGTGGGATGCTGGCAGAAGCTCTGCAAGCAAGGAAAGCAAATCCACACCCAGAACACGGGTCTGTCCCTGTGAGGAGCAGGCGCTGTCCACACGCAGTCTGGTCCTTGCAAACTAGGGATTATTGTTACCTCTAGGAGTCTGACCTTCCCTTTGGAGAAGCGCCCTCTGCTGGCCTTTCCTAAGATCCGAGGCTAGAGCAGCTTCTCCCTCCATTGTTCCTCATTGCTTTTAGTAGCTTTCCCCTTTTATTTGAGGAGTTTCAGATATCTTCTGGTTTCATTGATGGTGTTTGTGGTTCTGCTTCTCATCCCCCTTGTTGCTTTTATGGGATTTCCAAGAGGAGTGGAGAAAAATGGCAACTTTACTGTATGTTTAATACTGCAACCCGGTAAAGTGTAAAGTTTGACAATTCTGAATGTTAATAGTATCGGATTGTATTTTAATATTAATTCTGGTGTATTCTCTGAAATTCTAAAATGAGTTTTGAAAGTTTGAACTAATACACTACTAATAAGTATTTGTATGTATCCAAGATTTAAAAATTAAAATTCCAAAGGGATCTTATATAATAAAAGCCTAATATGCAAATTGTCCCCTTGGGCAGTCGTTCGACGGGGGAGTTTGACCGCTCACTATGACATGTGCTGACCACCATGGGGCAACGTGGAACATGGGAAGTGTTGGCAACATGATGCCGGCAGCAGGTGGCAGTGGAGGTGCTGCTGGCCACGATGGGCTCCGACGAGAGCAGGACCTTGGCTGGATGGTGAAGCAGCTGAGGAGGTGGCGCCAGGCTAAGGTGGGTGTGAGCGGGGGCCCGATTGCCCTGCCGATCGCCCCGCAGATGGCTCCCAGGCGCTGAAGGAGCTGGGCAGGGGTCCCGGCACGATCGATTGCCCCGCAGGTGGGATGGTGGAGCAGGTGAGGGGGTGGCACCTGGCCAAGGCAGGGTGCCAGGCCGGGCTGCAGTGCTGTGAGGCTGGGGGCATGAGCTGGGGACTGATCTCTGCAGACCACCCTGAGGGACCCCACCAGTGCACTAATTTGTGCACCAGGCCTCTAGTCTAGTATAAAAACAAGCAAAATTAAACAATGCTGTTAGAAATAAAGCTCCTGGCCCTAACCGGTTTGGCTCAGTGGATAGAGCGTCGGCCTGCAGACTGAAGGATCCTGGGTTCGATTCCAGTCAAGGGCATGTACCTTGGTTGTGGGCACATCCCCAGTAGGGGGTGTGCAGGAGGCAGCTGATTGATGTTTCTCTCTCATCAATGTTTCTAACTCTCTATCCCTCTCCCTTCCTCTCTGTAAAAAAAAAATAAATAAAACATATTAAAAAGAAAAAAAGAAAAAGAAATAAAGCTCCTGGTCACCCTGGGAGGAAGTAGTGATCGGAGGGAACTCAGGGTGGGCTTCAGCAGTGATTAATGCCCCATTTCTTGATCTGGGTGCCGGCTCTACAAGTGTGTTGAGTTCATGAACATAATTGAACTGCACACATGAAATGTGACTTTTCTGCGCGTATATCACACGTTGATAATCATTTTTTAACCGAAAAGTAGAATAGCCTACAACTACAAATAAAGCACGATCCTAGTAAACACATGGTATTTATCTGGGTCAGTCAAAATGGAAAGGAGAAATTTATGCAAAAACTTTAAATATCTGAATTTTGCCATATTCTTTCATTTATTAAGGATTCTATCTTTGATTATAGGTATAATATACCTTTCTGTGGGGAAAATGAGTTCTTCCATATAATTGGGGCTGTAGTCATATATTGCGTCTGGGTTCAAACACTAGCCTATATATACTATAGCGTGAATTCCAACATTTTGGGGTTCTGCCATTGTTTGTCTCCTCACGTGCCCGCCTGCTCCCTTAGTGATGTTGGGCTTCCCAGGATTGGGCCCTAGACTCAGCAAGGATCCCCCCTTACCTTGAGCATCCCCCGAGTTATGTTTGAAAGCATCTTGGCCCTACTCTTCCCTTTGGTGTTAACAAAATGGATTCCACGGAGCTGCCCTACAGCCATGAGAGATATGAGGAAAATGTTAAGGAAGTCAGCACCCACATAAAGAAAACTGGCTACCCTGACACAGTGACATTTATGCCAGTTTCTGGTTGGGATGGGGACAACATGCTGGAGTCAAGTGCTAACATGCCTTGGTTCAAGGCATGGAAAGTCACCTGTCAAGATGTCAAATGCCAGCAGAACCACGCTGCTTGAAGCTCTGATTGCATCCTGCTGCCAGCACCTCATCCAACGGGATAAGACCTTGTGTCTGCCCCTCCAGGATGTCTGCAAAATTGGTGGGTATTGCTACTGTCCCTGTGGGCCAAGTGGAGACTGGTGTTCTCACACTTGGCATGGGGGTCACCTTTACTCCAGTCAACATTACAAAGGAAGGAAGTACAACGGAAAGAAAACAGCGAACGGCCGAAATGTACCCTGCACATTTGTCACAACTAAGACTTCAACACTAGTACATTACTGGTAACCCAACTTCAGACTGTGTTCTGATTCCATTGGTTTTTCCGTTAGTGCCTTTTTTTTTTTTTCTGTTTCAGGCTCAAATTCAGGACACTACATTGCATTTAGTGTATAGTAGTTTTTCAAGAGTAGGAGTTTACTCAGTGATATTCTTCCTGTACAAGTTCTGCAAGAAGAGTTTAAACTTTTTCAAGCTAGTCAACTGACCAGGCCTGGAAAGCTTAAATTCTGATTTTCTTTCATCACACAAATTTGCAAATAAAACATAGACACAGAGACACCCCCCAACCCCAAAAGCCATACGTCTTAACTGCAATTTATTGTTCATAATAGTTTAGAGACAGAAACCATAAATTATGCCTATTATATTTGTGTGTTGTAACAGCACAATTGCTCCTCTATGAACTCAACTTAGCACTTGAAATAGATGTTTGGAGCCAGCACAGTTGGATCTGCTCACATACCCCTTGGGACAAGGATGAGGAGAACGTTTTGCATGTGTGGCTGCCCATGGTGAAGCTCACCTTGAAAAGGCAGACAGAAAAAGGAATGGAGCCATCTGTCTTGTAAAAAAGATGGAAAACCCCACTTTTGGATCACTCCTTGGCTTTCACTTACAAAACCTCACTTGCAATGTTTTTAAAACACGGAGATGCGTTTCCTAATTTGTCAGGACAATCCTCCCCGAGGTCGCTGCAGAGACCGAAATAACCACATTTCAGAGTCTGTTTTTACTGATTTCAGCATATCATCGCCTTTTTTCCTTCCACCAAAAGAAAGCTCTGCACGACCCAGATGGGACTCGAACCCACAATCCCCAGCTCCGGAGGCTGATGCCTTATCCATTAGGCCACTGGGTCACCACACGAGCAGCTCTCTCACAACGCCCTCTTACGCGATGCCATCATCACGCCCCGCCCCTGCGCTCCGCGGCCCTGCGTCGGGCGGTGAGTTTTAGAAGCCGCGCAACGGCGGCAGCGCGCGCGCCTGCGCCCTGGTGCACCCTTGGCCTAGACTTCGGGCCAATCCTGGGCGCCTGCGCGTGGCTCTCCACGCCCCGGTTTCTCCCTGTCCGCTGGGGTTTTTTTTTTGGGGGGGTGTTCTTTTCCGTGGGTGCACATTACTCGCACTTGGGGAACTTTAAGCAAAATTCCACTGGCTGTGCTGCCCCCACTTTAATTCTGTGTCCTTGGGCAGGACCCGGCGCCTGCATTTGACAGAGTTCCCCGGCCCTTTCTCTGCCCCTGGGGTTAACCACTCGCAGAGCGTCAGCCCTCCCGCGCCCCCTTCCACCTTCCCACCCCCCGCAGGCCCTTCCTTCCCGTTCTTTCCTGCATTTCTTCAAGGAACATTCCCTTCATAAACACTACTGTGTGCCGAGGACTGTTGCGGGATTCCAAGGCAAACAGGCTTTCCTTTAAATCCGCCCTTCTACCCCACTTACTTACATTTATTTTTCTCCTCTTTCCTTCCGGATGAAAGGGAAAAGGGAGAGGTTTCTAGTTTATGGCGGCAGGGTAGGTAAATGTGGTACTCGCATCCTCCCACAACCACATCAAAATCACAACCAAACTACAGAGCAGCACAATTCCATGGTCTTCTTGGACCCATCATACCTGTTCATTGTAAAACTATAAAACATGGGTAAAGCCAAACGAAAAAAAAAAGAAAAATGACTGTAATCCTACCACTCAGAGTTAAACGCTTTTTAAAGTTTTGGTGAGTTTAAGTCTTGTCTGTGTGTCACTGTTTTATCTGTGCGTCATGAGCCATCCAGGAAATGCTTTTCGTGGAAACTAAGACAGTATTAGTGAATAATAATTGACGAATCATCCAGCCCTGATGGTGCAGAAGTGATGGGTAACACTGTCACCTTAGTGAATTAAGACAGTGGCACCAAATGGTATTTTCACCTTCATGCCCTGGAAGTGTGTGTGTGTGTGTGTGGGGGGGGGGGGGAAGTCAACTTCACTTAAGAATGTGCTTGATAATGCTATAAGAATTTATTAATTAAGTCTCCCCCCTTGAGTACACTTTTGTTGTTGTTAATCTTTACTGGTGAAAGTATTACATATGTCCCCTTTTTTCTCCCATTGGCTCCTTATTCCCCCCCCCCCCACACACACACCTCAGCCCTCCACAACCCTATTGTCTGTGTCCATGGATTCTGCATATATGCATACAGATTCTTTGTTTGATTTCTTCCCGCCCACCCAGTCATCCCCACCTTCCCTCTGAGATTCGACAGTCTGTTCCATGCTTCTGTCTCTGGACCTATTTGTTCAACAGTTTATTTTGTTCATTAGATTCCATATATGAGTGAGATCATGTGATACTTGTTTTTCTCTGACTAGTTTATTTTGCTTAGCATAATACTCTCTAGCTCCCTCCATGCTGTCTCAAAGGATAAAAGACACTTCTTTTTTACAGCTGCATAATATTCCATGGTGTAAATGTACCACAGCTATTTAATCCACTCATCTACTGAGGGGCACTTGAGCTGTTTTCAGATCTTAGCTATTGTAAATTGTGCTGCTATGAACATAGGGCTACATACATTCTTTTTTTTTTTTTATTCCAAGTTACAAAAGCAGTCTAACCTCAATTTAGCTGCTCTCATTCACCACAAACTTTGCCTTTTGACGTACCACAATATCCTTGAAAGGCAAAGGGCCCAGCGCTTTTCTTTCAGTTCACAAGTTTGGAGCTCTTTTCATACATTCGTTCTGATTGGTGTTTCCGGTTTCTTAGGATATATTCCTAGAAGTGAGATCACTGGGTCAAATGACAGTCCCATATTTAATTTTTTGCGGAAACTCCATACTGTTTTCCATATGGCTGCACCAGTCTGCATTCCCAGCAGCAGTGTACTAGGGTTCCCTTTTCTCCACATCCTCGCCAGCACTTGTTATTTGTTGATGGTAGCCATTCTGACAGGTGTGAGGTGTTACCTCATTGTCATTTTAATTTGCATCTCTCTGATGATCAGTGACTTTGAGCATTTTTCATACATTTCTTGGCCATCTGTATGTCCACTTTGGAGAAGTGTCTATTTAGGTCCTTTGCCCATTTTTAATTGGATTACTTGTCTTCCTTTTGTTAAGTTGTGTGAGCTCCTTATATATTTTGGATATTAACCCTTTATCACATGTATCATTGCCAAATATGTTCTCCCATGCAGTGGGCTTCCCTTGTTGTTTTGTTGATGGTTTCTTTTGCTCTGCAGAAGCTTTTTATTTTGATGTAGTCCTATTTATTTTCTCCTTAGTTTCCTTTGCCCTAGATGCATCTGTAAACATATTGCTACAAGAGATGTATGAGATTTTGCTGCCTGTGGTTTCTTCTAGTAGTTTTATGGTTTCATGACTTACATTTAAGTCTTTATCCATTTTGAGTTTATTCTTGTGTATGGTGGTCTAGTTTCATTTTTTTTGCATGTATCTTGTCCAATTTTCCCAAAACCATTTATTGAAGAGACTGTCTTGACTCCATTGTATGTTCTTGCCTCCTTTGTCAAATATTAATTGAGCATAAAGGCTTAGTTCAATTTCTGGGGTCTCAGTTTTGTTTCATTGATCTATGTGCCTGTTGTTGTGCCAGTACCAGGCTGTTTTGGTTACGGTGGCTTTGTAGTATAACTTGATATTTGGTATTGTGATTCCTTCAACTTTGTACTTCTTTCTCAAGATTGCTGCGGCAATTCGGGGTCTTTTATGGTACCGTATAAAGTTTTGGAGTATTTGTTCTAGATCTGTGAAATATGCTGTTGGTATTTTAATAGGGATCGCATTGACTCTGTAGATTGCCTTGGGTAGTATGGACATTTTAATGATGTTGATTCTACCAATCCATGAACATGGTAAATTCTTCCACTTGTTTATATCTTCTTCTATCTCTTTTTTTCAACGTCCTGTAGTTTTCCAAGTATAAGTTTTTTACCTCCTTGGTTAAGTTTATTCCTAACTACATTAATTTTTTTGTTGCAGTGATTAATGGGATTGTTTAGTTTGTATTTCTGAGAATTCATTATTGGTGTATAAAAAAGCCATAGCTTTTTGGTTGTTGGTTTTGTATCCTGCGACATTGCTGAATTTATTTATTAAGTCTAGTAGTTTTTGATGGAGTCTTTAGGGTTTTCTATGTACAATATTATGTCATCTGCGAATAATGAGAGTTTTACTTCTTGGATGCCTTTTATTTCCTCTTGTCTGATCACTGTGGCTAGGATTTCCAGTACTATGTTGAATTAGAGTGGTGAAAGCGGACATCCTTATCTTGTTCCTGTGGGAAATGTTTTTGTTTGTTTGTTTTTTAAAAAATATTTTATTGATTTTTTTTACAGAGAGTAAGAGAGAGTTAGAAACATCGAGGAGAGAGCAACATTGATCAGCTGCCTCCTGCGGAAGTGCCCGCAACCAAGGTACATGCCCTTGATCAGAATCAAACCTGGGACCCTTCAGTCCCTAGGTCGATGCTCTATCCACTGAGCCAAACCGGTTAGGTCAGGGGGAATGGCTTTAGTTTTTGCCCATTCAGTATGATGTTGGCTGTAGATTTGTCACATATAGTCCTTATTATGTCGAGGTATGATCTCTCTATTCCCACTTTGTTGAGACTTTTTATGGAAAAGGGGTGCTGGATTTTGTCGAATGCTTTTTCTGGGTCTATGGATATGATCCTGTGATTTTTTGCCTTTCAATTTGTTTATGTGATATATCACGTTTATTGATTTGCGAATATTGTACCAGCCTGGCATCCCTGGACTAAACCCCACTTAGTCATGGTGTATGATCTTTTTACTATATTGCTGGATCCAGTTTGGTGTCGGTGAGAGGTGCCTAGAACAGTAGGATGCAATTTAAATCTGCCTCCTCTCCAGAATGGCCAGAAACCCCTGCCAAGTTCCTCCGGTGAAATGTGCATAGCCATATGTTTCTATACCAATAAGTTTGAAGAACATGATAAACAAGAACCCGCAATTCCTTTGCCAAAGGTCGGGGTCTCAGGCCCAGACCGCGCTGAGAACCTGCCCCGCAGTCGCTTCTTGCCCGGGTTTGGAGTCTTTACACTCCCAGCTGCTAGGTATTCTGGGATCGCCTGCACGCTCCCTCATCTCGCGATGCTCTTCTCTCTGCGGCTGGGCCCGATGACTCCCCCCACCCCCAACGTGTTTTTCAAACCCACCAATAGACGCTCATCATAGGCTCGAACCAGCCAATCAGGATGCGGAGCCGCCGGGAAATTTAAATCGCGCCGGCCGGCTGCGCGAGCCACACCGTCTTAGGGCTGACCCGAGGTAGACGTTCTCAGAGCAACCGAACCGCAGCCCGTCCTCCGCTCACGGTCTCCTGTGAAAGCCCGAGCCGGCTGTGTGGGTAAGAACTCGGGCCCCGGCCCCGCCGGAGAGGTACCGGCTGGACCCCAGGCCGCGCTCTGCTTGCGGGTGGCGGGAGGGGAGGCCCCGGGTCCACGCCTGGCCTGGCTTTGGCCTCCTCCGATGACCAGGCCTCCTGGGCGTCGTTCGTTGACGAGGAGGCTGTTACTGCGAGGCGAGTCCTCGGGCTTTGGGCCGCCGAGGCCCTGAGAACCTCAGCGGGAGCCTTGGCGGTTCGCGACTCGCCGAGTCAGAGCGAGGCCTAAGGGCCAAAGCCCCGAAGTGGGGGAGCCGGGCGCCGCTGCAGATTCCGGGGTGTGTGTGTGTGTGTGTGTGTGTGTGTGTGTGTGGATGGATAGGGGGGCGCAGGGGAAGGGACTGGAGGTGGAGGTGGCCATTGGAACTCTCTCTTAAAACGCAGGCTTTGGGTTGGCTGTGTCAATTTTGTGAACTAACGTAATGGGATCAAAATAGGTTGAAAAGATTGAAGTAAATTTTGTCATCGTGTGGAGATCGCTCACAAGTATCCGCGTCTGGATGATGTCAGCTAATAGGGGCCTAATTAAGGGCATGCACTCGAAATTCCTAGAAATCAAAATGTTATCGGGATGTGGAAGACGGCAGAACTGCGTCGCAAAATGTCAGGGTTGACGAGAGTTAAAGGGAGACAACCAATAATGAACCCGATGTTTCTTTCATTTTTAAATGGGAAGAATGTGCCTATGTTGGCCACTAACAGACCAGAGGCTCTGAATAGCTTGCGCCTCGGACATAGATTTTGAGGGTAAGCGCCGTTTTCCTACTTGGTCTTCCGTTGTGGGCTGTCTGTAGCAGAGTCCAGAGCTGCCCTGTCCCGCAGGGGAGTTACCAAATGCTTGTGGCAAACCCGAACTTTGAGCTGTGCTGTAAGCTCACAGAACACACAAGATTTCCAAGAATTGGTATGAAAAAAGAATGTGAAATAGCTATCAACACTCTTCTGACTGACAAAGCAAAATGATAAAAAAAAGGAAAATTTTTTTCTCTCCCCCATCTTAGAGCTTCTCCCTTTGTCTCATAACCATGTCCACCAACGAGAATGCTAATTCGCCAGCTGCCCGCCTTAACAGATTCAAGAACAAGGGGAAAGACAGTACAGTGAGTACCTTTTGTTGCTCTCACGTGGTATTTTTTTTTTTTAATGGGGAGATAATTGGGAAGGGATCAAAACTATGAGGGTATTTGGAAAGAAGAAAGCCCTCATTTTGCAGGAAAACCTGGAATGATGGGTGAAATGACATGTTATCTTTTTCCAAGGAAATGAGGCGGCGCCGAATAGAAGTTAATGTGGAGCTGAGGAAAGCTAAGAAGGATGACCAGATGCTGAAGAGGAGAAATGTGAGCTCATTTCCTGATGATGCTACTTCTCCACTGCAGGAAAACCGCAACAACCAGGTAAATATATTTTAGCTTATGAATTATGGTAAAGCCAGAAAACCAGTATGGGACTTCAATATTTTATTTATTTATTTTTATTTTTTTAATATATTTTTATTGATTTCAGAGAGGAAGGAAGAGGGAGAGAGAGATAGAAACATCCATGATGAGAGAGAATCATGGATTGGCTGGCTCCTGCAAGTCCCTGACTGGGGATCGAGCCCACAACTTGGGCATGTGCCCCTGACCGGAATCGAACCTGGGACCTTTAGTTCGCAGGACTATGCTCTATCCACTGAGCCAAACCGGCTAGGGCGGGACTTCAGTATTTAAAACATTGCTAGTGTTACGGTTGTAACTATAAAATCTGAAGATTTTTTTTTCCCCCTGCTCTGAATCAGTTCTTTCCTACCCATTCTCCATAATCGACTCAAGTTGATTGCAAGGTCTTTAGCTCCGAGATCTCTTAAGTTTTCCTGTATTTACAGCTGCCAGCTCAGTAACTTAACCTGGCTCCTTCCAGTACCAACTGAAAGTGTGTCCAGAACCACTTTCTGGCCTATTTCTACCCTTTTTTTTTTGAATTCTCTATTTTTTGTATTTGTTTGATGAGACTGTTCTACATAATTGATATTTAATTAACAGGCAAACTTAAATGTAGGGCTAATAAACCTTTAGTAACTGATTATAAACCAAAAAATGGCAAATACGGGATTTTTATTTAATCTAAAAAATGATAATTTGCAAAATTCCACTACTTTTGTAGGGCACTGTAAATTGGTCTGTTGAGGACATTGTCAAAGGCATAAATAGCAACAATTTGGAAAGCCAGCTCCAAGCTACTCAGGCTGCAAGGTAAGTGTTGTCTGTTGCAGCATGGGTAACCCTAGAAATTAGCTTTTTTAGATTATGGGGTTTTTTTTGGTGGGAAAAAGATAGATGGTGTGGGTGATGAATGGTTTAGCATGCATATAAGCATAACCAATGGACAGACAGTAGAGGGGTGAGGGCATGTGCTGGGGGGTGGGAGCGGCCGGGGAGAGGTCAATGGGGGAAAAAGGAGATATGTAATACTTTAAACAATAAAGAACTTAAAAAAAATATTTTTCATTGATTTCAGAGAGGAAGGGAGAGGAAGAGAGGAGAGAGAGAAACATCTATGATGAGAGAGAATCATTGATCTGCTGCCTCTTGCATGCCCCCAACTGGGGATCGAGCCCGCAACCCAGGCATATGCCCTTGACCGGAATTGAACCTGGGACCCTTCAGTTTGTAGGCAAGCTGACACTATCCACTAAGCCAAACCAGCTAGGGCAACTTTTGGTGTACTTTTCAAGGAAATTACAAAATTTTTGATTAGCACATCCATTTAGAAAATACGTATATTTAGACTCATCTCATACACAGATATTTGTGACATCTATCACAGAAAGGATTAATAATTTCTGAAGTTTGACAATGCAGAAATCTGAATGACAAGCATGGAAAAGATGTTTAACCTTACTTGGTCAGAGAAATACAAATTAAATGAACAATGAGAGTCAGATTAAAAAAAACTGACAAGCTGAAACCGGTTTGGCTCAGTGGATAGAGCGTCGGCCTGCGGACTGAAAGGTCCCAGGTTCGATTCCGGTCAAGGGCATGTACCTTGGTTGCGGGCACATCCCCAGTGGGGGTTGTGCAGGAGGCAGCTGATCGATGTCTCTCTCTCATCGATGTTTCTAACTCTCTATCCCTCTCTCTTCCTCTCTGTAAAAAATCAATAAAATATATATTTTTTAAAAACTGACAAGATCTAAAGTAGATTTCTGCAGGGATGTAGAGAGGAGGGTAACCTACATAACTGGTAATATTTTTATTTTGGAAAAAAGGTAGTAAAGACACCACATATGGCAGTACCTTGCAACCAATCTGTTTAGCTCCTTTTATAGTCCAGGATATCTGAGCATTTAGTGCTTCACTGTAAAAGATTGTCTAAAGTTCTAAATCTTTGAATTGCATGTTTAATTGCTTTTTACAAAACTTCATTTGTTAATCACCTTCAACTTTTGTTTACCCTTAGGAAACTGCTTTCTAGGGAAAAACAGCCACCCATAGACAACATAATCCGGGCTGGTTTGATCCCCAAATTTGTGTCCTTCTTGGGCAGAACTGATTGTAGTCCCATCCAGTTTGAATCTGCTTGGGCCCTCACTAACATTGCTTCTGGGACTTCGGAACAGACCAAGGCTGTAGTAGATGGAGGTGCTATCCCAGCATTCATTTCTCTGTTGGCATCTCCCCACGCTCACATCAGTGAACAAGCCGTATGGGCTCTAGGAAACATTGCAGGTACTTGGCATTTTAAGTTCTTTTGACAGAATGTCTCTAATCATGCTGAGGTTGGGATAAATGCTTGGTATAAATAAGTGACGTTTGTGTTTTGAACTTGCTTTCTTCCAGTACTCATTAGGTGTGAAAGTGACATCTAAGTAAGTTAGGGAATTTCTGAGAGTATTTATTGTCTTTATGTTAAGACGTTGGTGCACTGAGTCACTCACTGAACATTGATGATACTAGATAAGTCGATAAGATTAACTTTGCCCTTTTTTCAGGTGATGGTTCAGTTTTCCGAGACTTGGTTATCAAGTATGGTGCAGTTGACCCACTGTTGGCTCTTCTTGCAGTTCCTGATCTGTCATCTTTAGCAGTAAGTTATTCACTTGTTGATTCTAATTTTCCCACCATCTCAGAAAACAGGACCTTTCATTGCATTTTTCTTTTCCCACAGTGTGGTTACTTACGCAATCTGACCTGGACACTTTCAAACCTTTGTCGAAACAAGAATCCTGTACCCCCGTTAGATGCTGTTGAGCAGATTCTTCCTACTTTAGTTCGTCTCCTGCATCATGATGATCCAGAAGTATTAGCAGATAGCTGCTGGGCCATTTCCTACCTTACTGATGGTCCAAATGAACGGATTGAAATGGTTGTGAAAACAGGAGTTGTGCCCCAACTTGTGAAGCTCTTAGGAGCTACTGAATTGCCAATTGTGGTAAGTTATTAACTTCCAGATGAGAACATAAAATATAAGGAACATAATCAGTTGATACTAATGTTGACATTGCCATTTTAGGCCATGATAAGCCTATTGTCAAAACTTTTGGGGTATAGTGTTTTTGAGCAATATTGGAAATAATAAAAGATAACTGTCAGCATTACTCTCCCCCCCCCCCATTTTAGACTCCTGCACTAAGAGCCATAGGAAATATTGTCACTGGGACAGATGAACAGACGCAGGTTGTAATAGATGCGGGAGCACTTGCTATCTTTCCCAGCCTGCTAATGAACTCCAAAACTAATATTCAGAAGGAAGCTACATGGACAATGTCAAACATCACAGCTGGCCGCCAGGACCAGATACAGCAAGTTGTGAATCATGGATTAGTCCCATTCCTCATTATTGTTCTTTCGAAGGTAATGGAGTCTTAGGCCTTAATCAAAAGATTGTTTTGTGTTTATGGACAGGCAATTGGTAAAGCTGTGCTTGGTAAGATTCTTAATGTACTAATGTTGGCTTCTATTTACAGTCCTTTGCTAAAATGGCCAGTAATCTCTTTCATTTAAGGTTTAATAGTCATTTTTTCTAAAACAGTACTTTTAGAATCTTTTTACAACCATTCTGAAATAAACTTGTTTCCTTATGTTTATTAGGCAGACTTTAAGACACAAAAGGAAGCTGTATGGGCTGTGACCAACTATACAAGTGGTGGAACAGTTGAACAAATTGTATACCTCGTTCATTGTGGCATAATAGAACCACTGATGAACCTCTTAACTGTGAAAGATACCAAGATTATTCTGGTTATTCTGGATGCCATTTCAAATATCTTTCAGGTAAGTTTTAACAAGGTATCATTTGTATTTGGGTTTGATGATAATTGGCTTACTGTTTATTTTAATTAATTTTTTTGTTAATTCTCACCTGAAGATATTTTTCCATTGATTTTTAGATAATGGAAGGGAGGGGGAGAGACAGAGAAACATTAGTGTGAAAGAGGCACATCGACTAGTTGCCTCCCACACACACCCAGACCGGGCCAGGGATCAAGCCTGCACTGGGGTACGTGCCCTTTACTAGAATCAAGCCCCAGCTCCCTCAATCTGCAGGCCGATGGATGCTCCATCCACTGAGCCAAATCAGCTAGGGCTATTTATTTATTTAAATAATATTTTTATTGATTTCAGAGAAAACTAGGGAGAGGGAAATAACATCAATGAGGAGAGAGACTCAATTCATTTGTTGCCTTCTGCACACCCCCCCTACTGGGGATCAACCCTGTAACCTGTGAATGTGTCCTGACCAGGAAGGGGGAACCATGACTTCCTGGTTCATGGGTCAATGTTCAGCCACTGAGCTACACCAGCTGGGCTGGTTCTCCACCTTGAGTACACTTTGGGATTATCTGGGGTGCTCTTACAAAACAAATTTCCTGTTTCCATTACAGACCAATTGAGTCTGGATATAGTGTCATTTTTAAAGTTGCCCAGGTGATGATGATGAACAGAAAAGGTTGAGAATTATGCAAAACTCTTTGTAGCTCAATGCTATAGAAGTAGTTGCCGAGAGCAAGTACAGACCTGATCATCTTGAATTTAAAAAAAATCTAAAATGGAGATAGTTTTTATCTTGTAGGGTTGTTGAAGGAAGTGTTTATTTCTGTCTGATAAGATATTAGTACTCAAACATAGATTGGAATTTTTTAGGCTGCTGAGAAACTAGGTGAAACTGAGAAACTAAGTATAATGATTGAAGAATGTGGAGGTTTGGACAAAATTGAAGCTCTGCAAAACCATGAAAATGAGTCTGTGTACAAAGCTTCACTAAACTTGATTGAGAAATATTTTTCTGTAGAGGTGAGTAACATGGTAACGTTAAGAACTTGGAAAAGGGACATTTAAGGTCAAGGCCATGGACTTTTTTTTTTTTCATACTTTTTCAATAAATCCTGTATCCTTGTTAAATATAGCAAAATATCAGTGTGAGATATAATGTATATATTTGCTCTTCAAATGTTTGGCATGATATCTTTTTTAAAATTATTTTTATTGATTTTAGAGAAGAAGGGGGAGGGATAGATAGAAACATTGATGAGCTGCCTTCTGCATACCTCCTCCTGGGGATCGAGCTCCCAGCCCAGCATGTACCCTGATCAGGAAGTGAACCAGTGACCTCTTGACACACAACCACTGAGCCACACTGGCCGGGCCTGTCATGATATCTTTTTAACTTGAGATTTTAAAAAATCACCAATTTACTTTCAAATGAATAGCCTTGGGAGTCTTAGAATTATCTTGAGAAAAGTTTGTGAAGGAGTCAGTAGAGAAGTCAATCAACCCCATATCCATACTTTGGGCATTATTTATAAGCAGTTTTTCCCTTGCCTATTAAAGTGATAGAGAAGAAATATCTTTTTCTGTTATCATAGTAGCATTTCTTAACCTATTCAGAACCTTCCCCTCACAGGTACTAACAAACGGGCAAGTTTGAGCAACCTACCCTCCCTCCATTATTTCAAATGTGGTACAGGGTTAAAGGTGAACTATGCGGATGAAGACCTTAAGAGTAAATACAGACTTGTAGGCAGGCTACTACTTAGAGATAAGCCATATTTATGGGAATATTTACTTATTTATTATGCCATATTTATGGGAATTATTTTTTTAATGTTTCCAGGAAGAGGAAGATCAAAATGTTGTGCCAGAAACTACCTCTGAAGGTTATACATTCCAAGTTCAGGATGGCACTTCTGGGACCTTTAACTTTTAGACTGTACAACTGAAACATAAAGCTGTTTGTTGTGTACTATGTTTGGTATAAGTATGTCTTACTGTTTCTCTACTAAGAACTCTTTTTAAATGTGGTTTGTTATTGTAGCACTTTTTACAACAAATCTATACTTGAACAGTTCCAAACTGTACATATTGTATGAAGCTTCCATTCTCAGTGAGTTTCTTATGTCTATGTGGAATTTCATATCTTGCAGTCTCCTGTAAATAAAGATTAAATTCCACCATTTATGTTACTTGAGCATGCCTATGAATTGTTTTCCAATTTGGAGCTCTTACATTGCCAATGGACCAAAATGATGTGACTAATTAGAGGTGTAGTTCTGGTTACAGACATCATTTGATGTGAGGGTACATGGGTGCTACCTTTTCCTGCCTGCTTCCGAGTTCTGGCTTTGCTCTAGGCTGCTTCTCCTCTTGGTAAGTAATAATGGCACTAGCCAGAAAAATATTTCTCAAGAGTTTTCACAAAGGAATGAGTAAAATTTCCCAGAAGCCCTCAGCCAGTCTCCTCTAGTCTCAGTGGCCAGGGAGAGGGAATAAAAACTTAAATTTAATCATGAGTCTCTGGGAGTTTCCAGCGACATTCATTCCTCCCAACCTTCAAAGCTGAAAGTGGTTGCAAGACTGCACCTGGCACTTTGCAAAGTTTACCCAGATTTATGTTTATTTGGTAAGGGGTTGGTCCAACTATTAACGTCTTTACAATTTAATCCCCGGGCACTGCTTCCATATAGTCTGGGTTGAAAACCACTCCTCTAAGAAATAGTTATGCTATTAGCAGGATAGGAAATGGATTGAGGTGGTTGTGGTTGTGTGGGAGTGTTAACTACAGTATCCATAAGTCTGAGGAAAATGAAATGATTTAAAAAGGAGTCTTGTTTGTGCTTTTTGGATGAGTTAGAAAAGTGATGAGTCAAGCCTCCACTGCTAAACTCTGACAGCCTTGCCTGCCTTTTCCCCCATAGAAAAAGCCATAGTGGTAGAGGGTGGGGATTTGGGTTGAGACTCAAGTTAAAAGTATTTATACTTTTCCAATGTGGGCATGGCAAAATGGCTCCCGCAAAGAAGGGTGGGAGAAGGGTCGTTCTGTCATTGTAGTGACCAGAGAATATACTATCAACATTCACAAGTATGTCCATCGGGTGGGTTTCAAGAATTGTGCCCCTCAGGCATTCAAATCTGGAAATTGGCCAAGAAGGAGATGAGAACTCCAGATAAACTGGGCCAAAGGAATAAGGAATGTGCCATACCGTATCTGAGTGCCATTGTTCAGAAAATGTAATTAGGGTGAAGATTCACCAAATAAGCTCTATGCATTGGTCATCTACATATGTGTCACCACTTTCAAAAATCTATTATTAATGTGGATAAGAATTAACTGCTGATTGTTGAATAAAATTATAAAACTGCAAAAAAAACATCACAAGTGATTGATGACCTTTAAGGGCTTTGAACTCAGAGAGAAACATCAACTGTTTCCCCCCTAGACCAGAATTGAATCCAAGACCCTTCAGTCTGCAGGCTGACACTCTAACCATTAAGAAAACTGGCTAGGGCAAGGTAATCTTTCAACTCAGTAGTAATGTAACAAATTTCTATTTACCTTCTCTGAGCAGTAAGGGTATTCCCCCAATTCAACATACACGTAAATACTTTGTAGTTTTTTTTTTAGGAAACAATAAAACCACTTTAATTTGTTACTTTTCATTTTGAAAAGTTATTACAGAACTAGAGGCCCAGTGCACGAAATTCATGCACACGTAGGGTCCCTAGGCCTGGCCAGTGATCAGGGCCAATCAGGTTTCCTGCCTTCTCCTTCCTTCACTTCCTCAGCACTCACCTCCTGATTGCCTGCCATGTTCCATGCTGCCCCTTGGTGGTCAGCACACATCATAGCAAGTGATTGAACTCCTGGTTGAACTCCCAAGGAGAAACTTTGTATATTAGCCTTTTATATATATAGATAATTTGCAAAATTCAAAGAAAGATGCCACTGAAGGCATGTCCTAAGGACCACTGAGAAATGTCAACTATGTCACAAATACATTTTACTTTTTGCAGGTAATGGCCTTTCATTTATTTTTTTATTTATTTATTAAAGATATATTTTATTGATTTTTCACAGAGAGGAAGGGAGAGGGATAGAGAGCCAGAAACATCGATGAGAGAGAAACATCGACCAGCTGCCTCCTGCACACCCCTGACCGGGGATGTGCCCGCAACCAAGGTACATGCCCCTGACCGGAATCGAACCTGGGACCCCTCAGTCCGCAGACCGATGCTCTATCCACTGAGCCAAACCGGTTCCGGCCATTTATTTTTTTAAATATGTTTTTATTGATTATAGAGAGGAAGGGGGAGAGAGAGAGAACATTGATCAGGAATTGATCTGGTGACCTCTCAATGCATGGGATGATGCTCAACCAATCGAGCAATACCAGCCAGGGCAGGTAATGGGCTTTTAAAGTTTCCTTCATGAAATAGAATGTTGTAGTGCTTATCCTGCTTGTGTGCAGAAAAAGAACACAAGTTTCTAACCTGGAACACGAACCATGTTACATGTAGTTTCCTTAAGTTTAGGACATTTTGTGGTCCTTTTCTTGCTTTCTCTGTTCAAAGGCTTTCCCATGAAGTGGGGGAGAGGAAAAAGAAGTAAAACTGCAGCTCTAGACTGCCCGTCCTCTCCCAGATACTCTCGCTCCCTCCTTTTTATTTCTACTCTTTCTAAAACATGAGTCCCTTCTTGGATGCTGGATCCAAAAGTCTTTTAACTTGAGAAAAGGTAATGTGGAAGTAAATCTGGACCCTCTAGACTTTTGCCCTAAAAATAGGTGGAGCTTCAATGGCTTTGGAGGGACTAGTGTAAACAGTACAAGGTCTGGGTTTATTAAAGTAAAAGCATGATTCAATATGAAGTAATGGACAGGAGACAGCTGATTTCCAAAAATACATTTTCACATTTTAGATAAAATTGTTATGCTGGTTTCCTTGGAGTTGAAATTCTTAGAGGCATTTGTTTTTATTGAACTTAACTGGGTAAAATTTTTGACTTTGAGAATGAGTTTTCATATTCAGCTTGATATTTAAAAATCAGAAAAGAGGATGATATAGTTGCTAGATTTTTCCTCTTTCATGTGTTAATATCTAATTGCTTTTGTTGATGCACCAAAATTTTTTTTAGCTATCAGTTTTAAATCTCATTTAAGACTTTAATAAATGATGTATCTTTGCCTATAACTTTCATTTTTGTATTATAAGAAAATAAAGATGGGAAGATAACACAAGTTTTTATGAGGCAAATACCAAGTAAAAAATGCTGATGCATATTTTGTTACAAAAATCTTTAAAGTATCATTAAAAGATTGACTTTTAGTATTAAATATTTCACAAAATATTAATTTTTTTATTGATTTCTGAGAGGAAGGGAGAGGGAGAAAGAGAGGAAAACATCAATGATGGGAGAGAATCATCAATCAGCTGCCTCTGCACCTCCCCTACTGGGGATTGAGCCTGCAACTCAGGTATGTGCCCTGACCTGTGACCTCCTGGTTCATGGGTGAATGGTCAACCACGAGCCACATGTCTGGGCACAAATATTAATTATTTAAGTTGCTACATTGTATCTTGGCTTTAAATCTAAGCAAGCTACTATTTTTGGAATAAAATAGAAAATAAACATTCCTAAGGTGGTTTGAATCCCCCCTCCCCCCGCTCCCAATTTCAAATCTTTCTGTGTTTGCGCCAAACTCTGGATAATTTCTTGTAACAGTAAATCCTCATTGTTAAATAGGATTTTTACTTCAGCATTTGGCTTCTTAAATTGCTCTTCTCCATCCCCCCCATTTTTCCCAGAACCAAAATTGTGTTCCCCAAAGTGGCATGTTCCTTTCCATCCTATCAATAGTGGTAAAAGCAAATTCTTGTTTTGTTTTTATGGGCAGTTGGAAAAGTTGTGAGATAGAGGATCCCAAGTTCAAAAGGCCATTAGTGGAAGTGTAGCTGGCTACTCCTTTCCTCCCTCCACCCTGCTGAAGTTTGTGGCCAAAACTCAGCTGGCTGATTTTGGAAAGCCATGGAAATATCACTAATGGTGCTTTCTTTTGAGATTTGTGATTAACAAAACTGGCCCAAATCATGCAGTGTCTCCATCCCCCAAGGGGAAGTGTAAGTGAAAATGTTTTAGCAACATCACTGATATGTGTCATAACCCCAGCTAATAAAGATAAGAAACACTCAAGCTATCAAGTAGGGCTTTTTTTGAGGGCAGAACAATTTAATTTTGAACACTTGTATGTTAAAAGGCATGTTGTTGGCATAGTTTGAAAGCATAATTCTAGTGTCTGTATAAACACCCAGTTCCTCCTAAATATTTGGGACAGTTTCATAACACTATGTAGGAGTTGTATCCATCAAACCCTTTTAAATTGATCAGTTTATGCATTCCTCCCAGGCTTTTCACAATCACAAATATCTTTCCCATCCTTGTTTCTGGGATGGGGTGTAGTGGAATGGACTTGTGTTAGGAGCCAGATCTGCCCAAGTTCAAATACATTGTTGACAATTGGGCTGTTAAAATAGCACAATCCCTAGTATTAAATAAGTACTCTTTAGATATTCATTGTTATGTTAATATCCCAGATAAATATTATAGCTATAGAACAGCTTTTCCCAAGCTTTTAACAGCAAAGGTTCTCTTTTATTCTATACAACTTCTATTTTTATATATTTTACCTTCTAGGCTACTTATTATTACTTTTTTTTTTCTTATTAATCACAGATATATATCAACATGAGCTCTCCACATGGTTTGTTTCTATATTCAGTGACAGGATTCTATCCAAAAGTTGGATGTTTTGTCAGCCATCAGCTCTTCACAGGCTTGACATAGATTTTTGAACAGCACCACCAGCTTTTAGCCTTTGCAGCTATCTGGTGAGAACTCTTGAGTTTTTTGTGTCCACTGTTAACCTTTCTCTTAATTCTATTGGACACATTTTTTGAAGCACCTCCTCCAACTTTTCACTGGCCCTGAGAACAGCCACCTGAGCCAGCCAAGTCCAATGTACTGAAGCTTGTCCGTATAAACAACAGATAGGCCTTTGCTCAGTAGCGATACGAAGCTTGACTGAAACAGCAAAACAAAAAGCTGTATTTTCTACTCTGGAAAAAGTTTACTGTTTGGAAAAGGTATGATATACAGATGGCAGTTCCTGAATGTAGTTACAAAAAATATTTTTTTAGCAAAACTTGGAATACAGGAAAAGTACTTGGGAAAACATAGAAATAAGACTTCATAATTCTGACTTACACCAAAATTTTATGTGGCAGATAACTCTCTGACCCCTTTCCTGCCCATCCTCTCAACCAATGGTTTTTTGTTTTTGGTAACTTTGGGAAGTAACTCTACCTAGTTACAGAATACTTATTTTAGAAAATTTTAAAAACACAGAATGCCACAAAGGTTAAAATAATAGCTACCCTGGCCAGTGTGGTTCAGATGGGTGAACATTGTCCCATGAACCAGTAGGTCACATTCGATTCCCACATTTGATTCCCAGTCAGAGCACAATCAGGTTGCAGGCTACTGGGGCACAATGCACAGTAGGGGGTATGCAGGAGGCAACCCATCAATGTTTCTCCCTCTCTTTAAAGTCAATAAAAACATTAAAGAAAAATAGTCTAAAATCCCTCCATGAAAGTGGATATTTTTTCATAGGTAGGAATTCGGAATCTGAGTAACCTGAGATGGAGGACAGGCCTTCAGGGGGCCCATGAACCCCTGAAACTGGATGCAAACTTGACTGTGAAATACATGCATGTGAGCTTTTCTGAGATGGGCTCATGGCCTGATGAAAATTAGGTTCTCAAAGGTGGAGCCACCTTGAGAATATTACAAATTTTAGGTACAGATCTTTCCAATTTATTTTTTTTACATGTGTGGTGTGCTTTTTAAAAACTCACCCTCTGAGCTTGCTTTCAGACAGTAGTTTAAGACATCTGACCAATGAGTTTAGCTGTAATTTGACTGAAGAACTCTAGTTGAACAGGAGTTGTAACTGCTGTCCCTAAACATTAGCATTTGGTTGACATTCATTCCACAAGAATGGTGTATTTGTCCACTGAAGATGGCAGGGGCTTGTGGTTCTCTTGGCCTCAGTTGGGCTTTCCTGCAGGCCCTGGAGGATGGGCGGTAACACAGGACATGTTTGGCTCCTCATCCTCCTGCTGACAGCCAAGTCTCTGAGAGGCCAATCACACCCTTACCGATGTTGGATTCCAAGCCCTGCTGACTGGGGGAATGAATGGCTCCTAACTGTTATGGGACAGCAGGGAACTCCCCCGGCCTTCAGCATAATCAGACCTGTCACTGTCTTCAGGAACTGGCTTTCTTTCTGGGCCTCGTCCTTTGCTTTGGAGGCAACGGCTGCCATTTTCCTCTGGTATTTCTGCTGTGCTGAGCAGGCTTGCCTTTCTCATAGACCAGAGGAATTTGCTGGCCAGTCAGCTGGCTCACAGATGGCTCTCAGTCCCGTTCCTCCTCCCCCACCCCAACATCCCAACATTGATTTGCTTGGGAGGGTTAAACTCTGGAAGTGGGATGGGGGTAATCAGTTTCTTTTTGCTGGACATTTTGGAGTTTGGCCTAAAACAGAAAAAATAGACCTCCACCAAAGACTGAGGATAACTTGATAACTAGCAAACTATTGCATTGCTGAATTACCTGGTGAAGAAAATCCTTCCCTCTCCCTCCCTTCCCTCTCTCCATACATATATACATGTATACACACACACAATGCTAGAAGAGTTTTCCTTCTCTCCATACATATATACATGCATACATACATACACACACACACACACACACACACACACACGCACACACTGCTAGAAGAGTTCTCCAGGGTATGTTCTTTGGGACACTGAGTATGACATCAAAATGATCTAAGACGATTGTAGTCTCCAGTTTCCAGAGTGACAGTACACACACACACACACACACACACACACACACACACACGTTCAGGTGGCAATGGCAGTAGAGCTCAGTTTCTTGTTGGGAAGAAATTCTTCAGCATCTATTTCCTGTAGAGAATGCTAGCAGGTTTCTAACATACTTCAGCTGTTCAGGAAATACTTGAAATAATTCCCTGCTCTAGAGAATAGGAGGAGAGCCAGAAAGTTGGAAAGTATTTCTCCTTCTTTATGCTCTCAAATGTGCTTTCTCAAGGACTCCTCTATTCACACACACACTCCTAGGAGCTCTTTTTTTTTTTTTGACTCTCCCAGCCTTTTCCTGCAGAAATGTTCTTTTTAGAGTGTGGCGAGAATCCTAGTAACTTGGGACTTCCCATAGCATCCTGGCCTGAGCTTCTTAAGGAACTTCACAAATAAGAACTAATTAAGCGTGGAAAGCCCCATGGGAGTCCTCCTAGCTGCTATTGAAATGTGCCAGCTCTGAGGTGAACCGGCTGCCTCCTTTACCCTCAGCAACAATTCCAACAGTGGAGAGGAAACCGCCTGCCTCATGCTATTGAAGCTGCAAAGAAGAAGCAAGTGAGGCACCATGTCATTAATTGCCTCTTTGATTGGCTTCTTGCTACATTCTGTGGGGTTCAGATACTGGTGTTTAAATTGGGTCATTTAGACTTTTGAGCAAGATGTCAGATAATTAAAAAAAAAAAAAAAGAACCATTTAAGATTAATTTTTTTCTAAAGCAGTGGTTCTCAATGGAGGGCAATTTTACCCCCCAAGGGAAAATCTGAGCGTCTGGAGACATTTTTGGTTGTCAAATCTCAGGAAGAGGGATGCTACCGGCTTCTAAGTGGGCAGAGGTCAGGGATGCTAAATATCCTGTAATGCACGAACTGCCCCCCACAATTACAGTTTATCTGGTAGTGCCGAGGCAGACAAAGCCTGTCTACAGGTTCAAAGATTCAGTGTTGGCTTGTGTCCTCTCTCTCAGCCCCAGAATTTGTTGTTGACCTTTGAGCCCATTCAGATCTAGGCTCTAAGCTCCTAGGCATCCTGGGTTCCTGGTCCGGCCCTGCATGCATCTGCAGGTGACGACATTCCCCTAAGCCCGTGGTCAGCAAACTGCGGCTCGAGAGCCATATGCGGCTCTTTGGCCCCTTGAGTGTGGCTCTTCCACAAAATACCACGGCCTGGGTGAGTCTATTTTGAAGAAGTGGCGTTAGAAGAAGTTTAAGTTTAAAAAATTGGGCTCTCAAAAGAAATTTC
This sequence comes from Eptesicus fuscus, assembly GCF_027574615.1. NCBI lineage: Eukaryota > Metazoa > Chordata > Mammalia > Chiroptera > Vespertilionidae > Eptesicus > Eptesicus fuscus. Next base: position 33,226,723 of record NC_072492.1, on the reverse strand, counting down.
AATCGTTGTACTGTTGCTATTTGGCTCTGTTGACTAATGAGTTTGCCGACCACTGCCCTAAGCTGTGGGATATGGGAGATACTCCTACCTCTCTCTGCACCATATGTTCCCTGGGAATCACATGCATGTGCATCTTGTGAGTGGTTTTTATGCAAAGGGAACCACTTTTTGCATAGCTCCCAGTTGGGCTCCAGAGCTTCGAGGTCCTGTGGTCCCTGCAGTGGGTAGAGTGAGGTATTTTCATTTCTCTGTTGGGCTATTCAGTGAGCAGCTACTTATTTCTGCATTTCTTAAGGCCCAGCCATCAGGGAGGCCTCAGTGCCCATTTCATGGGGTTGTTGTGAAGGTTACTAGTAAATGGCTTTGTGCAGATGAAATGGTTCGGGCAAAGCGGGGCACACAGCAAGCGCTCAGTGGCAGTGGTCTTTGCCTTCCACAATCACAAATTCTCAGCAAACTTCACACGGAAAGCTTTGATTCAGAGACGGAGATATCTGAGAAAGATAAAGGAAACACAGTATTTTCGTCTGTTTAATGATTTTATTTTACCTATTTGCAAGCTCACCTCCCCTTGTCTTAACGCTTAACTCTGGGCCTCAGAATCCCGCCATGGGTCATCCCTTCCTACTCACTCCTTCGCCCTTTCCTCGGCTATTTTTTGTTGCCTCCACATTACTGGGTAAAGAGTAAGGAACCAAATGCCCAATCAAACCTTAATTCAATCCATCCCACCCAGATCCCATCAGCTCCGCTCTAATCTAGCTAATGGGCTCCATTTGCTTCCAATTCCATCAATTAAATCAAACCTACCCCACGCACCACGCAATGAAACTAACCTTCCAGGCCAAAAGCTTTTGCTTTGAACGCTGAGAGTGTTAACAGGAAAAAAATAAACCTGCCTTCCTGCCACCTGAGGAGTCTGAAACACTGACATGAGGAACGAAGATGCTTCTAAAAGTTTGCAGACACGACCTATCTCCGAGTTTACAAATTTGGGTGAATTCTCTGGAACGGAGGCCCGGCAGCACCAGATCCCAAATGGCTTCCAAAATGCGCTGCGAGTCCACCGTGAGTTCATTCTTTTGGATTTACACCGGAGGTGAAAACAATGCTTTGCTTAGAATGGCTGAGAGTCAGAGAAAGTAGAAGTTATTGGTGAAAAGAAAACCAAACCAATGCATTCTGTTTTTTTCTCACAGTGGGTTAATACTTCATGCACGTTGAAACTGTGAACACAGGGTGTGGGATTTGCTATGAAAAGCACCATGGGGGATACTGAGCTCTTGGTCTTACAAGGTGGGAGGGTCCAGTTTGTGAAAACCAGTGACTTCCTCCCAACTGGAAAATCTGCCACAGGGAGGCAGTAGAGCCCAGTGGTTAACAGCATGGGCTCCAGAATCAGATTTGAGTTTGAATCTGAATCTGGCACTGAAAAGCTGTGTGACCTCCAGAAAGTTACTTAACTGCTCTCATTCCAATGCAGCAAAAAGGAGGATGAAAGTGGTATCCAACTCAGGGATATTTTCAGGGTGAACGAGATTAGCTCCACGAGTAAGCTCTCAATTGGTGTAGTTTAAAAAGTAGGATACTGTATTGCATATTTGGAAGATTTAAAGACGGCAGGTCTTAAAGGTGTTCTTATCAGAAGAAAAACATTTTGGTAACTATGTATCATGATGGCTGTCAGCTAGACTTACTGGGGAGATAATTTTGCAGTATATTTATATATATATGTATATATGTGTATATACATACAGACATTATATCAAGTCATTATGTTGTACAACCAAAATTAATATAATGTTATATGTCATTTATACCTCAATTTTTAAAAATAAAATTGGTTTTTGTTTCATTTCATTCTTTTTAAAAAGTATTTTATTGATTTTTTTACAGAGAGGAAGGGAGAGGGATAGAGAGTTAGAAACATCGATGAGAGAGAAACACGGATCAGCTGCTTCCTGCACAACCCCTACTGGGATGTGCCTGCAACCAAGGTACATGCCCTTGACTGGAATCAAACCTGGGTCCCTTCAGTCCGCAGGCCGACACTCTATCCACTGAGCCAAACCAGTTAGGGCTATACCTCAATTTTTGGAAAGTAGGAGTTTAAGGTGAGGGCAACAGTTTTGTGTGTGTTTTTTTAACTTCTCACCTGAGGATATGTTTCTATTGATTTCTTAGAGAGGAAAGGGGAGAGAGAGAGAGAGAGAGAGAGAGAGAGAGAGGAGAGAAACATCATTGTGAGAGAGAAACATTGATCAGCTGCCTCCTATATGCGCCCTGACCGGGGATTGAACTGCAACCTTTTGGTGTATGGACAGCGCTCCAACCAGCTGAGCCACCTAGCCAGGATGGCAACACATTTTTTTTTTATTAAATTTAATTAACTTATTTATGTATTTTTAGACAAATTGATTACATTTTATTACTGTGCTGTAAGGGGGTTTATTCTCAAGCTGAGCAGTGGAATGTAAAATAAAAATTGTAAGGTGGATTATTTTTTTATTTGTTTTTATTGAATTTATTGGGGTGACATTGGTTAATAAAATTATATAGGTTTCAGGTGTACAATTCTATAATACATCATCTGTATATTGTATTGTGTGTTCACCACTCCAAGTCAAGTCTCCTCTCATCACCTTTTCCCCTCTCCTTCCTCTCCCACCCTGCTTTCTCTCTGGTAATCATCATACAGTTGTCTGTGGCTATGAGGACTTTTTCTTAATTCTTTCAACTTTTTCACTTAGCCACCTAACCCTCCTTTCTCTGATAGCTGTCAGTCTGTTCTCTGTATCTATGAGTCTGTTTCTGTTTTGTTGAGGGCAACACATTTCTGATAGCTAGATGATAGCTAGATAAAATGTTTTTGAGAACAATATCTGTCAACAGTTACTCAGTGAACCTATCCCCAGTCTTCACATTGCAGTCTTGGTCATGAAGCAGATTCCAACAGCTGCTTCAGAGAAACAGTGGCCTCCGCAATGTTATTCTTCTAGCTTTTCCTTGTCATGCAAAAAAATGTGTAATTTGTTCCATTTCACTCTTGAGGGTGACAAGCTTTCTTTTAGCCTTTGGTAGCGTGTATACAAACACACATGGAAATGATCTATGTTATATAATTATTTTATTAACATGTAATAGAGTATATTATTATATATTATAATTTTGTATTTAATTTATCTTTTTTTATTTTTATTCTGGGCTTTTCAGTTAGGATTCCATAGAGGTGGGGAAGGCTGCTTTTTTTCCTGCTCTTTTTCTTATTCAAGGTTTCAAAGACAGCTTTAAGCAAAAGCTTTCAGTTTGGGTGTTGATTACACTGAACAGTGTTCAAGTTGGGGGTGGGTAGTTAAATATTATGGCTGGTATTTCAATGGGTGATACGTTTTGGAGAGGAGAGGGGTTAATTGGGTGTGTTGAGATCTAGGTCATCAGATGAGAGGAATTTAGTTTAGTTTTGTTTTTTTTAAAAAAGATTTTTAAGATTTGATTTTTAGAGAGAGAGAGGAAAGGAGAAAGGGAGAAACATTGATGTGAGAAAGAAACAGATGGGCTGCCTCCTCCACTGGGGGGTCTAGCCCACAACCGGGCATGTGCCCTGACTTGCAATGGACAGCAACCTCTTTGTGCATGGGATGATGCCTAACCAACAGCCACACTAGCCAGGGCAAGGAAGGAATTTAGTTTTCATCACTGGTTTGTGTTATGGTTCCATCTGCAGATTAGCTTGTCTGGCTGGTTTTATAGGAGTGAATTAGATGTTGATGTAATATCAGGTTCTTCATTAGTGAATAGAAGTAAGAGATTGTTTCTCTCCTCCAGTAGCCCTGCTATGTCAGAGTTGAGCTTGAACCCTGGCAACTTCTGAGCTGCTCAGCAGGAATTATTTAGGGCCGGAGAGATTCCAAATGAGAGGCAATAATCATAAGAGTGACCCTTTGCTGAGCACTTATGTCCCAGGCATTGTACTAAGTACGCCCCTTACTGGAACCTCTCAGGAAAGCCTCATCACACTCTATAAGGTGGATGGTGTCTATAAGCCCTTTTTACACATGAGAAAACAGAGGCATAATGAGGTCAAATGATTTGCCACAGTGTAGCCAGCTTGTCTGGTTTCATCTTCTTCTCCCAAGGACAAAAGGAGGTGGTGTTTGGAACCTAGACTCTGCTCTGCAGACCTGGCTCCTGGCCAGGGCTCTTTGCAATGGACAAGAACCCGGACTGAAGCTGCTTGGCTCCCTGAGACCACCCAAGAAGGCACTGGGGAAGAGCAAGCTGGTTGCATCTGGCAAAGGGGCAACGTCCTTTTATAAGTTTGAGGACACAGCAACGGGCAAGAGCAGGGGAGGAAGCTGAGGCCTTCAAGGGGCACTGGCCAGGATGCTGGGCCTCGGAGCTCTCTCCGGAATGAATCAGCTCTCTTCGGGCTGCTGCCAGTTTTTGAAGAGGAAAGAATTAATGCTGGTCAGAGACTGGGCCAAAGCTGATGGTTTTAAGAGAAGCTTCCCTGATGTGCTTCCCTTTAACCCAACAACTTCGAGTTCTCCGGGCCTTGAACATGAGTCTGGGAAGGAAAACAGTTTACACCACAAACCATCCCCTGACATGCATCACCTCCCTCAATTCTCACAAACACCTGGGACGCAGGGGCAAGAATTCCACTTCTACAGAGAAAGCCATGGAGGCTCAGACAGATTAAGGAAGCTTCCTTGAGTCACACAGCCACCGAAGAGCAACAGCGGAGAGTGTGCTATTGGCTGGCTGTCCTTGCCTCATGCTGCCACGGATGGTACTAATTAATTGTTGGGCTACAAAGCCTGGAAGAAAAAAATTTCGTTTCCCCCAAGATTTTATCATCCACTAGAAGGATAAGACTGGAATCCAAATGACTGGTAGGAATGGTGGCCATTAATTGAGAGCTTTCTGGAGCTGTAACTGCCTCATGTTTAGTAGCTCTAATAGGCTAACCATGGTTCTGTGAGGAAAGACTTGTTCCCATTTTACAGATGGAGAAACGGGCTCAGAGAAGCTAAGAAAGTTGCTCGAGTTTCCACAGCCAACAGTTGTCCCTTCCCAGCCAAGGGAGGCATCCAGAGAAGCACAGACAAGCCCTGTGGGTGGAGATGGTTACATGTGGTGTGTGTGTGCAGCTCTAGCGTCATTCCAGACCTGAAATTAGTCATCTGCAAGTCACAGAGCCAGCCCCTCTGGACATGGTGAGGCTGTTTTATATATTAGGCAGAGCTGGGCCCAGAGAGCGTGGTTCTAAGCAGAGAAGATGGCCTCGTTCCAAAGGCCTCCCCTCTGAGGGCCCATGGGAGCTGGCCAGGCCTGGGGACCCTCGGGAGAGGTGATGCTGGGCTTCTTCCAGCTCAGAAACCCGTTGGCCTTTACCCGGCGATATGAACCAGATGTGGGGCACCTCCTTCTGCAGGAGGCCTCTCACCACCTCTCAGCTCCTCTGCCTGCGGCCCAGCCCCCCTCGCCTGCTACCCTGACTCCCATATCCCATTCCTCATGGGCACCCTGCATCCTCCCTTCCCACCAGCAGGAAATGACACTGGACAGATCTCCAAGTCCATATGTCCTGGACAGTCTCTCTAGGAATTTCTTTGGCTTCCAGTTTGTTCTATGTGTCATCCTTTTCCACTCACAGCATTTAAAAAAAAAGAAAAGAAAAGAAAAGAAAAAGGAAAAAAGAAAAAAGAGTGAGTGTTCTTACCCCCTTGTGATGTTGGGCAAATAATATTTTTATGTCTGCATCCATTACTCTCATTACTTATTTTGTTAATGAAATTATTTCCATTTGGCTGGTTGCAGTGTCCTTTGGCTATAATCCGTCATTCTTTGAGCTTTCTAGCACAAGCTGTTCTAGGCTCATCTTGTATTTTTCCTGGCCCAGCCCTGGGATCAGCCGTTTCGCCAAGGAACCCGGTTTGGTTTTAGTTAAATGGTATTTAGAAGTCAAGATCTGGATGCTGGGTGTGCTCACTGCTGTTAGAGGGAGGCCTCCCAGTCCCTCTCAGTGGGCAGGGCATGGGACTGTGGCTATGTATACACATGCATACACAAAATGACACACTTCATACACAATCATTTACCTCTATGTTTATTACTATTTTAAAAAATAGGTTTGTATTGATTTAAGATCAACAGGAAGGGAGAGGGAGAGAGAGACAGAAACATCAATGATGAGAGAGAATCATTGATTGGCTACCTCCTGCATGCCCCCTGGGATCGTACCCGCAACCTGGGCATGTGCTCTGACTGGGAATCAAACTGTGACATCCTGGTTCATGGGTCTACGCTCAACCACGAGCCACACCGGCTGGGCTGTTTATTATTATGATTTTTAAATATATTCAGAGAGGAAGGAAGAGAGAGAGAGAGAGAGAGACAGAGACATCAATGATGAGAGAGAATCATTGGCTGCCTCCTCCCTCACTGGGGATCGAGCCCGCAACCTGGATATGTGCCCTTGACTGGAATCAAACCCAGGATCCTTCAGTCCGCAGGCCGACGCTCTGATTTACCGAGCCAAACCAGCTATGGCTGTTTATTATTTTTAAAAATTGTGGTAAAATACACAAAACATAAAATTTACCATCTTAACCATTCTTAAGTGTACAGTTTGGTGGCATTAAACACATTCATGTTTTTGTACAACCATCGCTACCATCCATCTCCAGAACGCTTTTCATCTTGTAAAACTGAAACTCAATACCTATTAAGCACTCATCTGCAGGATTGTTTTTAAATCTATCTGTATATATGAGAGCCTGAGTTCACACTGCTATGTCCAGTGTCTATCCAACACCACAGGGCTCATTCCAGCCTCTTCCTTTCTGTATGTGTAACTCCCTTCTCTGACAGCGATGCTTTACCCCTCCTCCCTGACCATGTCCTATGTGGACACTTCTCATCTTGTTGGGCTCTGCCTCGTTATGTCTCACTTCCTCCCTGTGTGGCCACCCACCCTGGATTGCCACAGCTCCCTACCTCCTACCTTGGTGGCCTACCTTCTTTGTCTCACCTACATTTTAGGACTGACTTTTTCAGGAAGGGGAAAGGGATATGAAGAAGAGCTATTTGTTATTCTCATGATCTTTAAGTGAAACCACGGAATTTATTCATATCTCACCAGTTGTTCTACCAATGGCCTCATCCCAAGACCCAATCCAGGATATCATGTTGCATCGAGTTGTGTCTTCTTCGTCTCCTTCACTATGGGACATTTTCCCAGTCCATCCTTGTTTTTCTTTATCTTGACACTTTTGAAGAGTACACACAGATATTTTGCATAATGTTCCTCAATTTGAGCTCATTGATGTTTTCTCACGATTAGACTGGGGATGTACATTTTTGGAAAGAATGCCAAAGAGATGAAGCGTTATTCTATCATATAACGGGATGTGTGATATCAATGTGTATTAGTTACATTTTAAAGGTGTAGACACTGGGGCCCTGGCGGGTAGTTCAGTTGGTTAGAGTGTTGTCCTGAGACGCCATGGTTGCGGGTTTGATCCCCTGGTCAGGGCACATACAAGAATCAACCAATGATATGCATAAATAAGTGGAACAACAAATTGATGTCTCTCTCTCTCTCTCTCTTGTTCCCCCTTCTTCTCTCTCTAAAAAATAAATTAATAAAATAAATAAAGGGGTATACATTGGGATTCCGAAGCTGTCACCTGCCTAGAGTCCCACAGCAAGTAAATGGTAGAAGGAGGATTTGAAACTGAGCCACTCTGAGCTTTGTGCCATTTCCTTGGTTTGAGAGGAAGAGCTGTCTGATGAAGGAGATGACTCAAGGCCCCTGGTATTGACGTGGAGGGTAGGAGGTGGGAGGTGGGAGACTTTACATCCATATTCGGTCCTTCAGCCAGGGCTGATTCACCCCTGTGGCCTCTTCCCAGTGCCCTGTCCAGTCTTGTCTTAAATTCCCTCTGTCTGCGGCAAGTAGCTCCTCTTCAAGTAGACCTGGCAAGACCATTTTTTGTCCATTAGATGAGATTGCCTGGTCTTTGTGCCTGTGGTGCCAGGATGAAAATAACCAGGTAATTCAGAAGAGACGCCTTTTTCAGGAGGGCGGAGTTACAGGGGAATCCCATAACCAAAGCTGCTAGCAGTCCTCAGGCCATCTGGTACCCCCACCCCAGCCTCAGCGCTCCTGCCTGCTCTTGGGGCTTCTCTCAGTGGCATGCCTGAAGAAGAGGCCGTCCACATGGACCTGGCTTAAGGGTGTTGGTGACACTGGCTTTCCTTTGCCTGCTGTTGACCCTTTGCCTACCAGTTCTCAGCAAACTCACTGCCACTACATCAGAAACAGCTGGGACTTTCAGAGTAGATGTTCCAAACATGCCCTCGGGGCAGTGGTCACCTACCATATGTGTTTCGTTTGGCCCTCACTTAATAAAGTTTAAAATTTGTTTACAACATGAACAAATCAGGAGCTCATCAGAAAAGTCTGCATTTTGGCTTCTCTTGAAAAATCAGATGTGGGAATAGATGGTCCACATTCCCACATGGCAGCACATGGCCAGAACTGAGCATGGCTGCCCCTTGAGGCGTGGCACAGGTGACCCGTTTCACTCTCGTCCCCACTGCTCCCTACTGTTACCACCCTCAACCTCCTTCATTTGTACTGTCTGCCTGGCCTCTGACGGCATTTAAGCCCACAACCCCTGTGTTAGATTTTTGCAGTTCATTCATTCACTCAACAAACACAGAGCCCGCACTCAAATCACGTTTTGTGCTGGGCTCCAAGATCAATGGCACGTACACTGGGGATTCTAGAGCTGTATGGTAAGTCTCTGATAGGCTCTACTGACATGTGAGCATTGAAGAGGGACTTGAAAAGTTGTTCGCCTTCTAAATTCAAGTGAGGTTTAGAGGGGAACGCTGCTCCCTTTACTTTGGGACCCCTGTCCTGTGTTGCTCTCAGGACCTGAGGTTCCAGGGAATGTGAGAAGGGTAAGTGCAGGATGCTTAGCTGTGGCACAAGATGACATCAGGGCTGGAATGACCTATTATGTGAGTGATGGAGGTTCCATGAGGCAGAAGACTTGACGTCGGACAGGTTTGGTTGAAGTCCTGGTTTTGCCACTTACCTGCTATGTGATCATGTAGGGTTACTGACATTCTCTGGGTGTCTGTTTCCGCCTCTTTAAAATGGGGACGATAATGTTTATTCACAAGGTTACTGTCAGTGTCATGTGTAATGTATATAAAGTATCAAGAGTAGCGTGGGGAATGTGGTACTCACCACCAAATAGACATTCGTCATCATTTAAAAAAACAAGTACTCCTTTTAAAAAATTTATTGATTTTAGAGAAAGAGAAAGAGAGAGACATTTCTTGTTCCACTTATTTATGCACTCATTGGTTTATTATTGTATGTGCCCTGGCCCGGGGTTGAACCTGCAACCTTGGTGTATTGGAAGGACATTCTAAGCAACTGAGCTACCCAGCTGGGGCATGCTCCTTCTATTATTATTTTTTTGGTGTGTAGTTCTATGAAATTTTATCACATGTACAGACTCAAGTAACTATCCCCATAATCTGGATACAGAACTGGTCCATCACTACTAATAAAACCTTCTGTGTTAGTTACCCCTTCATAGTTGCATTCTCCCTCTAACCCTAACCCCTGGCAACCACTGATCTAGTCTCCATCACTATAATTTTGTCACTTAAAAAAATCAAACAATATGTAACTTTTTTTTGCAATGAACATATATTAGTTTTATTAAAATTTAAAAATGAGTATCTATGTCAGGCAAAAAGGAGCAAAATAGTTTAGGGTTTAATTTAAATATGTGTATATGTATATGTGTGTGTACACACACACACATATACATATACATATATATACAAAATAGCTTTGGGTTTAATTTAAATATATGTATATGTATATGTGTGTGTGTACACACACACATATACATATACATATATATACACACACACACACACACACACTAGGGGCCCAGTGCATGAATTCGTGCACCTTGAAAGGAACTGTGGGCTGTGAGGCTGCAGTGGGCACAGGGGTGGGTCTCGGACCATTCTCCATGTCCCCGCCCAGCTCCTCCCACCGTGGCTCCTGGCCCCCTGTCTGACGACAGCCCTACTCCCACCACTGCCACTCACACCTGCTGACGGCGTGGACCAATTAGGGCTGGCGCCAGCAGCAGGTCAAGTGGGGCTGGTGCCGTCAGTGGGTGCGAGCGACCGCTGCTGCCCTGATCACCCCTCAGGAGCAGGGGGAGGTGGAGAAGCCCTCAGGGGTAATTAGGGCTGGCAGCCACTGTTCGCGCCCACTGATAGCACCGAGCGATCGGGGCTGGTGCAGGCACCAGCAGTGGGTGTGAACAGTGGCTCTGGCGCTGGCAGCAGGTGTGAGCGCCAGGCAGGACCATGCGCACGGGGAGCAAAGAAATTTCAGTAACCACCAGAGACTTGCCCTGATGACAGTGACCGGTGCCCCGCCTTGGTCTGGTGCCCCTGCTCACCTGCTCCACCATCCCACCACAGCCGCCGCCCTCCATGTTCCGTGCGCACCCCCTGGTGGTCAGCGCATGTTATAGCGACCAGTTGTTCCACCTTTTGGTCTATTTGCATATTAGGGATATATATATATATATTTATTTTATTTCAGAGAGGAAGGGAGAGGGAGATGTAGTAACATCAATGATGAGAGAGAATTATTGATTGGCTGCCTCCTGCACACCCTTCCTGGGGATTGAGCCCGCAACCTGGGCATGTGCCCTTGACCAGAATCGAAGCCAGGACCCTTCAGTCCACAGGCTGATGCTCTATTCACTGAGCCAAACTGGCTAGGGTTAAGTTATTCTTTTTTTCTAGTTTTGTTGAAGTATGATTGAAAAATAAAAATTGTATAAATTTAAGGTGTATGTAATGATTTGATATACAGGCAGTCCTCGGGTTACATCTGACTTGACTTACATCATTTCATGGTTACGTCGCCATCTCCCATTTACAGTATTTATTAAAAAAAAGTTCCGTTATTTCGACGTATGTACATATGTACTTTATGTTTTTTATTATTTATTTACCACAAGTAAAGGTCAGGAATTGTTATCTTTCTTTTAAATTTCTTTTCCTGTGTCACTTCATTACTGCTGTGATGTGCTCCATGTGAGTGATGGAGGTGCTTATGTAGGTGGGTTCCAACTTACAGCAAAAATCGAGTTACATTGCGCCGTAGGAATGGATCTCCGACGTAACCCGAGGACTGCTTGTATTGTATGCATTGCGAAGTGATTACTGCAATCAAGCTAGTTAACATAGCAAGCGTCTTCAGTATGTAACCTTTTGAGATTGTTTTTTTCCCCCCACTCAGCATAAAGCCCTGAAATCCTCTTAAGTTGTTTCATGTATCAATGGCTCTTTCCTTTTTAATGCTGAGTAATATGGATGGATGTACACTGTTTATCCATTCACCTGTTGAAGGACATTTGACTTGTTTCCAGTTTTTGACTTGTGATGGTTACTATCATGTGTTAATTTGACTGGGCCATGGGGAGTGACTAGATATTTGGACAAATCTTATTCTGTGAGGGTGTTTTTGGATGAATTTAACCTTTAAATCAATAGCTAAGTAAAGCAGATTGCTCTCCCTAATGTAGGTGGGCCTCATCTAATCAGTTGAAGGCTTGAATAGAAAGAAAGGGCGGACCTTCTTCCAAATAAGAGAATTTGTCCCAACTATCTTGAGCTGGGATAGTTGTTTTTTGTTTTTCTGTTTTTCCGCCTTCAAACTGCAACTGAAACATCAGCTCTTTCTGGGTTTCAGGCCTTCGGACTCAGACTGGAACTACACATGGGCTCTCTTCAGTTTGTCGACTGCAGATCTTGGGACTTGTCAGCCTCTATATTCATGTGAGCCAACTCTTTATTGTAAATCTCTTTACATATTTACATGTGACTATTATACGTGAAGGTGCTATAAACATTGATGTGTAGGATTTTGTATGAATATCAATTTTCATTTCTCTGGGATAAACACCCAGGAGTATAATTGCTGGATCTTACGATAAATGCATGTTTAACTTTATAAGAAACTGCCAAACTATTTTCTAGAATGGCTGTACCATTTGACATTCCCCATTGCTTTTATTATTTTGCTATAGTAGTTAAATTAGTTAACTTTGAAACGGGCTGGCATTTAGAAGGCTGGTCATACAGGCATTTTTGTTCACGTGTCCCGTAATCATGGCTATCACACGCATCCTTGCTTTAACTTTCATATTTATTAGCCAAACACAGAGGTCTGCAGGGTTAAAGATTTGAAATAACAAACCTGGCTGCCTCAGATTTTCTTGGCTGGCACCAGGTCTTGCCAGGCCTTTGAATCAGCTGGGTGCAGGGAAGGGTCACCAGGAAACTCAGGCTGCCGGACCCGACAGGAAGCGTGGGATGAAGCTTACTCTGGGTCTGGCTCGTGGTCAGCCCTGCTGGGGCCTGAGGCTTGCAGGCCAGCTCGCTGTGCACCGTCAGGAAATGGCCCGGGCTCTTTAAAACACCCCACCCCCGAAAAATAAGTTCACAAACGAGGAACCTCTGAGCTCCTTCCTTTAAGAAATAGCATCTTAAAACCTTAAAGAAAATTGACTTAAAAAGCAATTATGACCCTGTGTTCCTTGGACGCAACATACTGGGGCTCCTTTTCTTGGATAAGCCTGCTGTGGAGTTATTTGCTGATAATACCATAACCTTCTCCCTTCTACCCTTTCTGCATGCCTCCCCCAACTTCACATGCACAGAAGTATTTGTCTTGCCTACGGCTATTATTGCCTAACACTAGAATTTTAGCACATTGCACTGGGGGGTTGATTCATAGATTCCATCAGACATCACAACTGTAAGAACCTTTCTAATTTGATGTCACCTCGCTGGAGTCTCCCAATAACTGTAATATGCGCAGGCGAACTGCTAACTCTATTTTATTAGGAATTTCCCAGGATGAGGACCGAGGTTTACAACTATTAAGGCACTTTCCACAGGTCCCATGGTTTTAAGTGGTGGAGCTGGGGCCAGGAGACCAACGCTGGTTCAGAACCTCACTCCTCCTTCTAGCCTGAAGCTGCCAGTATGGAAGCCATGGATTGCGTGTGGCCATTGAGCCTTTTTTTTTTTTTTTTAAATTGACTTTTTAGAGAGAGAGAGGAAGGGAGAAAGAAACATTGATGTGAGAGTGAAATATCCATCAGCTCTTCCTGCATGCCCCCTACTGGGAGGGAGCCTGCAACCTGCATGGGTGCCCTGATGGGCAATTGAACCGGTTCCGTGCTGACCACACCCAACCAACTGAGCCACCCCAGCCAGGGCCGCCATTGAGCCTTTTAATGTGGCGAGTCCTAATTGAGCTATGCTGCTAGCGCAAAACTCACATTGGCTTTTGAAGGCTTTGTATGAAAAAAATAATGAATGTAGACTCTCATTAACGATTTTTTAATATTGTTTACAAGCTGAGATGATGTTTTGGATATGCTGGGTTAAAAAAATATCTTGCAAAAATGAATCCCACCTGTTTTTTTTTTTTTTTTAATGTGACAACTAGAAATGTAAAATTTTATGTGTCTCACGTTGTATTTCTATTGGACAGTGCTGCTTTAGACCACATCAGAGGCAGTCTTTTTCACAGATGAGTGTTTTAGACGTATGATCTCATTACCTTGTAAAAGCATGTTCATTCCCAGTGTCTGCTCTCGGATGGCATTTATGCAGATTTCTCCCCACCATCTTTAAATGTCACCCTCTCTGATAAATGTGGGGGATGGGAACTTGTCTCCTGGCTGTTCTGAGTGGTTACCTTCTTTTTTTTCCTCCAGTTTTTTAAATTATAAAATATACATAATATATAATTTATTTTAAGCATTTTTATGTGTACAATACATTGGCATTAAGTGCATTCTTAATACTGTGCAACCATCAACCTGTCCATTCCCAGAACTTTTCATCATCCCAAATGGAAACTCATTACTCATTAAACAGTAACTGCCCACTCCTCTTTCCCCAGCACCTGCCAATCTCCATTATGTTTTCTGTCTCTATTAATTTGCCTATTCTAGTTATTTCATATAAGTGGAATCATATAATAGTTGTCCTTTTGTATGTGGCTTATTTTACTTAGCATAATGCTTTTTAGTTTCATCTATGTTGTAACATGTATTAGAATTTCATTCCCTTTTAAGGCTGAATAATATTCTATTATATATACACTAGAGGCCCGTTGCACAAAATTTGTGCACAGGGGTGTGTGTCCCTCAGCCCAGTCTGTACCCTCTCCAATCTGGGACCCCTTGAGGGATGTCCGACTGCCTGTTTAGGCCCAATCCTACTGGGCCTAAATGGGTAGTTGGACATCCCTCTCACAATCCAGGACTGCTGGCTCCCAACTGCTTGCCTGCCTGTCTTCCTGATTACCCCTAACCGCTTCTGCTTGCCAGCCTGATCACTCCCTAACCACTTCCCTGCCAGCCTGATTGATGCCTAACTGCTCCCCTGCCAGCCTGATTGCCCTTAACTGCCCTCCCCTGCAGGCCTGGTCACCCCTAACTGCCCCCCCCCGGAGGCCTAGTCCCCCACAACTGCCCTTCCCTGAAGGCCCAGTCGCCCCCAACTGCCCTCCCTTGCAGGCCTGGTCCCTCCCAACTGCCCTCCCCTGCTGGCCATCTTGTGGCGGCCATCTTGTGTCCACATGGGAGCAGCCATCTTTGACCACATGGGGGCAGCCATCTTGTGTGTTCGAGTGATTGTCAATTTGCATATTACTCTTTTATTAGTTAGAACACACACACACACACACACACACACACACACATAATACACATGAACCATGTTTATTTATCCATTCATCTGTTGATAGACATTTGAGTTGTTTCTGCCTTTGGGCTATTATAAATAACTAGAGGCCTGGTGCATGAATTCGTGCACGGGTGGGGTCTGGCTGGCCTGCCCCGATTGGGGCCGATCAGGCTGGGCTGGCCAGAGGGAGGGGCCTTGGGTGGTTGGTGGGCTGGCCCTGCCCCTGATTGGAGTATGGGGGGCCTAATGGGGGTAGGGCCAGCCGAGGGAGGGGCCCCTGAACTCTGGTTGAACTCCTGGTTGAGGGGACAATTTGCATATTACCCTTTTATTATGTACTAGAGGCCTGGTGCATGAAATTCGTGCATGGGATGGGGGGGGGGCATCACTCAGCCCCACCTGCACCCTCTCCAATCTGGGATCAGGCCTAAATCGGCAGTCAGACATAACTCTCACAATCTGGGACTGCTGGCTTCTAGCTGCTCGCCTGCCTGATCACTCCTAACCCCTCTGCCTGCCTGCTTGATCACCCCTAACCCCTCTGCCTGCCTGCCTGATCTCCCCTAACCACTCTGCCAGTTGGGGGCAGTTCCTGCATTGAGCGTCTGCCCCCAGTGGTCAGTGTGCATCATAGTGACTAGTTGTTCTGCTGGTCAGTCGATTTGCATATTAGGTTTTTTTTATTTTTTATTTTATTATTATTATTTTTTATATTGTATTGATTTTTTACAGAGAGGAAGGGAGAGGGATAGAGAGTTAGAAACATCGATGAGAGAGAAACATCGATCAGCTGCCTCCTGCACACTCCCTACTGGGGATGTGCCCGCAACCAAGGTACATGCCCTTGACCTGGAATCGAACCTGGGACCTTTCAGTCCGCAGGCTGATGCTCTATCCACTGAGCCAAACCGGTTTCGGCATATATTAGGGTTTTATTATATAGGATTCAGGGCAATTACACAGGTTGAAAATATGCAGAGACTTTTTAAACCATCACATTCCCTCCAGAGATCATTTGTTTCCTGTAATCAGCACGTGTTTTGCTTGGCTATGGGATAAAGACGCAAACACTCTTGATGCCACACTGCAGCCTGTAAAACTGGATTCTGACACAGGGTTCCAGCTTCATTTCCTCATGGTCTTCGTGGGAGGACAAGCCTCTGAGCAACCGCCAAGTCATGCTCCCATATGCTGTCCTGACCCCCTCCAGGGAGACGGGGAGGGGCAGAGCAGGCCACAGACTCCAACACAGGATCTTTAATGTGTTTTCTTAAATTGAAGTATATTCATGTACCATAAAATTGACCCTTTTAAAATGTATGATTCAGTACTTTTTGTGTATTTACATTTATGCAGCTATCACCACTATCTAATTTTGGGACATTTCGTCACTCCAAAAAGAAACTCCGTCCCCAATTAGCAGTCACTCCCCATTCACCCTCCCCTCCAGCCAAAGACAGCTACTCATCTGCCTCAGTGTCTATGGATCTGCCTATTCTGCACATTTCATACAAATGGGATCAGACAGTGTGTGGAATTTTGTGTCGGTTTCTTTCATTTAGCATAATTCTTTCTAGGTTCATCCATGTTGTAGCATTTGTCAGTTCTTCATTTATTTTTTTTATTTTTATTTTTTTGTTAATCCTCACCTGAGGCTATTTTTTTTAAAATTGATTTTTTGGAGAGAGTGGAAAGGATCGGGGAGAGAGAGAGAGAAACATCAATGTGAGAGAGAGACATCGATTAGTTACCTCCCACATGGCCCCAACTAGAGTTGGGGATCGAACCTGCAACCGAGGTATGTGCCCTTGACCAGAATTGAACCCGGGACCCTTCAGTCCATAGGCTGATGCTCTATCCATTGAGCCAAACTGGCTAGGGCAGCTCTTCATTTATTTTTATTGCCAAATAATATTCTATTGTACCAGAGGCCCAGTGCATGAAATTCGTGCATGAAATTTGTGCACGGGTAGGATGCCTAGGCCTGGCCGGTGAGCCGGGCCAATCGGGGCCTTCTGGCTGCCCGCCGAGGCCTTCCTCCCCCAGCTGCTGGCTGCCTGCCAGGGCCTTCCTCTGCTCTGCACCGCCCTCTGGTGGTTAGTGCACGTCATAACAAGCGATTGAACTCCCGGTCTCCCAGTCGAACTCCTGAGGGGACACTTTGCATATTAGCCTTTTATATATATAGACTAGAGGCCCGGTGCATGAAATTTGTGCACTTGGGGCGGGGGTCCCTCAGCCCGGCCTGTGCCCTCTCACAGTGCAGGACCCCTTGGGGGATGCCCACCTGCCAGGTTAGGCCCACTTCCCGGGGGATCGGGCTTAAGCTGGCAGTCAGACATCCCTCTGGCAGCCCAGGAGCCCTTGGGGGATATCCGACTACGGCTTAGGCGGGCCTAAACCGCAGCCAGACATCCTTAGTGCTGCTGAGGAGGCGCTGCGCTTGCAGCTGTCAGCCCGGCTTGTGGCTGAGCGGAGCTCCCCCTGTGGGAGTGCACTGACCACCAGGGGACAGCTCCTGCGTTGAGTGTCTGTCCCCTGGTGGTCAGTGCACATCATAGCGACCATTCGTTCCTGGTTGTTCTGCCGTTAGAGTCAATTTGCATATTACCCTTTTATTATATAGAATGGCTATATCACATTTTGTTTACCCATTTATCAGTCGATGGACATTTGGGTTATTTCCACTTTTTGGCTATTATGAATAATGCTTCTATGAATATTGGTGTACCCGGTTGTATGTGGACATATGTTTTCAGTTTTCTGGGGTATATAGCTAGAAGTGGAATTGCTGAGTTGCAGGGCAACTCTATGTTTAAGATTTTGAGGAACTGTCAACTGCTTTCCAAAGTAGCTGCACTATTTACATTCCCACTAGCAATGTATAAGGGTTCCAATTTTTCCACATCCTCACCAATACATCTTATTATACATCTAGTTGAGTATAGCCATCTAGTGGGTGTGAGGTGTATCTCATGTTTTTGATTTGCATTTCCCTAATGACTATTGATTTTGTTAGTATTTTCCAAGTGCTTATTAGCCACTGGTATATCTTCTTTGGAGAAATGTCTATTCAGATTCTTTGCCCACCTTCTAAATGGATTATTTGTCATTGTATTGTTGAGTTGTAATAGTTATTTATATATTCTGGATACTAGGCCCTTATCAAATATAGGATTTGCAAATATTTTCTCCCATTCTGTGGGTTGTCTTTTCATCCCCTCATGCCCACCCCGCTCCTGTGTCACCTGGATTCCTGCTGCTGTCACTTCTTTTCTCTTTCTTTCTTTCTTTCTTTCTTTCTTTCTTTCTTTCTTTCTTTCTTTCTTTCTTTCTTTCTTTCTTCTTTCTTCCTTTCTTTTTGTTAATCATCACCTGAGGATATTTTTCCATTGATTTTTAGAGAGAGTGGAAGGAAGGGAGAGAGAGAGAGAGAGAGAGAGAGAGAGAGAGAGAGAGAGAAACATTGATGTGAGAGCAACACATCAATTGGTTGCCTCCCAATTGACCGGGGTGGAGATCAAGCCTGCAACTGAGGCACGTGCCTTTGACCAGAATCAAACCCAAGACCCTTCAGTCCACAGGCTGGCTCTCTATCCACGGAGCCAAACCTCCTTGAAGGAAGCAGTGGGCATGGAATGGGTCAGGTGTCACCAATGGGATTTGGTGGCATTATAGTCATTCAACTTACCAGGAGTGGCATGGGATGAAGGGCAGTGGAGGATAAGGCTCTAGGACTTGGAGTGACTTGGGCACTTAGATACTATGTCAATAATGGCCATCAGACAGCTTGTGGAGTCACTTGTGTCTATTGACATCCCTAGAGAGAATACGCAGGGAAAAGGAAAAACTGAAAGCTGTGGATTTCGAACTGAGAAAGCAGTGGACAGTGAGAGAGGCTTGGTGGCAGCTGTGAAGGAACCCCATCCCCTGCCCTTGCAGAGTGTATATGGCTGAAGACTGGGCCCATGGCTTCACTGAACATGTAGCAGAAATTAAATGCTCAGGGGAGGGCCCCGCAGGGAAGTAGTGGAGCCACAAGACTTACAGTGGGAGTGTCTGGGAAGTCGCAGACAAGGCTGAGAGGTTTGAAGTCTCAAATGCCCCTGAACCTCCCTTGTCATCTGAGGAACCAACTGTTCCGGCCTAGGAGCCTTCCATGACTGCACTCAGCACAGTCGCTTCACAGAAGGGATGTCAAACCTCCTCCTCAGCCCTCCAAGCCCAAAAGGAGAGTTGGATCCCAACATAGCCTAGATGGGGAGGTACAAGCCGTGCTCCAGGAAGAGATGGACTACATTTAGGGTGCCTCCAAAAATGTACACACACACTGAATAATTATACAGGCAGTGTTTATTAAAATACATTTCATTTTCAAAATGGAGCTATCAGCTGTTAAAGTGTGTATACATTTTTGGGACACCTCATATATGGAACGAGTTGCAGGACCTATTGATTTTTTACAGAGAGGAAGGGAGAGGGATAGAGAGTTAGAAACATCGATGAGAGAGAAACATCGATCAGCTGCCTCCTGCACACTCCCTACTGGGTATGTGCCCGCAACCAAGGTACATGCCCTTGACCGGAATCGAACCTGGGACCCTTGAGTCTGCAGGGTGACGCTCTATCCCCTGAGCCAAACCCGTTAGGGCAGGGCCTAGCCAATTTAAATCCAGAGTCTTGAGAACATGTCTGGGAATGAACTCCATGCATTATAGCTCGAGGAAGATAAATTCAAAGCTTGATTGGGCTGAATTTGCTGACAAGGATACACTCACCCAGGTTTGGGCATTGGAGTTTGGCATAAATCACCTCCTACAATGAAGAGCACTAATTCTAACTCAGACTAGATTCAATAGTAACCTAAAGTTAATGAGGTTGACATGCTGAAAAATGCCCTGGCATGCTGAGTGCAGAGGAAGGAGCCTGAAAGCTCAAAGAAATAGGAATGTCTAAGGGCATCAATTCTACGAGACCTCTCAGCCATCCCGACCATACCTCCCTTCCCCCACCCCAAGGCCTGAGCACATTTCCTTTACCAAGACGTTAAGGAAGGCACCAGCATCCTTCGGGGGTGCTGTGATGCCACTGCGGGCTGGAGGTGAGGTCAGAAACGCTACAAAGAAATCAGAGTCCTTGATCTCAATGAGAAGAACCAAAGTCCAGGAGGGTAGAGGCCAGGTGGGATCCTGGGTTAATAAACCAGGCTGCTTATGGTGGGAGACACCCACCAGGCCAGGCCTCCCCTGGCTGCCCGAAGAGCAGGGGGGATCACCTTTTTGGCTCACCTGTCATTTGTTTGCCCCTAGATGTGGCTCTTATGACTCTTGTCTATACAACGTGAGGGGAAATGATGTGCTCAAACTCCCCGGCTGTCCCCTTTCTTTTACATGGTTATTTTGAAAATTACAAGCAATGAGAGGCAGCCATGGGTCACATGTGGACCCCAAGCAGGCAGCCTGCAGCTCCGAGGCAATTACCGCTGAGCCCGGAGGTTGTTGGGGTCACACAGTCTTGGGCTCAAATCAGATTCACGAACCTGTGGCCCCAAGGTGAAGGCTTGGACCTCATTGGTCTCGGTTTTCTTATCTGTCAATGGTGTGAGGATGCAAGGAGCAATGACAATTAGATCCAGGGCGTTCCGTGGCCCAGAGGAGGGCTTTGGCGCACAGCGGCTGCACGTGGCTCTCCGTCTCCCTCTCTGCCTTTCCTCCTCCTCCTGTTCTTGCTGTGCGATTCCTCCTCCTTTCCTTTCCCTTCCTGGGTCGCTTCTGTCTTAAGCAGGACTCAGGTGGCCACGGGTGTTGTTGTACCTATAGCTGCCTTCAGGAGGCAGGCTGGTCTCCCCGGCCAACTGTTATCTCTTCTCCCTCCTACAAAAAGGCTTCTTTAAGAGATTCTCTCTCTCTCTTTTTCTCTCATCATGGGGCCATTGACTGCAGAGAAATTCCCACAGGCAGTTGTGACTAAGTGCGACTTCGTGATCTTTTCAGGCTGTCTCTTCAGTGCGGCCATCTAAGCCCAGGACAGGGAGCTGGTGCCCTGGCGAGCCAGGGGTGAGGCACAGCCAGCTGGTGAGAGCGACAGCCAGGGCTGTCCCTGGCTTTTGGCACGTCCAATCTTGACGGAAGGCCACCCACTCTTGGTGTTACTCTGGGGAGCTTGTTCCTGGGGGTTGCAGTCCATGGTTAAGACTTCCCTGGAGAATGTATGAGGGGAAAACAGAAAAACAGACAGGGGAGGACGCAGGAGCCAAACGCCCCTTATCCCCGAAGGGAGCTAAGGCCCCCAACTCTGAGTCCCTCCTTCGGCGGCGGCGGGGAGCCCGGCTTCCTGTGGTGGCCTCCCTTCTCAGACGCCAGTTCCTCCCAGCTCTGAAGGTCCCAGATCGCCTCACCCCTCCCTGAGAACGCAACCTCCTGTGCGGCCACATAAAGGTAACCAGTGTCTGGTGGCTTGACGGGACAGACGTGCAGGGACTTCCTGCCTTTGATGCATGCCATTCCCGTGAGCTGGGCTGGGCCTCTGAAGATGAGAGAGCCCTCGCGACTTCCTGAGTGTCTCAGCAGGCAGACTCCTGGGGTTTGTGGTCTGCGACGCTGGCATGAACATGGTGTTCTGTAAAGCGTGCCCTCTGGGTCCGTCAAGTGAACAAGCAGAGCTTTGTGCAACCCCCCACCCCACCCCCTGCCCTAACCAAATTGACTAAGAGGGTCTGAAAGGCCCTTGACCTTGCTGACATTGGGGGAGAAGGAGTGAGCAGCCAGATGGATGGGGAGGCGGGAGGGAAGTGGGCTAGGGGGTGGGGACAGCAGGCCCCTCGGCCGAGCCATCCCCTGCACTCCGCTCTGGCACCTCAGAGCAGACATGTGTCACCACGTTCCATTCCTCTTCCCGCTTCCAGATGAGGAACCAGGGCTCCATTAGGTGAGGTGACTGCCCCCAGGATACACGGAGGGAGGACTGGAACTCCGAGTCAAGGTTGTTGTGCCTCAGCAGACTGCCTCCCCACAGGTCTATGGTGTCCAGCGAAGTCAGGAACATGGGACAAGCTCTTTCCTCTGGAATCACCTGGCTGAGGTCGTGTTGTCAGGCTTCTCCATGTCAAGTTACCTTTTCACCCCCTTTCCAGACTGTGCTCGGTGTAAGGAAGTCGCGATGCACAGCCAGGAACCGGGCAGTTCCGCTCCTCTGCCTGAGTGGGGAGTAACTACATCAATTATGTGGGATTCTTCTGTATGGGAAGCTTACCTTTTGTTTTCCATCCATTTATTTATTCAGTAATTTATTTTTTAAAGTGCCTGCTATTTAAAAAAAAATTGATTTCAGAGAGAAGGGAGAGGGAGAGAGAGATAGGAACATCAATGATGAGAGAGAATCATTGATCAGCTGCCTCCTGCACATCCCCTACTGGGGATGGAGCCCTGACCGGGAATCAAACCGTGAGCCACGCTAGCCAGGCAGAAATACCTTTACATTGAAATTATTGGGTTCAATCATTAAGCCAAAAAAAGTACAGTATGTGTACCACAGAATATCCAGAAAGTCTGAAAACACAGGGAAATTTGTGTGCTAGTATTATGTATGTCCCCATCGGTTTAAACACAGAGGCATTCAAACATGTGGAGCATGTTATTTGAAAGTGTCCCTGACATACTCCTTAAACGTGTGTTTATCCTGGTCTCTGACTGTGCGGGCCCGGAGCGTGTCTCCACGGGGAAGGAGTGGAGTCCGTCCTGCCTGTCGGTGGCTCCTCCCCTCCTGGGCTCTGTCTGGTTCCCAGCTCGGCTCCTTGGCGGATACCAACACTCAGGTGGGAGAAAAAGCTGCAGGTCTTCTCCCAGGCGGATCGTTTTCCTGACCCCACAGGCTGGGCTGGGGAAGGGTCTGGGAGCCACTTCGTTTGGTGACACATTAGAGAATCTGGGGAGACGTTGTGGCTGGCTCAGACACGTGAAGGCTGTGCAGAGTGGGACGTGGTCAGTGACCTGAGCTGACCCCCTTCCTCGTGGATGGTTCTCAGACTCCCAGGCATCCATCTGCCATCCTGGCGGTGGCTTCCAGGGTGGATTTAAGCAGGCTCAGTCAACGGGAATCTCTGAGCGTGCCTTCCAGAAACTTCCAGCCTGACCTTGGTGGATCTGTGAAAAGGGGATCTCCAGCAACTTAGTCAGGATTGGCCACACCCTCCCAACCCCATAATTCTGGGAATAGGGTGACCAACCCTCCTGGTTTCACTGAGACTGTCCTGGTTTTAAAACCCGGTCACGTGTCCCAGGAAAACCCTCTCACTTTCAGGCAAACCAGGAGGGTTGTTCCCTCTGCCAGGGAGAAGATTGTTTTTCCTTCCATCTCCAGTTTCTAGAAGGAGCAAGTGAGGTGGGAGCAAAGTGAGGGGAAGTGGCGAGAGCGGGAGCAGTAGACAGCCAAGAGGAGGTAGCCTCCCCACCTTTTCGACTGTCACATGGAAGAGGGGGCTCAGACAAAGACGGGCCAGTTTCTGCTTAACATGAGGAAGTGCTGGGGTGGTGAGCC
The DNA here is from genome assembly GCF_027574615.1 of Eptesicus fuscus. Classification (NCBI taxonomy): domain Eukaryota; kingdom Metazoa; phylum Chordata; class Mammalia; order Chiroptera; family Vespertilionidae; genus Eptesicus; species Eptesicus fuscus. Next base: position 33,203,356 of record NC_072492.1, on the reverse strand, counting down.
CCTGGTGTGGGGGTGGGAGGCCACCCCAAGATGACTAGTTTCTTAGTTGATAGGAAGCACATAGAAGGACGTAGATGTATATACAACACACACATCACCAATACATATGTGAGCTCACCATGCATTGCTCAAGCAAAAAAAAAAAAAAAAAAAAAAAAAAGCAGGTTGCAGAATGGCTTGTACCATCTGAACACTTTTCTGTGAATAAAAAAAGCAGCCTGCAGGATGACACCTCCCGCTATCTTTAATCTCTTGTCACAAATAAGCTTAGAGATGCTTGTTTTGGTTTTCAGAGAGGAAGAGCAAAAATGCTGCAGCTTTTATGACAATAATTGTGATGCTCCTAAGTCACCTTCCCAGCTTTGAGCTGCTCGCTGCATTTCACCATCAACAGAAGGCCCAGAGCTCATCTGGAGATTTCTGTGGTCACGCGGCGTGGCGGGAGTTTTTCTTCTTTTTTTTTTCTTTTTCTGTTCTTCTGGGAACTTGAATTGACGCATCTGCCATTTCCATGCTGAGCCCTGGGTTTGTGGTTTTTTTTTTTTCTTAAACAGCCACGTTGTTTTTCACCAAGTTTCCTGGTATGGGTTTGATGACATTAATGCCTACTGGCCAAAATGCAGAGTCCACATCTTAGCGCCCACCAAGGCAGAGCTGCTGTGGAGCGTCTGTGGGCGCTGTTTCTCTCGCTTCTGCTGCGAAAGAAGACGCCAGGCCCTGGCCTCCGTGGTGTTGAGGCTGGAGAGCCTCCCTAAAGCTGGGAGAGCCCACTGCTGGGGTGCCTGCGCGTGAGGTCCCAGGGATGGGCGGGCCAAGCTCGGCTCCTTGCCCACTCCTGGGGAAGGTACCGAAAGCTAGAGAACCCCAGGCAATAGCTTTCTAAACCATCTCACCTCTGACCTCAAATCAAGGAAGACAAGACTGGTCAGAGGACCTGCCAGAAAGCCACTCCCTCCGACAGTTCCTGCGGAGCCTTAAACACGGGCGCTCTTTTCTCTCCCTGGCCCTGAGTATTCCTCTCTGCCGCAGCAGGCACGGCATTAAGACCTGCTGCCTTGCCCAGCCAGTGTGGCTCAGTGGTTGAGCATCGACCTATGAACCAGGGGGTCGCAGTTTGATTCCCAGTCAGGGCACATGCCTGGGTTGCAAGCTCGATCCCCATTGTGGGGCGTGCAGGAGGCAGCCCGTCAATGATTCTCTCTCATCATTGTTTCTCTCTCTCTCCCTCTCCCTTCCTCTCTGAAATCAATCAAAAGAAGAAAGACCCGCTGCCTTGTCCAGTGCTCATTTCCTCGTCCACATCGCCCCGGGAAGGTGCTGGCACAGAAGCAGGTTATTCTCTCAGCCCACCTGAGCTGGCTGTGGGGGGTTGGCACGGGCATCCTCTCCCTGTCGGCATCCAGTCACCCAAGCTGGGAACCCCGAAGGAGGAAACACCTGTCCACTCTGTCTTAGGGATGGGCTGCGAATTCCCCGAGATACAGACTGAGTCACCCCGGGACCATGCAGCGGAATTTACTCATCCCCCAGGAATGGACCCTTGGAAGGCTCCAGAATGACTAGCCTCAAGTGTTCTGTCTCAGGCACGGCGTGTTTCCCCCCACCCCGAACCGTGTCTGCAGTCACTTCCTCTCCGGACACATCCTGTTTCTGGGAACAGGCGACTTGCCAGGCAGATCGCAGGCTCTGGTGCTGGGAGCAGACGGGCGGAGACATCCTTCCTCTCATTTCTAGTACCTAATCCCATCTTCCTCCCCAGCCAGAGATACCAATCAGCATCTCCGCTTTTCCCAAGTCCCTGCACGCCAGGAAAGGAGAGTATAGAAGGAGCATGTTTCTATTGGCAACACGAACTCTCTGGAGGTGCTGAGAAACCACCGCTTCTCAGGCACAGGTAATGAGTAAAGGATCCAGGGCAAGGATCCATCCATCCGTTCATTCATTCATGCAATAAATATTTATTGTACCTACTACGTGCCAAGCCCTAGTCTAAATGCTGGGCTATGGAGGTAAACATCAAAACATAAAAATCCATGTCCTCATCGCCATTACGTTCACTGGGAAGGACATCTGATAAATAAGATAAAAAATATAAAACATTATGGCATGTAAGATAGTGATAAATGCTAAGCTGAGAAAACAAAGCCGGGGAAACAAATACAAAATGTTGAGGATGGGCGGAAGCATGGAACGCTAAACAAGGTGGCTGGAGACATCCTTGCTGGGAAAGGATATATTTGCTTTAAATATATTTTTATTGATTTCAGAGAGGAAGGGGGGGGGGAAGAGAGAGAGAGAGAGAGAGAGAGAGAGAGAGAGAGAGAGAGAGAGAGAGAGAGAGAAAGAGCAAGAGAGAGAGAGGTCAATGATGAGAGAGAATCATTGATCAGCTGCCTCCTGCATGCCACCACTGGGGATTAAACCCACAATCTGGGCATATGCCCTGACCAGGAATCAAACTGTGATCTCCTGGTTAATAGGTTGATGCTCAATCACTGAGCCAGGCCGGCTCGGCAGGAAAGGATATTTTGAGTAAAGTTCTGAAGGAAGCAAGGGAGCAAACAGTGGGAGCAAGGGCATTCTAGGCAGAGGGAACTGCAAGTGCAAAGGCCCTGAGGCGGGACTGTGGTGAACAGGAGACAGGCCAGTGTGGCTAAAGAAGAGAGAGGCAGGCAGAGGAGTTAAAGTCAGAGAGGTTAAGGAGCCATATCATGCTCTGAGTGTAGTGTGGACTTTGGTGTTCACCCAGTGTTATGGAAAGCCACAGGAGAGTTTAAACAGGATCTAATTTATGCTTCAACAGGATCTCTGGAGAAACTGCACAGATCGTAGCCTGAAGAGGTGAGGGCAGGATGTGAAAGCCAGATAATGGTGGCCCAGAAAGGTAGTGGCAGGGGGTGTGATGAGCAGTGGTTCCAGAATATTCTGAAGATAGAGCTCACAGGGTCTGCTGATAGACAGGATATGAGGTGTGAAAAAATACAAGGAAATAAAGATAACACCAATAGCACCAACGTTTTCAGCCCAAGCAAATAGAAGAACAGTGCTGCCATCAATTAAGATGGGAACCCTGTCGGAGGACTTGGCTTTGGCCATAGGAAGTTGGAGGTGCCTATTAGACATCCACATGGAGTTGCCAGGTAGGCTTTGGAGTCATGAATCTGTGGTTCAGAGTAGTGGTCCTGGCTACAGATATCGATTTGGAGTCATGCTTTTCATGCTGGCACCGACGAGCTTGGGTTTCATTTCATATGAACATTTTAAAAATGTAACTTGCCCTAGCTGGTTTGGTTCAGTGGATAGAGCGTCGGCCTGTGAACCGAAGGGTCCCAGGTTCGATTCTGGTCAAGGGCACATGCCCGGGTTGTGGGCACAATCCCCAGTTGGGAGACTTGTAGGAGGTAGCTGATCCATGATTCTCTCTCATTGTGGATGTTTCTATCTCTCTCTCCCTCTTCCTTCCTCTTTGAAATCAATCAATAAATTTTTTAAAAAAGGTCTAACATGTGACCCTCCTTTAAAGAGGTAGGCTAGATTATGTGATTTGTCTACTTTAAACCTTCAAATGATTTCCCTTTCTACTCAGATTAAAATCAAAGAGGATCAGCCTATGAACTGAAGGGTCTTGAGTTTGATTCCCATCAAGGGCACTGGGCCAAACCAGCTAGGTACCTCGGTTGCAGGCTCCTCCCCGGCCCAGGCCCTGGTCAGGGCACGTGCAGGAGGCAACCAATTGATGTGTTTCTCTCACATCAAATGACATCCCCTACCACTCTTGTCCCTTTCCCTCTCTCTTCCACTCTTTCTAAAAATCAGTGGAAAAATATCCTCAGGTGAAGATAAAAATAATACATAAATAAATAAGTAAATAAAATGCAAAGTCCTAAGGTAGTTTAGTAGCATCTTCTGAAGCCCAGTGATACCACCCTGAATATCTACTCAACTGAGATGCACACTCATGTGCTCCAAAGACACCTGAGAATACTCATAGCAATATTATTTGAAATAGCCCCCGAGCCCTAGCCAGTTTGGCTCAGTGGATAGAGTGTCGGCCTGCAGAATGAAGGGTCCTAGGTTCGATTCCGGTCAAGGGCACATGCCCGGGTTGCATGCTCGATCCCCAGTGGGGGGCATGCAGCAGGCAGCCGATCAATGATTCTCTCTCATCATTGATGATTTTATTTCTCTCTCCCTCTTCCTTTCTCTCTGAAATCAATAAAAACATAAAAACAAGCCAAAAAGAAAAGAAATAGCCCCCGAATTGAAAGCAATACAAATGTTCATCAGTGGTAGAATGGAGAGATAAATTGTGGTTTATTTATACAGTGCAATACTACACAATAATGAAAAAAAGAAAAAGAGCAATGACTATACCCGAAGACATAAAGTAATTTCACAAACAAAACATTAAGCAAATAAAGCCCGACACCAAAGGGTAATACTGTATGATTCCATTTACATGAAGTTCAAAAGCAGGTAAGGTTAATTTGTGGTAATAGGCATTGAAACAGTAGTTATCCTTGGGGGATAATGACAGAGGAGGCAGGAGAGACTTCAGGGCTGCTGGCAATGCTCTATAGCTCAGTTGGGATGGATAGTTAAGTAGATGGTCCAGTGGGTGAAAATTCATTGCGTTGTACATTTATGATGTGTGTGCTTTTCTCTACATGCGTTATATTTCCTTTAGAAGCTTACACAAAGTCCTTGTCCTGCATGATAATGCCACTCCCTCTCCCCAACCCCATTTCCAGCTGAACCCCAACTTTGCTCACTCCACTCTTTTTTTTTTTTTTTAAATATATCTTATTGATTTTTTACAGAGAGAAAGGGAGAGGGATAGAGAGTTAGAAACGTCGATGAGAGAGATACATCGACCAGCTGCCTCCTGCACATCCCCCACTGGGGACGTGCCCGCAACCAATGTACATGCCCTTGACCGGAATCGAACCTGGGACCCTTCAGTCCGCAGACTGACGCTCTATCCACTGAGCCAAACCGGTTTCGGCTCCACTCTTTTTTTTATTAATCCTCACCCAAGAACATGTTGAGAGAGAGAGAGAGAAAGAGAGAGAAAGAGAGAGAGAGAGAGAGAGAGAGAGAGAGAGAGAGAGAGAGAGAGAGAGAAGGAGAGAGAGAGAGGGAGAGGGAGAGAGAGAGAGAAGAGGTTGGTTGTCTTCCCTATATGCCCCAACTCGGGATCAAACCCGCAACCTAGGTGTGTGCCCTGACCAGGGTGAACTGCCAACCTTTCGGTTCACAGGAGAACACTCAACCCACTGAGCAACTCCCACCGGGCTCACTCCACTCTTCTGACAATTTTCTCATTACTGTTCTCCAACATATCAATGTTGGTTGTTCCTTGAGGATTTTGCACTGACAGCTCTATCTAATCCCAGATAGCCCTGCAGCCCACTCTCTCGCCTAATTCAAGTCTCTGCCTGAACTTCTCTTTATCAGAGCAGTTCCCCTGATGAACCTATGTGAAATAACATCCCCTACCACTCTTGTCCCTTACCCTCTTTATTTTTCTTAAGCATTTTTCACTGCTTCCCATATTATGGGTTTATTTGTTCATTTATTTATTGCCTGTTTCTCTTACTGGAGTCTGAGCTCCATGAAAATAGATACTTTGTTCATTGTTGAATCTCCAGTGCTTGAATTAGGACCTGGCACACAGTGGTGCTCAGTAAATATTTACTTGATGAATGAACGTAATATGCAGCAGCAAATAAGACAGACGTGGTTCCTGCTTTTCTCGAGAAAAGAATGCTTAGATCTTTAAAAGATCTATGAATAGTCTGGCTGACTCTGAGATAGGAGTTGCATTTTTTTCTTTCTTTTTTCTTTTCTTTTTTTTTTTTTTCATAGGGTCTGGGACAGGGACTGACCCATAGAGTGGAATTTCAATAAGTGATTATTGTCGTCTTTAAAGCTGTGTTTCTGGGCTAAGAAATTCATTCTCTCAAAGAAAGAATAAAGACAACTGATGGAATGAATGGATGAATAATTTTAGCTCTATTTGGTTTTCAAGCCATAGAAAAGAGATTGGACCCAAACCCACCAGCAAGTTCTTGAAATCAGGTGTGTGTGTGTGTGTGTGTGTGTGTATGTGTGTGCGCGCGCGCGCGTGCACGTTGCACTCCTGAGTAGATGTAACTGCCAACACCATCAATTTTTAGAGATAATGAAATTGTACCACATTTCTGTATCTTGACAAGACCATTGCATTCTGAGCAGCAACTCTAGGGCATCGGAGCTCCCAATACATGGAGACTGGACTTGTCTTTTTTGCTATTGTTGTTAATCTTCACCCGAGGATATTTTTCCATTGATTTTTAGGGAGAGTGGATGAGGAGAAGACAGAGAGAAACATCGATGTGAGAGAAACACATTGATTGGTTGCCTCCTGCACGTGCCCCAACCAGGGCCTGGGCTGGGGAGGAGCCTGCAACTAAAGTATGTGCCCTTGACTGGAATCAAACCTGGGGACCCTTTGGTCCGCAGGCCGATGCTCTATCCACTGGGCCAAACCAGCTAGGTCTGAACTTGTCTTGATAAGTAGGAGCAAGGCAGGGCAGTGAGGGGCTCTAGATGAGAGTTTAAGACAGGGCCCAGATCTGGGGATGAATAAGGGTACTGAATGGGAGACCAAGGAAGACATGTGACTGGCTTATAGGGAGTATAAGGTTGTGCCTGGGCTGGTGTCCCAGCTGGGAGTCTTACACCCATTCATATCTGCACAGTTGGCCTATGCCTGCCCTGTTCTTATAGCGATGCGAGTATTTGGCCAAGTCTGCATTAAGCTGCACCTGCAGCTGCCAAGGTAGAAACCCGAGTGCTGACCTTCTGGGTGCATGAGAGGATCACAGGATTTAAAGGGTTACTTGACTGGTAATAACCCTCCTCCTGCCTATTGGGTCTTTTATTCCACCAGCTCACATACATTCTCACACAGTAATTAACCTCCCCACAGCCCCAAGTGGAAGCTAGAGACGTTAAATACAAGTGTTCCTTGTTCAGTTGGGAGAAGAGGCAAGCGCACTTCTAAGTGTCTTGGCTCGAGGGCACACACAGTGAGTCAGAGATGTCTCCTAGGAGGGGAGTCTGGAGTCCTGTCCCTAAGTGACATGTTTTATTTTAATCACCACCCCACCCAGCGTCTTCTGGTTCCTTCACAGCTCTGTGCTGTCTGTTACCACTCCTCCATGAGCTTGCCCTCTCCCAAAACATGTTGGAATTTTTCAACCATGAGATCTTTCTCTTCCCCTTTTCTTTTTCTCTCTGTCTCTGTGTAGGTTTATAGTATTTTTATTTCTTTACTATCATATTAGTGAGTTCTTCCGAGGGGGAAAAAAACAACCATGTGGACAATCGGCCATTATTAAAAAATATATTTAAAAATTATGCTGATACCACCACTTTACAGAAAATTCAGAAGAAAAAAATGTGGGGGGAATCTCTTGTCTCTCATCCCGACAAAACCATTATTATCCTTCTGGTGCATTGCTCATGTGACTCCTTGCTGCACATGCTTTCTCAGTGTGGTCATTCTCAGTTTGCATAAAGTTTTTCTCGTTCCCTTTTCACTTGTCATTTGCATCAGAAGCATTTCCCCTGCGTTTTGACATAATCTTGAAGGTGTTCCTGATATCGATTTAACAATGTATCAGGGGGGAAGGGGGATGAAATGAAGTGCCTACACCCAGTATTTTTTAACATTCAAATAAAGAAACTATCATTTTAATGTTGCCAGTGAAATTTAAGGTAGGATAACGGTGTATAAATTAATGGAAAAAAACAGATAATTTTTAAAAAATAGTGTTGGGGACAACTAAATAGCCATCTGGGGGAAAATACTTAAATCCTTATATTTTACTGGGATAAATTTCATATGCACTAAATATTTAGATGTCCAAAACCAAACAAAAACAAAACAAAACACCACAAAATAAAACAAAAACACACACACAAAAGGAACTATAAAAGTACTTGAAAATTCCATTGAAGAATATTGTTTTATTTTTTAAATGAAAATGTTGTCCAAGTATGATACTAAGTCCAGAATCATAAAATAATAAATGGATAAATATGATTACATAGCCCTGCTGGGGTGGCTCAGTGGTTGAGTGTCAACATATGAACCAGGAGGTCACAGTTCAATTCCAGGTCAGGCACATGCCCAAGTTGCAGGCTCATTCCCCAGTGTGGGGTGAGCAAAAGGCAGCCGATCAATGATTCTCTCTTATCATTGATGTTTCTGTCTCTCTCTCTCCCTCTCTAAAATCAATAAAAATATATTTTAAAAAAATCAATCATGTCTGTGTAATAATATGCATTTGAGTAGCCTAGCCATTTTCTTTAAACTGCACATTTTAATTTAGGTCTAGACTGGTCCTGAGATCCAGCACTTTTCTAATAGGTTTCCCAATTATTCCACGCTGTGGTTCCATGGACCATACTTTGTGGAGCAGGTTCAAGGCCAGTATATCTTCTGCTCATTCAAACTACTAAAAAAGCCTTCCTCTTATCTCAAGGTCTGTCTCAGTAGAATTTCAATCCTAGTTTCAGCACACTGGTCATAGTTCCTCCTGTAAAACCGTATGAACAAGTTTAATTCACCTGAATATATTATTTTAAGGCAGCTGATGTGTTCCTCTGGGTTTCTTTCTCAGCTTTTCCAGGCATTCTCCATGGGACATGACTTGAAGCCCCTCAGCATTTTATTTTTTTAAATCCTCACCTGATTTCTGCATTGATTTTTTTTTTGAGAGAATGGAGGAAAAGGAGGAAGGAGAGACAGAGAGAAACATTGATGTGAGAGAGACACATTGACTGGTTGCCCGCTGCATGCCCGCAACTGAGGCATGTGCCCTTGACTGGGAATTGAACCCACGACCCTTTGGTCCGAGGGCTGATGCTCTAACCACTGAAAAAAACAGCCAGGCCCCCCTCAGCATTTTTTTATTCCAATACCCCTTGTCCTTTGTACAGTACAGCATCCAAAGTATTGCTATAGTGTAGGCTGATGGGCTACAAGTAGAGGGGGACCATAATGACTCTCATTCCCAATGGAATACTGCTCTGAATTCAGCTAAAGTCCATTTCACTAGAATGACTCATGCTGAGCTCATTGTCAATTAAGATCCTGAAGTTATTTCCACAGGAGCTGCTGTTGATTCACATCTCCCTCAAGTTGTACTTGAGCAATTGATTGTTTGAACCCAAGTTACCCAAGGAACCCCTCTTAAGCTCCCGTTACTCTCTTGAATTTGACAGGGCAGTTCTTGTCTCAGAGAAAGATGCTATGACTACAGGAAGGGGGCAGTGTGGAGTCAGGGAATCCCACCACCATTTGGACCAATATAAAGGTGTCACTGGTATTTGCAAATTATACCTTTATCAGCTTATTTAGGAATCCTGCTACTGAAAATCAGACATTTCTGAAGAAAGAATTTATAGCAATTGATGATAATGCAGAAGTTTTTATTTTTAGTTTATTGAAAGGACCTTTCTCCTAACTATGTAACCATTTCTTTTCTCCTGCCCATTCATTCAATATGTGGTGAGATTATGTACATCAGTAATATATAGTATAATTTTAACATATGCCCTTTGTGAAAAATTAAGAAAACATCAAAGTTAAAGAAGAAAATGAAAATCCCATATGATGCCGTCATCTAGTGGTAATCATTGTTGACATTTGGTGCATTTTTTTAAAAAAATATATTTTATTGATTTTTTACAGAGAGGAAGAGAGAGGGATAGAGAGTTAGAAACATCGATCAGCTGCCTCTTGCACACCCCCTACTGGGGATGTGCCCGCAACCAAGGTACATGCCCTTGACCGGAATCGAACCTGGGACCCTTCAGTCCGCAGGCCGACGCTCTATCCACTGAGCCAAACCGGTTTCGGCTTGGTGCATTTTTTTTTCCATTTTTTTATTTGTATAATTTCAGCTTGCTAAAACCCAATATTTTTACTGTGTTATTACATGTAATAGAGGCTCATTGTATATGAAAGAAGAATAGAAATCTCCATTATCTAGAAATAACTCCTAGTTACATTTTGATGTGTTTCTCTTAAGATGTTTAAATATGCATGTATATTTTATTTTTCTGTTAAGAAAAGAATTTATACAGTAATATTATAAAGCTTTTTTCATTTGACAGCATGCTTAAAGTATTTTCCTATGTCAAGAAGTAGACATATAATTACTTCTCGGCCTTTTGGCTACAATCAAGTGAAGAAATAGACATATGACTAATATATTTATATATTATATATGCCATGTATCTTATATTTAAAAATAGATTTCTATAATATTTTAATGGCTGTAGGTATTCTATAATATGAAGGTGCCATCATTTATTTAACTGATCCTATATGATTAGATATTCAGATAGTTTAAACTTTCTTGCTGGAATACAACCTTTTTATTCTAAACAGAATCACTCCACTAGGTCATGTGTTTTTAACTTCTTTGCTAATACTTACTATTAACAAAGAAGTTAAAAACACCCTCATAAGTAGGTGTGTAAAACCTAACTCAATGATGCCTAACTCAATGTTCTTAAACATTTTTATAACTTTATTACAAATATACATTTCAGTGTATTACTGTAGTTTAATGGCCCATATGGCCATCTCTTAATGGCCCATATGGCCATCTATTAATTGAATACATCATAAATTGCTTAGCTGTAACATAATCATGAATGGCACATTAGAAATTGCTGTTTTCAACAAGAAAGTTCACAATGAACATTAAATAACACAGTAAATGTCTTTTGTTTTTATTTTCTGTATTTCTATGTTCTACATATTTTCTATATTCATATTCATATTCATGTACATTTTCTATATCTGCGCCTCTTCTCAAGCTGCAGAAGTGGAGATAATTCAAGCCAATGGAACCTCTTCTTTCAGGCTCCTCTGCCAGAGGGCTAGGTGATTCCACCTTGGTTTGCTTGAGTTCTTTCTTGTATCTCCCGCATAATGAAGCAGGGAAGGACTTCCCTCTATAGCAGTGACTCAATCGCTTTTCATGGCTTCGGTTCTATGGAAAACTATTTTAGAGAACGTTTAGTGAACTTTGTATATTTTCACATTGTGAGCATTTACTCTGTAAGAATATTATTTCACCTGTACGTAGAGGAAGTTGCTTGTTTTGGCAATTCCTCTTTTGTTATGGGAATTCGCATGAGCCAAATTCCACTTTCAGAAATGCTGTGGGCCAAGCTTCATGCTGTGTGATTTCATACCTAGACTGTAAATTTCTGAATGGGTTCATAAGATGAAATACAAGTTGCTTGTGCTCACTACCTTTCCTTAGAAATTAAGGAAATGTTTGAAATGCCTACATACAGCCAGAGATTTAAACCGCTAATGATAGCAGTGAATGAATTCAGAAAAAAGATATCAATATTTTCAGATAGATTAGATCACATGTTTTAATAATTTTGCACATAAAGCAATTCTGATATTAGGGAAAACTTTCTTGGTTGCTATAAAGATAACAGAAGTCCTTCTGAAGGATATTTTAAAAGACAGCAACTTGATAAGTTAGAATTTAATTCATTTCACATTTGACAGAGTTTGGTACAAAAAATATTTGATGAATGAATGTATAGCTTATATTTACCAGGTTAGTAGAAAATATGGCTCTGGTCTCTTTATTATCATATGGAATGTTTTTTTGGGGGCGGATGACACAAATTGATGGTGCAATTTTGTCTTTGGGTTTAAATATTTGGTTTTCAGATGCTCTCCTCATGTTTTCTTATCCCAGCCTCAATCCATTGACCACAGTGCTGCTTTTCTAACACTCTATACTAAATCCATGTCCCACCTCTGGATGTTATCTGCCATGTCTAGTTAAGAGTTTTTGTCATCTGGGAGCCTAGATAATATGTTGGCCATAAAATAGGCCAACCTATTTGAACTACAAACATGGGAATGGGGCATCATGTTGTCGCACAAGTGTTATAGCATCAATCTTCCTGTGGAATGAGGAAAGAAAATCCTTTTTCACCTCAGTCCCTAGTCAAAAAGGAACTCTTCCTAGATCTGAGCTAGTTCTCAGGAGTCCTTGCATATTTTCACTCTCCTTCTTGGCACTCTGCTGGAGGATGAGAGACCACGTGGAGTGAAGGGAAGCCACCTACCGAGGCCTTCTTAGACCAGCCAGTCCCCAGTTGATCTGCTAGCTAACTGGCAGCTAACCGAAGATGTATGGGTGAGTCCATCGGAGCCCAGAGCATGCTTAAAGTATTTTCCCATGTCAACAATCAAGTGATTGTGAACTGAACACATTACTGTGGTTTTACACACTGACTTCTGAGGTTGTTTGTTGTACAGCAAAGGCCCAGACCTGTTAGGGAGGTCTGGTCACATCACAGGTTTCATAACCGGCTCAGTTTTACTTGATTGTGAGGCCGCCTTTGGAGCTATCCTGCTCTTCCCTAACATCTTCCGCTCTATAATAGCCCTTTCGTGTGTTGGAATTGCACACTGTAGTCTCAGACCTGGAACTGAATCCAGCCTTTTTCACTTACTAATTGTATGACCTTGGGCAAGTCACTTTCCTCTCTCTGAACTTCATTTTCTCGTCTATAATAATGAAAAAGAGAATCACTTACTAATATCAGTTGTGGCTGCTTATGCAATATCCATTCCTGGTTTTTAACAGAACCCTGATTTCGCTCAGGTATTCATATATCATCCACATCCTCCTCTGCACTCACTACATAAATAACCTAGATCAGGAGGGGATTCTTCATTTGTCTCAGCTAATCTTGGAAAGTCCATTGCTCTTGCCAGTGATTAGTTTAAGAGTGGGCATATGATCAAATTCTGACCAATGAGAGATGAGAGGGAAAGATGCTGATGTGGAGGGGCTTCTGAAAAGGATGTCTTCACTCCTAAGAAGCAGAGAGAGGAAGAGATGGTCTGTTTCTTCAGAATATTGTTTGGTTGGGATGAGAGGTCTGGGACTGCAGTAGCCATCTTGTGGTCATGGAGGGAGTTACCTGAAGGCAAAGCCAAGCCCAGAGGAAGGCAGAGGCATGAGATGGAAAGAACCTGGGTCCTGAACATGTCACTAAATCACTGAAACTCCAATTATGGAATCAATCTATCTCAGAACTACTTGTTAGATGAAATAACAAATCTTCTCTATTATTTAAGTTTATCTGAGTCAGCTTTTCTGTCCCTTGCTAACCAAAGCATCTTAAATGATATATTCATTAGCACAGCATCTAGCACATAGTGAACCCTCAATAAACATTAGTTCTTTTTATAACTGTATTGGCTTCTTTTCCTAAATTATTAAATAGTTTCAGATTTCACAGATCTTGGAAAAACACTGAATTCTACTGGCCCTTCCTTCCAGGAATGGTACTGTTCTTTTTATTTATGGCTCTAGATCTAGAGCAGGGGTTGGCACTATGGCCAGTTGTCCAAAACTACCCCGCTGTTGGCTTTTACAAATAAAGTTTATAAAACTGTGCACATTCATCTATGGATGCTTTTGCTTTACAACAGTTGAGTAGTTGAGTGGCTGGTAAAGGCTAAAATATTTACTCTCTGGCCCCTACAGAAAAAGTTTGCCGGCCTGTGTTCTCCAGCCAAGTCTTCACCTCCTCCATGATTATTCACACGGGGACCTTGTTCACAATGCAGATTGCAGCTTCCACCCGAGATTCTGCTTCATTGGATGTGTTAGTTAGAACTCTCTGTGGGCAAGTGACTGAAAACTTGACCCAACTACATGGTAGCTTTAGGAATGGCTGGATACAGGGACTCAGATGGGATAATCAGGACCAAATTGCATTCTCCATCTCTTGGCCTCTCTTCTTCTGTGTTGACTTCAGACTTAGACATTGTCTGCCATGGAGAGCCACAATATGGCATAGTAATTTCTGTCCTTTGTAGCTTCGTGTCTAATGGGAAGAGGTAAAATCTTTCTTTTAAAAAATATATTTTTTTATTGATTTCAGAGAGGAAGGGAGAGGGAGATAGAAACATCAATGATGAGAGAGAATCATTGATCGGCTGCCTCCTGCACGCCCCCTACTGGGGATCGAGCCTGTAACCCAGAATCGAACCCAGGACTCTTCAGTCCACAGGCCGACACTCTATCCACTGAGCCAAACCAGCTAGGGCGAGGTAAAATCTTTCTTAACATTTCAGTTAAACTTTGGAGAATCACTGGGATTGATTTGACTTAAACATTGAAAACGCACTCTAGAAAGCAACAGATAATACCGCCTTACCCTTGGTATTTTATGTATTGTTTTCTTGTTGGTTGTCTTCCTCCACTAGTTAGCTGTACTCAACAGCTAACATATGCTTAGTAAACATCATTTTGAATGAATGCATAAGTATATTTATTTAAAAATTGGGATCATTCTTCACATATATTTTTGTTTTCTGCTTTTTGAACGTTTATATATTTAAATCATGAACATTCCTTTATGTCATTAAAGCTGTTTGGATTGGCTGCTAAAGGCAACGAGCAGCCATTGAAAGTTTTTAAGCAATGGTTGACATTGACCCATTGGCTTATGAGCCATGTTGATCTCATTTTGGCCCATATTCTCTGCATTACCCATGAAGACTGCATCATACAAGTATTTCCACATCTCCTCCCATCCTGCCCTTAGAGAATCGTGTTGTAGCTACTACAGTTTTTATTTTGAAGATGATTGGATATGACTATTTTTTTGTGCCTGCTCATGTTGCTCAGTTGTCCAAAGTAGTTGCAGTTGAGTGATGCGCCCGCTCCCTTTCCCCCGGGGGCTGGGGCTGCTACCTCATCCTGAAAAGATGTGTTGTTTCATGATATCAGCTTACAGCAAACCATGCACAGATAACTTTTCAAACATTTAATTGTAATACTTCCATGCTTAAATCACCAAATTGGCTTTGGAAAATATGCAAGCTCTTCAAATTATATTCTCTTTTAACTCAGAATTCACAATGTAACAGGGCAGTCTGCATACTTAAGACATTTGAAAATGGGTGCCTAAAAATGGCCTAGATTTACAGGGTTTTCTAGTTTTTAAGAAGCACAGTATTGTAAATGCAACAACTAATGAAAATCAGCTATGCTGTGTGCTTTTTCACTTGTATTGTGTGTAATATAATACAGTGTGGAAGGGACTTAGAGGTTGTATTAGTTGCCGAGGGCTCCTGTGACAACGTATAACAAACAGGATGGCTGAAAACAACACAAGTTTTTTTCTCATAGTTCTGAAGGCCTAAATTTAAAAATTAAGGTGTTGGCAAGACTATGCTTTCTCTGACACTGGGTAGATTCCTTCCTTGCGTCTTCCCAGCTTCTGGTGGTTGCCAGCAATCCTTGGCGTTCCTTGGCTTGCAGCTACACACTCCAATCTCTGTCTCTGTTGTCACATGACATCCTTCCTGTGTGTCTCTGTCTTCACATGGTGTTTTCCTCTTATTATAGGGATACGAGTCACATTGAATTAGGACCCGCCCTACTGGCCTCATCTTAACTTGGTTACATTTTCAAAGACCCTATTTTCAAGTAAGGCCACACTTACTGGTACAGGGGATGCAGTTTAGAACTTAAACTTACCTTTGAAGAATATCTTCCCATTCTCACTGGGGTGAGATAGTTGCTGTTGAACCGACTTAGCTATAGAAATTGGTTGGAGGGCTGGGTAGGTAAGATAAGGTCTAAAGAGTGATGCAGAGAAAGTCTGGTGCTGGGCAGAGCACAGAGCCCACTGATGGGGGAATCCAGCCGGTGGCAAACATTGAGGAGGTAGATGGGTGGGATGGTCATCATCCTCTAGATCACCACTGTATGATTGAGTATAAGAGTCACAATTGTAGTTTCAAAATTTCCAGTAGTCATATTAGAAAAAGTAAAAAGAGCCCTAACCGGTTTGGCTCAGTGGATAGAGCGTCGGCCTGCGGACTGAAAGGTCCCAGGTTCGATTCCAGTCAAGGGCATGTACCTTGGTTGTGGGCATATCCCCGGTAGGGGGGTGTGCAGGAGGCAGCTGATCGATGTCTCTCTCTCATTGATGTTTCTAACTCTCTATCCCTCTCTCTTCCTCTCTGTAAAAAAAAAAATCAATAAAATATATTTAAAAAAAGAAAAAGTAAAAAGAAATGGGGAAATGAACTTTAATATTATATTTTACCTAACCCAATATATCCCATATATTATCATTTCAATGTCATCAGTATAAAAAAATTAAAATATTTTGCTTTCTTTTTTCCCATACCAAGTCTTCAAAATCCAATTTTCATTTTATACTTGCAGCACATCACTAGCCATATTTCAAGAGCACCAGAGCCATATGTATTGGACCGCTCCAAGTTCTAGAAGTGCGGCCCCTCGGTGGGAGGATCCAAGCCACCAGCTGGGTTGCAGGTAAGGCTCAGCTCTGGGGAAGAACACAAGCAGAGCAAGGCAGGTGATTGAGGGTTTTTGGGGAAGAGCTTAGAACAGGCCTGAAGATGAAACAGGGCCAGTGTTCCGACTAGAGACAAAGCGAATGCAAGGGACAGGGATCCATGCAAGCTTGTCTCAGTCAGGGGAAGGGGGCGTTAGAGGGTCACTCTGCACAGTGAGATCCCTTGGAAATAAATTGTAAGAAGGCACACCTGGGCCAGGAGTATGGGCAGGAAATCTGTCAGACAGTCACTCTCTTTGTCTCCCTCTTTGGGGTTAGGACGTCTCTTATCTCCACTTTTCTCTGTCTACTTTTTAGTATTTTCTACACACTCATTTCCTCTTTGGTTTGTCTACTTGAACTTAAAATGGCTTTCTCAGCTGCTAATTCTGTGACCTCTCAGCCCAGCTGCCCACCGCTAACTCCGTGTCCCAGTGTCCCCATTTCAAGTTCCAAGGAGAGAAAATGTGATTGGCCTCTTGGTGGGCCATCCTACCTTTGGCTCAGTTAGTTGAGGCCAAGCTCAACTATTACAAACAGAGCTGTCCAAGTTCATCCCCGGGTAAGGCAGTGGTTCTCTAACTAGGTTCTCCCCACCAGCAGCATTAGAAATGCAAATTCATGGGCCCCACCACAACCTGTTGAATCGGTGTCTGTAGGGATGGAGCCTAGGACACTATGTTAGAGTGGTAGGTGAGGTCAGATTCCTTTAGAAGGGGATGTGGGTAAGGACTACCATCTTGGTGTACCAAGGTAGAGGCTGAGAAGCAAGAGCCAAGGAGAGTGGCATGGGGGAGCCCGGACGTGGAGAGACACGGTTCTCGGATGTGACCTCAGTTTTCATCACTGGGGACCAGATCTGCAGGGAAGGAGACAGGACCAAGGGGTCACAGAAAATGGCCTGGAATGTGACCTAATCCTAAACCATGTCGGGACAGGGACTGCACATGAGGGTTTTTGGTGATCCTAACTTTGAGGACCTGGGAAGGCAAAGAAAATCAGTGGAAATGGGGAAGGGTTCCGATTGACAACTGCGAGTACTTGGGGGCTGTGCTTGGCTGCTTCATCAGTTATAAGCTCGTTTGGAGGAAGCTAGAACTAAATATTAAATTCAATTCATGACATTTTAAACATTAAAGGAAGTTGAATTTTCAGCAGGGGTAGAATTTTCAACAGGGAAGAATGCCTGTTGTTTGCTTTTTCCATGGCACATAAACGGCATTAAATTTGAAATTTATACTATAAAAATAGCTTCACAGGAGTACCGTTATTAACATAACCTTACCTCAGACAGATTTTTTATTACTGGAGACAACTCTTTTATGTAAAAAATATATTAATGGCTGGAGCAGAAGAAAAATACCAACTACAGATGGTAAGCATTTGCTTGCAAAGTTACATCAAATTTAACATTAGCCTTGGAAAACAGAAACATGTTTTAAACAAAAGGTTTTAAATATTCTTATAACCTGATGTCCATTTTTACCTCTGGTCTAGGATACATCATAAAGAGTGCAACATTAAGTGATCAGTAATAAAAAAGTTGAAAACTTTTGCTCAAAACTGCCATTTAATGAGTTGTAACAGCATTTTTACTGGAAGGTTCTATTTAGTGACATCCATGGAAAAAGACATTTTATCGGTATGAAATAGGTGGAGTTTGTGTACTTGAGACAGATGCCTAAACCAATGGTTTGATAAAGGTGCACAATTCAACCGAGAGCAAATTAGAAGAAATAAGGGAATAAAAAGGCTTTGAAATATTTTCTGTAATTCCCATACCCATTAGTGACATGTATAGGTAGTGGGTTTCTATTTTAGGAAGAAAGAAAAAGGTGAATTTCCAAAGAATTGTTATTCTTCCTTTTTTCCTTCAAAAAATATGACTAAAATTATGATGATGCCAATGCTACACATCTAATGCTAAAATTTAACTCAATGAAAGGTTAGCTCTCCTTAATGTATGAATGGTTTTAAAGTATTATTCTTATCGGAATCTTTTGTTTTAAGCAGTAAGATTTACACTTACACATAGACAAGCCTAAACAGAATCTTCCCTGCATATTAAGCATGTGTGCATTTTTCTGCAGTGTCCCTTATAGTTGAACTAGAGGCCCGGTGCACGAATTTGTGCACGGGGGGAGGGGAGGGCGGCCAAGGAAGGGACCACGGGAGGTTGGCCAGCCAGGGGAGGGACTGTGGGAGGTTGGCCGCTGGCCCCAAGGAGGGAGCCGGCCCTCAGCCCCCCTGGGAAACGGGCCGCATCTGCCGCTACCCAACCCGGTTCCCCATCCCAGCCCAGGCCCGAGGGCCCTGGCAGAGTCAGGAGAGGAGGCAATGGTTACTGGGCCAGGTGCAGAAGGAACGGACACCAGACGCCAACGCTGCCGTCATGCCCCACCATCACGTGGTTCCCTGCCCCCTCTTCTTCCCTTGCCGCCATGTGGCCACCACGAGGATGGGAGCAAGACAAACCCTTGTGTCGAGGGCTGGCTTTCAGTAGATCACAGTGAGGAAGCTTCTCTGCTACGTGTGAAACCCCGACCTAGAGGCAGGTCTCTACCAATGGTTTAGCAACAGGAGCCAAACCGGCAGGGGGAGGTGCTTCAGGAGGTTGGCTGTGGGAGTGCACTGACCACCAGGGGGCAGCTCCTGCATTGAGTGCCTGCCCCCTGGTGGTCAGTGCATGTCATAGCGACTGGTCGACCAGTCATTCTGGTCATTGGGTCATAAAGGTCACTTAGGCTTTTATATATAGATGCACTGCTTTGAACTTCACAACAGGCAGTCTCCCCAGCTCTCCCGTCATGTTCTCAAATCCTAACTTCTACCTAATAAAAATCTGCAAATTACTTTAGTGGGTGGTTGGGAACCAAGTGTTTGCCGTAGAATAAGGCAAAAGTGTATGTATATATCAGTTTGCTAACTTTTACTTCCATTATTCATCTAGTCTCTTAAATGGTGATAGCGGCTATTGTTTGAATTGATTAGTCTATCTTCAGAGCTTCTGTAGCAAAAGAAGCACTTAAAAAGGGTCTTGTTCACTCTTTGGCACATAGTAGGCATTTAGTATTTGCCTAGTATTTCTAGAGCTTTATGTAATTTTTGGACGACTTTAATTGCAGATTGTACTCAGACTGATGAGATGCTCTTGAAGGTAACTTCATCTGGATCATGAAGTGACATCACTGATGAGTTCGAAATAACAACTGACACTGATTTAGGGTGAAAAGATCTTCGACTTTATTAAACATTTAAAATTGCATTAATGTTCTACCAGCCTTAAACAAAGCATACAAAAAAAAAAATCCCCCATGCTGTAATCCTTAGTTTTCACTGTGCTGGACACGTTTGCATGCATACATTCAACTTTTTATTGTGCTTTTAAACTTGGATTATTTGTAAACTCTCCCATAATATATGATCTTCACAACTGCCATGTAAATGGCTGCACAGAACCCCATGCGGTGGATGCAATGTAATCACCAGGCTATTTGCTCAATCCCCCTTTTGTTATGAACCAAACTTCGCAAAGAACATCTCCTGTGTGACTAGACGTCAAGGAGACGTTTCTGAGAGTGCAATGACAGAGGCAAAGGATAAGGTACACTTGTTTTCGTTTTGCCCTCCTGAGATAACGACGCACAGCACTGTCTGTCAGGCTGTTCACACATCTCTCTCTAAGGTTTGTCTTGTTAACAATCCTTTGAGGCCGTGTCATTATCCTCCGATCCCTGCGCTACCGCGGGAAGGAGCCCGAGCAGGCAGGTAACCCGATCTCTCTCACCAGGTGAGTCCTGGATGGAGGTGGCAGCTACGGTACCGGGAGCGAAACACCCGGGGGGCCTGTGCTGGAATCCTCGGCCTGGAAATAGCGTCCCTTCCCTCCGCGCCGCTCCATTCCCAGAGGGCAGCGGTTCCGACTTTGCTCGCCCCACCTCTCGGGGAGCGCGGCGCGCAGTGGGCGACTGGTAAGTGCAGCCGGCGCCGCGCGGACAAAAGCGCTCCCTCCCGTGGCCCGGACCCGGAGCCCCTGCTGGTGCCACAGGGCTCTGCGCCGCCACTTTCCCTGCGGGCTCCCCCTCAAGTTCGGCGTGGGACCCCCGGCGGCCCTCGGGCGCCCGGGCAGAGCCCAGCCCCGCGCCCCGTGCCCCGGGCACCCCGCGCGCGCCCGCCCATGCCCCGCCCACTCCCCGCCCATCACTTCTGACCCCGCCCCCAGCCCCCCCCCCTTCCTCCCCGCGACTGCTCCCTGCCCCCCGCAGCCGACGAGTGGCCGCGGCGGCCGCAGGACCCGGTTCGCTCAGACAAGAGGGCGGGTGGAGGAGGAAGCGGCCGATCCCCGAGTCTGCTCCGGCGCCGCCGAGCACCGCCCGCCGCAGCCGACCAGCCCCGTCGGCTCCGGGCCCCGCCACGCCGAGAGGAGGGAAAGGCGGAGGCGGCTGCGCGGAGGCGGCGGGGGCGCGGGCGCGGGCCGAGGCGGCGCGGCCGGCCGCGGCTGCCGCTTTGTTGTGCGGCCCGGGCAGAGGAAGGAGAAGTGGGAGGAGGGGGGAGCTCGGCGTCCCGCTCCCTCCGCGGCTCATGGCGACGACGCTCGGCACATCCGGGACCCTCCGGCCGTGGCGGCCGCGGCGCCGGCTGCTCGGGCCCCAGCCCCGGCCGCTGTGGTGACTCCGCCGCGCCTCGCCGTCGCCCCCGCCCGCCGCCCGCCGGCCCGGGCCCCGCGCCGCGGCCGCAGCCCCGCCGCCCCCGCCGCCGGGGACATGTCTAACCCCGGGGGCCGGAGGAACGGGCCCGTCAAGCTGCGCCTGACAGGTGAGGGGGCAGGGCGGGCGGCCGCGGGTGGGCGAGCCGGCGGGGGGTGCCTGTGGCCTTGGGAAGGGCCAGGGTCGCGATCAATGGTGAGTTGGGGGGTCGGGGACGTGGGAAGGCCTAGTTCAGGGAGGGCGAGGGCCGCCGGACCACTCGCCCCTTGTTTGGAAATTCTCGAAAAAGCTAAAGGTGACTCGGGGTCTTTTGTGGAGGGGAGGGGGGCCCGGTTGGAATTCCAGGCGGGTCTGAGGCCGAAAAGCCGCGGCCGAGGAACACGACTCTCTCCCGGGCCTCGGGGAGCAGCCCCGGGAGGCAGCCCAGGTGGGGTCGGTGCGGGGCTGAGCGGCTCCCGGGCGGGGATTGTTGAATCCGGTGGCTGGCTGCGCGCAGTAAACACTCCTTAAAGATGGAGCGCTTAACGGGAGGGTGTGTGTGTGTGTGTGTGTGTGTTCCCTGGTTGTTAACTCGCTCGTCCACTTGTGCCTCCGTGCAAAACCCCGCCGCACCGTGCTGCCAGCCGCGGGAGCCCGCGCCGCACACCTGAAACGCACGTCCCGGGGAGGGCAGGAGGCCGAGGTGGGCTTTTCCGGTGTGTCTGCCGCTCCGACGACTCCGGCTCACCGTACACTGTGTTTTGGAAGTGTTTGATTGCAGGGTAGCGTGTTTGGGGTTGTTCCTTGTAGGCCGCAGAACTGTGTCTCACTTCTGACTCTAGACCGGCTTTACAAACACACTTTTTTTTTTTGTACATGTCTGAGTGCTCATACAAACTTTCAAGCGAAGTTTCCTTTCTCTCAACTTCCCCCTCTTCCCTTTTCTAAATGGACAAGAACGTCTGGAGGGGTTGCCAGATAGAAGGCTTCCCTTACAAAGTGTCGAGGAGTCCAAGGGCATTGAAATCTTGAACATCACAGGTCCATTTTGCTTACCCTGCCATTTTTGGTATTCTTACGCAGTCGTGTTACGCATGTTAAGGAAAAAACTAATTTTTGGTTTGAAAAGTGTAACTGAAGTGCGATTTTACCACTCACTATTCATAAGTTACCCACCATGATTTTCGGATGTGTGGTGAGAAAGATGGTTTTCCTTAATCTCTCTCTCTCTGTGTGTGTGTGTGTGTGTGTGTGTGCATGTGTACGAGTAAACTGTAATTATGTTTGCCTGCACTAGACTTTGAGATTTATATGGACTAATTTTTGTAATTGTATGCTTGTGTGTCACATCCCAGCCCCACTGGCTGAACTTGCGAGATACAAACTTGCAAGATACAAACTTGCAGTGAATTTGGTATTTGAGAAGGTAGCCTGTGTTGGCTGCAGTTTAAGAAATATATTACTTCCATGACAGTTTTACTTTCCCTAGGGAAAACTGCAAAGAATCATTAACTGAGTGGTTCTTAATGGAAAACCTGGATTGGGGGAATGCCTGTCTGTCTCATGTTTCCCCCATTCAGTTTCCTTATTTTCTTATGAATCAATGGAAACCTTTCTAAGGGATCTTTGTTGCTTTAGGGTTTATCTACTGCTGTGCCTCTCCGCGTCAGTCCTGAGTCAGTTATTGTGAAAAGAACCTGGGATTCCAGGTGTGCAGAAAGCATCAGAAATAGGCTGTTGGCCGTTGACTTCCTTCTAGTCTCTATACATGATGGAAAAAAGAGGGAGACAACAGGGATTTTGATTTTCTGCAGATAAAATAAGTTTGAGGTTTTTTGTGTGACTCATTAGATCTTAAAGTGTTTGTGGTTTCCTGACTGCATATGATATATTAGAAAAATTCACACATAAAGTTAGGAGAAAAGATTACTTATTATTTTTTGGGGGGAGGGGAGGAGAGGAACACGACTAAATTTATAGAGTGATTTTGTATTTTTAGATTTTTCTGAGGAATTTTAAATATACTGTGTCCCCTTACTAGTAATTGTAAAAACAGTTAAGGTACTTTCAATTGCATAAAACCATTGGGAATTTGTCTCTGTCGTATTTTAAGAGAAAAATATTCAAATATTAAAAACACTGCTCTTTCCCTTTTGGTTACATGTGATGGATTTTCTTCTGTTTTGCCAGGAAAGTTAACATATTTTTTTCTTTTTGTTCATTTACAAATTAGATGGTATATATTTTAACAAATAGATCTCAAGAGCTGGATTCAATTAGCAGCTTTTTAGGACATAAACATTAAAGGGTTAGATGGAAAAGATTGTTTTGACTGACTGGATAAATGACAGGGCTGTGTTTGATGTGCGTCCAGGAATTGGTCTGGAGCTGGTGCCCAACTTTTCAGTCCATCTTGAGAAGCCAAATAAAATATTTAACCTAGGCCTCATTTTGTTTTCTGGAAAAAAAAAAAGTTGATTCTTTGTTAAGACCTTAAGAAATGTTTGGCATACCTTTAGACTAAGTGTTAAACAGTTCATTTAGATCCGGATTCCATAATAAAGGAAAATCACTTAAAAAAAAAAAAAAAAAAGGCAGGATCACACAGTGAGTTTTTATATGTTTTACAATACACTGGAGCTGTAAGATGCTTTAGATTATTGTTCTTTGCTTTATGTTAATACAGTACCAGTATTTAAAATTTTTAGTGTCTTTGATTTCAGGGTGCTTTATGAACTGTAGTTACTCAATTATATCCTTAATGGAGAGGTGCCCCTTTACTGAAAGGTGTCAACAATTCTTACGTGGTGACACACACACTCACTCACTAGTACACATACACACAAACTGAAGGAGAAGAAATATTTGAGCTATGAGATCTCTGCCCACAACAGATATTAGATTTTTCCACCTATTCTGAAGACCACAATCAACTAGTGAACAGTTTGGTACTTGTTGATACTAAGAAGGTAGGGCTAATTTAAACCCAAATTTGAGATTCCTCAGGCCATTAGTGGTTAAAATCAGATTGAGTCCATTAAGCTACTTCTGTTGATCTTTATGATGTATTAATACTTGTTCATTACAATGAATTCTTTGGTAAATATATCAATTTTAACAAGTACTTCTAGAGTAAATTGATTATAAAATTTATATACATTACATGTATGAATATCTGATAATAGGCTTTTCTTACATATTCTTTGTATTTGGTTATAGTAAAAAGTTGGGGGTAATTTTTTAATATTGTGTGTGTTTTTTTATTTCATTATTGTTTTTGAGAACCAATGAACTGTTTGACCCTAGTTATTTGGAAAAAGCAGTTTAATAGTAATTCCTAATATTTAAAATTCTTAGATATGGAGAAGTAACAGAAGACCTTTCCAGACCTTTTTGTAATTTAAATGTTTTTGTATGCTGCTCCTCATATTATTAATTTATAAAACCCTTGGCAGTAATGAGGTTAACCTTGTCTTGCTAATAAAAAATTAACTTTAGCCCTAGCTGGTTTGGCTCAGTGAATAGAGCGTCAGCCTGTGGACTGAAGGGTCCTGGATTTGATTCCGGTCAGGGGCACATGCCTGGGTTGTGGGCTTGATCTCCAGTGGGGGGCATACAGCAGGCAGCCGATCAATGATTCTCCTCATCATTGATGTTTCTATCTCTCCCTCTCCCTTCCTCTCTGAAATCAATAAAAATAATTAAAAAAAGAAAAATTAACTTTAAAAACCTCACCTTAGATATGCTGGTATTTTAGTATTGTTTTCCTGCATATTTTATTGATTCAAGGCTTTAAAAATCACAACTTGATTATATCTGACAGGTTTCTGAGTAGGAAAGTGCCTGTATACCATAATGACTTATTCTAGGGGTATTAGTGATTTGAATGTCCCCAATTCATTTTACAGTAGGTCCTCGGGTTACGTCGGAGATTCGTTCCTACAGCGCGACGTAATGCTGATTTTCGCCATAAGTTGGAACCCACCTACATAAGCACCTGCGTCACTCACATGGAGCACATACACAGCAGTAATGAAGTGACACAGTAAAAAAAATTAAAAGATAACAATTCCTGACCTTTACTTGTGGTAAATAAATAATAAAAAACATAAAGCACATATGTACATATGTCAAAATGATGGAACTTTTTTTTTTTTTAATATATAAATAAATGGGAGATGGCGACGTAACCTTGAAACGACGTATGTCGAGTCCGACGTAACCTGAGGACTGCCTGTAAGGCAACCTAGTTTACCTCCTTCCTTTTCTCTTTAGGTTATTTCGTCTACTCTAACCTTTAGACAGGCAGTTGGACCTGCCTAGGTGCTACATGTAGTTTGGTCTTCATTGGCAAGTAAAGTGTGTGTGTGTGTGTGTGTGTGTGTGTGTGTGTGTGTGTTTTAATCATGGATCTACTTTTTTCCTCTTGGTTGAATTGTAACTATCATAGCATATATATATATATATATATATATATATATATTATTTATTTTTTTTTAAATATATTTTATTGATTTTTTACAGAGAGAAGAGAGAGGGATAGAGAGTTAGAAACATCGATGAGAGAGAAACATCGATCAGCTGCCTCCTGCACACCCCCTACTGGGGATGTGCCCGCAACCAAGGTACATGTCCTCGACTGGAATCGAACCTGGGACCCTTGAGTCCGCAGGCCGACGCTCTATCCACTGAGCCAAACCGGTTTTGGCTATCATAGCATATTAACGTGTCATTTATTTAGGATATAATTTAGTGTATTTTGCATATAACTAAATTTTCAAGGTAAATGAAGGACTATACTTTAGGCAACAAGATTCTTATTTTAGCTATTTTTAAAAAAATATATATTTTATTGTTTTTTTACAGAGAGGAAGGGAGAGGGATAGAGAGTTAGAAACATCGATCAGCTGCCTCCTGCACACCCCCCACTGGGGATGTGCCGCAACCAAGGTACATGCCCTTGACTGGAATCGAACCTGGGACCCCTCAGTCTGCAGGCCGATGCTCTATCCACTGAGCCAAACTGGTTTCGGTGTATTTTAGTTATTTTTGATGTCTTAAAGATTTTGAAGACTCTTAAAGATGTAATATGTCCTACTCCTTTAAAATAGACCATACTTATCAGAACTTAGTGTTTTATTTAAGATTCAGTATCATCCTAACATATAAAGAGCCAGGGTCTGTAACGTCCAAAACGACCGAACGGACGACCGAACGCCAGGCTGCACGTGCAACAGGCTCAGGTGGGTGGGGACTGGCGAGTGGGCTGAATTGCTGACCTCTTGGTCCCTCCTGGGTTGCAGGCACTATGGCGACCCAGCACTGACTGCCGCCGCCAAGGCGGGTGTGATGTGATTGGTTGGGAGGCCCTGCCATTGCCCCACAATTGCCTCACAGAGGGAGGCCCAGGCCACCGGCCAGGGGGCTCTGCAATTGCCCCAAAGAGAGAGGTCCAGGCTACCCAGCCGGTGGTGGTGGGTGGGGCCTCCCTCTGTGGGGCGATCAATCTCAGGGCTCCCGGACTGCGAGAGGGCGCAGGCTGGGCTGAAGGACCCCCACCCCCAAGTGCACGAATTTTGTGCACTGGGCCTCTAGTTATGAGTATAAATTATTGTGCTGTTGTAATATGTAGTATGAGGATATTGTCATGGTGTGTAGAGAGAACTGTTTGACCCTGGCTATTTGGTGATATATTGTTTAATTAATCCTGTTCTTCTTGCTTTTCTCTTTTTGCCCTGGTCTTGTTTACTGTTACTTTCTTTGTTCTAAGAATGCTGGACCCTTGAAATATACTTTTGTAACCAGCATTGTTACGTTTCCATATAACTGACATGTATTGTATGCTTATTAAGTGCCAGATACTATTATCAGCTTTAATTCTCACAATAGCTCCAACAGATAGAAAGTTGGAGAGGTTAACTTGGAGTTGTCTGTATAGAAAGTCTGTTACAAACTTATATGATTTTGTGTGGAAACACAAATACTTTCCATTTATTTGGAATTACCCTTGCCATCCTTGCCTGTCTTTTAAGATTCAAGTCCAGGATTACCCTTATCCTTAGAACTTTTCTTGACCTGAGTTGACCTTTCCTCTGTAATTCACAGAAGGGAATTTGTTATTTCTATCTGTAAAATTCATGAAGGCAGAATCCTTATTTCAGCATAGATTAAGAGCATTTTGGCATTTTATTGAACCAACTAGCGGCCTGGTGCACAAAAATCGTGCACTGGGGGTGGGGAGGTGGAGGGGGTTCTCTCAGCCCGGCCTGCACCCTCTCATAGTCTGGGACTCCTTGGGATGTCCGCCTGTCGGCAGTCAGACACCTCTCGCACTCCGGGGCTCTTGAAGTCCGGGACCCCTTGCTCCTTACTGCCCGCCTGCAGCCGAGGCGGGAGAGGCTCCCGCCACTGCCCCTGTGCTTGCCAGCCATAAGCCCAGCTTCTTGCTAAGTGGCGCTTCCCCTGTGGGAGCGCACTGACCACCAATGAGTGGCTCCTGCATGGGGCCGGGGAAGGACGCAGGAGGTTGGCCAGCCAGGAAGGGACCGTGGGAGGGTTCCAGGGCGTGTCTGGCCCATCTTGCTCAGTCCTGATTGGCCGGACCCCAGCAGCAAGCTCACCTACCGGTCGAAGCGTCTGCCCCCCTGGTGGTCAGTGCACATCATAGCAATTGGTCGACCGGTCGACTGTATGTCCCCTGGTGGTCAGTGCATGTCATAGTGACTGGTCGACTGTCTTCCCCCCCGTGGTGGTCAGTGCACATCATAGCGAGCAGTTGAGTGGCCTTAGCATATCATTAGCATATTACGCTTTGATTGGTTGAACGGACACTTAGCATATTAGGCTTTTATTATATAGGATGATGGAGACACAGAAGTAATTCTATGTAATTCTGTATGTGTTCTTTACGGCTAATGCATTGCGTGTGAGTGGCAAGACATGAGGCAACAGATAGGGACAAACCCATTTAAGACCCTGTTATATTTTGCCAATAAGTTTGATTTGTTTTTTAAAGTGGTGAGGATTATAAGCTTTGATATATTTGATGTTTAGTAACATTAATCTTGGGGCAATAGGGAGGATGGACTGGGATGGAAATCGAGAAGACTGATTTTTTTTTTTAATATATTGATTTTTTACAGAGAGGAAGAGAGAGGGATAGAGAGTTAGAAACATCGATCAGCTGCCTCTTGCACACCCCCTACTGGGGATGTGCCCGCAACCAAGGTACATGCCCTTGACCGGAATCGAACCAGGGACCCTTGAGTCCACAGGCCGACGCTCTATCCACGGAGCCAAACCGGTTTCGGCAAGACTGATTTTTTAGGATAACCAGTTAAGAGGATGCCACAGAAACCATTGTTCATGTGGTTTTCTTATTTTCACTTTTGTTTATTTCCAAATGTCGTTTTTACAGATAATTGCTATAAACATCTTGATGTAGATAAATTTGATTTTGTTTTAAGGATTATTTTCTTAGCATATTTTATAGAAAGAGTGCTATTGTGTTAAAGGATATGGATGGTTTTAAGGTTCTTGATTAATTTTTCTCAGTCTGCTTCCTGAAAGAATTGTGCCTATTTCAGAGCAGCAATGGATAAGTATATATCTCTTTTTATTCTATTACAAGCATTGACTCTTACTTAAAATTAAAAAAAAAAATCCTCACCCTTTCTGTCACTTGAGGACAATTTTTTATTGATTTTTAGAGGGAGGGAGGGAGAGAGGAAAGGAAAGGAAATAGAGAGAGAGGATAGTTTAATAGTTTTCTTCCTATGTTTTTTAATGTATATTTTTATTGATTTCAGAGAGGAAGGGAGAGGGAGAGGGAAAGAGGAGAAAGAAACATCGATCAGTTGCCTCCCATATGTGCCCGACTGGGGATGGAACCCACAACCTAGGTATATGCCTTGATTGGGAATCAAATCCACAGCCTTTTGTTGTTGGTATGGATGATGCTTCAACCAACTGTGCCACTGGTCAGGAGTTGCCATATAGTTTTAAACATTTCTTTGTGAAGTTGAATATTTTCCTCTCTGTTTTCTAATTATATTTCTCTTTGTTGACTTGTTTGGCGTTGTCCTAGTTATCTGTTAGGGTTTTAGTTTTTTTCTTATTGATTTGCTTGAGAATTAAAAAGATATTAGTCTGTTGTCATATTTGCTACAAATGTTTTCCCCAGTCTGTTATTTGTCTTTTAATTTTGACCATTTTTGGACACACAGAAATTTGTTATTTTTAGGAGTCAAATCTGTCCAACTTATCTTTTGTTTTTCCTATTATTTCTATACTTAGGAAGGCCTTTTTCTTCAAGAGGCTTAGTAAATGTTTAAGTACATTTTATTTTAGTGTTTTAAAAAAATGGTTTAGGAGGTTCTTTCCTCTCAAATTGCTATTTAGCACCTCATCATTATTTATTAACCAAATCTTCCTTTCCACGGTGATATATCTTTTTAGTTACGTTAAATTAGTTATGGTAGAATCAGATTATCTCTTGTTCTGTGCCATATTTTTTCATTATAGTAGTTTTATAATTTAGTTTAATATTTTTTTGCTATTTTATATATTTGCTTTTCTATATGAATATTAAACTTGTTAAATTTATAAAGAAATTTAATTGGGATTGTAATTAGAATTACGTTACTTTGGGAGAAGGAGGCATTTAAGTGCAGTTTTTAGTTTTCTCACCTAGGAGCATTTTATGTTTTTATACTTAAGCATTTGTCTGTATTGCTCAGGATAGTTTAATAGTTTTCTTCCTATGTTTTTTTAATTTATATTTTTATTGATTTCAGAGAGGAAGGGAGAGGGAGAGAGAGGGAGAGAGAAACATCAATGATGAGAGAGAATCATTGACTGGCTGCCTCCTGCATGCCCCCCACTGGGGATTGAGACCACAACCCAGGCATGTGCCCTTGACTGGAATTGAACCTGGGACCATTCAGTCCACAGGCCAACACTCTATCCACTGAGCTCTTCCTATGTTTTAAAGTAATTCCAGCTAATTTACATTTGTGGCATTTTTATTGTATTTTCTAATCTTAGTTATTGCTTATATTTAGGAATGCCATCATACATATTTTTCTTGATTAGAGTTTTGCAGAACACTAAGCCTGTTAATTTTCCACTTGATGCCAGTTTTCTGGGTATCAGTATCTGGCAGTTTTTGCATTTGAATGTTAACATTTTTCTTTTCTTTTCGGTTTTCCCACTAATGTATAATTAGTATAAAAAGAGGAATTTTATGTTAATTTGTTTTACAGTAACTTCTGAAAGCATTGAATGCTTTTTAAAAAAAACTACATTTAACAAGGCTTTAAGTATCAACATGTATCTCAAGTTTGGCAGTTTAGTTTCTTACTAAAAATTGACAGCATACATAAAACTTCAATTTTAAAGTAAATCTTGAATTCATTCTAGAAGGAATTACTACATAGATGATTGCACAAAGGGTACTTCTTTCTTCCCACAGAGTTTCTTTGTGCCCTTGCTTAGCCAGTCTCCTTCTCCCATCTCTAGTCCTTGGCAACCACTAATTTACTTTCTGTCACTATAGTTTTGCTTTCTCTAAAATTTTATATAAGTGTAATTGGGCTTCTTTCACTTAACACAGTGCTTTTGAGGTCCATTCATGTTGTGTATCAGTTGTTCCTATTTATTCCTGAGAAATATTGCATTGTATACATATATCCCATTTTGTTTATTCATTCACATATATTCACAGACATTTGTTGTTTCGGGATTTTAGACATTCTGAAAAAAGTCACTATGAACTTTTGAGTACACCTCTCTTTATGAATGTTTTTATTTCCAGTGATTAGGATTGTTGGGTTGTATGGTAAATATGTATTTAACTTAAAAAAATTTGCTAAACTATTTTTCAAAGACGTACAGTTTTGCATTTTTATCAGAAGTGTATGAGAACATGGGAAAACATATTTGCTAGTGTTGTTTCCAATAAGGGCCTAATCTCCAAAATTTATAGGGAACTCATACATCTCAACAAAAGGAAGATAAACAATCCAATCAAAAAATGGGCAAAGGACTTAAATAGACACTTTTCGAAAGTGGACATAGAGAAGGCCAAGAGACATATGAAAACATGCTCAAAGTTGCTAATCATCTGAGAGATGCAAATCACAATGACAATGAGGTACCATCTCAACTGTCAGAATGGCTATCATCAACAAATCGACAAATGACAAGTGCTGGCGAGGATGTGGAAATGCTGGTGGGAATGCAGACTGGTGCAGTCACTGTGGAAAACAGTATGGAGTTTCCTCAAAAAATTAAAAATGGAACTCCCATTTGACCCAGTAATCCCACTTCTAGGAATATATCCCAAGAAATCAGAAACACCAGTCAGAAAGGACATATGCACCCCTACGTTCATAGCAGCACAATTTACAATAGCTAAGATTTGGAAACAGCCTAAGTACCCATCAGCAGATGAGTGGATTAAAAAACTGTGGTACATCTACACAATGGAATACTATGTTGCTGTAAAAAAGAAAGAACTCTTACCACCATTCACAACAGCATGGATGGACATGGAGAGCATTATGCTAAGTAAAATAAGCCGGTTGGAGAAAGATAAATATCACATGATCTCACTCATTTGTGGGATATAATGAACAACATAAACTGATGAACAAAAATAGATCCAGAGACAGAAGCATCAAACAGACCGTCAAACTTCAGAGGGAAGGCAGGGGAGGGGAGGGTTCCGGGCGGGGGGGAGTAAGAGATCAACCAAAGGACTTACGTGTATGCATATAAGCATAACCAATGGACACAGACAGTAGAGGAGTGAGGGCATGTGCTGGGGGGTGGGAGTGGTCGGGGAGAGGTCAATGGGGGGAAAATGAGACATATGTAATACTATATGTAATACTTTAAACACTAAAGAATTTAAAAAAGTGTATGAGAGTTCCAGGTGCTCCCAAACTTAGTCAACACTTGCTGTTGTCAATCTTTGATTATAGCTATTCTGATTGGTATATAGAGCTACTTTAATGTAGCTTTAATTGTAATTTTCTTATTGACCTACAGGGTTAAGCATCTTTTTCATGGACTTGTTATCCTTGTATCTTTGGTTAATAGCTGTTCATATCTTTTGCTCATAGTTTTATGTGCTTTTTAAAAATTGATTTCAGAGAGATGCAGGGAGAGGGATAGAGAAATAGAAACATCAATGATAGAATCATTGATCGGCTGCCTCTTGCACGCCCCCTACTGGTGAACAAGCTTGCAACCCAGGCATGTGCCCTGACCAGGAATCGACCCACGACCTCTTGTTTATGGGTTGACACAACCACTGAGCCACATCTGCTGGGCTTTTGCTCATAGTTTTAAAATTGGGCTGTGTTCTTATTATTGAGATTTGAGAATTCTTTTTGTATTCCAGATACAAGTCCTTTATCAGATATGTGCTTTACAAGTATTTTCTCCTATATTGTGACGTTTTCCTCCCTCAGTAGTATCTTGAAGAGCAGAAGTTTTGGATTTTGACTAAGACCTGTTTGTCATTTTTTTCTTTATGGTTTATGCTTTTTATGTCATAGCTAAGAAATTTTTTCCTAATTGTCAGTGCTAAAGATTTCTTCTATATTTTCTTCTGCATTATTTAGAATATTAGCTCTTATGTTTAGATCTATGACTCTTCTAAAGTTAATTTTTTAATGTAGTGTGAGAGGTAGGAGTCAAGTTCTTCTCCACTCCCCCCCCCATATATATACCTGACTTTCCTAGTACTATTTGTTAAAATATTTTTGTTTCCTTTATTGAATTATCTTGGCACTTTAGCATACTTCATTGTATCGTTTATCATATTGACTGAAAATTCATTGCTTGTATTAATGTTTTTCCTATAGCACCATGAACTTCTTTAGAGCTATGAACTATCTCTTATTTATATTTGTATAACCACAGTACTCATTAGATATTTGTTAATTAAATGAATAAAAGTATAAAAAGATGGATGAGATACATAATTTAAAAAATCTGTCTTATTTAGTGGTAAAGTGTGGTCATTCTTTGTGTGTGGTGATTCTTTGTTCAAAAGAGTAAATCTAATAATATTTGCTTTGTTTGGCAGTTTTGATGCTTCTGCAATAACTGGCTCATTCATTTTGGTTGAAGAGAGGCCAGGGATTAATTTAGGCCATAATAGATTACTACATTTAGAAGAATTATAATGCTGGACTCTGAGTTGATTGCTCAGTGGCCTGGTTACTATATTTATGCACTTTCTTTTGCTATAGAAAAATCATGATGCAGGAAAAGAATCTGTAGAGGCTATAAGATAAAAATGTTGACTTCAGGAAGAATGTGCCTTACTATATAGCTTTTTCAAATCTCTTAAATATGTGAAAGCTGGTCTCTATCTGGAAAATTCACCCTATTGAAAACCACCCTTATTGATGGAAATTCTTTCCTACCCCCAAGTAGTTGAATTAATTGTCATATATTTGCTATAAAGGCTTATTTTTATTGCATGAAAAATTACTCCAAAATATAGAGGCCTAAGACAATACTTTTTATTATCTCTCATAGTTTCTTTGGGTTATAAGTTGGGAAGGGCTCTGCTAGATGTTTTTGGCTCAGGGTTCCTTCTGTGTTTTATTCAGATGGTGGCTGGAGCTGGAATAGCTGAGGGTTGGCTGAGCATTTATCTCAGCTTGATCCCCAGTAGGGGGCATGCAGGAGGCAGCCAGTCAATGATTCTCTCTCATTATTGATGTTTTTATCTCTCTCTCCCTCTTCCTTCCTCTCTGAAATCAATAAAAAAATAAAAATAAAAAATAAAAATTTTATAGATGGCAGTAGCAGTGGCTGCTGCTACTGCTACCGCTACCTTTTGATTTTTGGGTCGGACTACATACTCTTTGATATTCTAATCTAATAGATACCATTTCCCAGATTTTATAATTTAGTTGTTATGTTATGTTCTGCCTTTGAAGTTTCTAGGAATTTTATTACAGAGCACTTAAATGGCATAGAAAGTTTTAACAGCTTTTAGAAAAGTTATGATAGTTTGTTATTAAAGTATAAAAATAAATAAATTATTTTGGTAAAGAATAAAGATACTCAATGGAAACAGAAGCAGACTGGTAAAAGGAAAGAAGGCATACATTTTTATTCAAATAAAATAATTCTCTGTAATTATTTTATAATTAAAAATATTGTAATTCAGGCTTAAGAATAAAATAATCTTAGTGCTTCCCTATTGGGTCTGCGTTTTCTTTAGCCCTCTATAATCCATTTTTCACAGAGCAGCTTCATTAAAAAAAATTAAAAAATTGGCTTAATTGGGTGCAGGTGGTACATGAAGCTGAAAACTTCTGTACATACCTCATTCCAGGCAGCCTGGTGACTGTTCTTCCTCAACCCTCACAAAAAATTAGACTTACTTTGTGGAGAAAGTTAACCAAACTGGTTTTAGACCCAGGGTATCTGGCACTGTAGAAGGTAGGAGGGAAAGGGCTCACCTGAAAATGAGGGGCCTGGCAACGTCTTTTTAAAAAATACATATTTTATTGATTTTTTACAGAGAGGAGAGAGAGGGATAGAGTTAGAAACATCGATGAAAGAGAAACATCAATCAGCTGCCTCCTGCACAGCCCCCACTGGGCATGTGCCCGCAACCAAGGTACATGTCCTTGACTGGAATCGAACCTGGGACCATTCAGTCTGCAGGCCAATGCTCTATCCACTGAGCAAAACTGGTCAGGGCCTGGCAACATCTTAAATAGTGAAATTTTCAGCCCCCTTGCACTGCTCAGCTTCAAGAACACTAGCAGCCAATTGTGTCTTTTATCCTTTATGGAAAAAAATTGGGCAATTAACAGAAAACACTTATAAATACTGATATTTAAAGTCTCCTTAGCTAGATCACCCTGCCAAACACCCTACAGTGAAATTTATCAGTTGACAGGTGGGGGATCAAGAGTCTGACCACTCATTCTTTTTTTTTTTTTAAATATATTTTATTGATTTTTTACAGAGAGGAAGGGAGAGGGAAAGAGAGTCAGAAACATCAATGAGGGAGAAACATCCATCAGCTGCCTCTTGCACACCTCCAACTGGCGATGTGCCCGCAACCAAGGTACATGCCCTTGACCGGAATCAAACCTGGGACCTTTCAGTCTGCAGGCCGACGCTCTATCCACTGAGCCAAACCAGTTAGGGCTGACCACTCATTCTTTATACTTCATATGAACAATTAGAAATGGCCCCAAATTCTCAACAAGAGTTTCAGAAGGGAGAAGAGAGTGGAGCAATGCCTTCAGAATTCTGAGGGAAGATGACTTCTGGCCTAGAACCCAACCATTTGATCAGTCAAGTGTGAAGGCAGAATAAAGGCATTTGGGGGCCTGCCAGATCTCCACTTGTCCCTTTTTAGGAAGCTACTGAAGGATGTATCTATCAAAGAGAGGGAGCACACTGTCAAAGAGGAATACACAGGTGATTATATCCCTGTACACAGAGGAAAAGGCAGAGAGAAGCAAAGGGAAGTCCCTGGACAGTGAACCTAAAGTTTAGGGCAAGAGACTGAAATTCTATGCAACGTTTTGTATATATTTTCTTGGGAGACTGTCTGCATTGGGGCTCTTGTTAAGGATGACCAAAAGCCAAACTTATGCATTGTCAGCCATGAACATTATCAGCTTTTTAGTTTTTGACAATTTTGTGGGTGAGTGAAATGGTATGTTTTAAAATTTTTGAGTTTGAAAGTCTCTTATTAAAAGTTGATTACTTTTACTATTAGAGCTTTTTCTTTTTTTTCTTTTTATCTGCTTTGTCAATTACCTTATGGATGTATTGCTAAAATACTTACTCATAGAATCGTTCAAGTTTTAGAGCTGGCTAAGAACCAAGTGGTTACCTTAACCTGGGATATGTAGACCTTTCAAAAATCTGTGGATTGGCTCCTGGGACTGTGTAGAATTTGTGAATCCCTTGGGTTGTATATAAATTTGTATATGTGGACAGATTTTTTTTTTTTCTTTCCCCTGGCATAGGGTCCAGTTTCAGCTCACACAAAGAAGCTCAGAAAGGTTCAGTGGCTTACTCAACAGTGATCTCCTGACTCCTATTTTGATGTACATTTCCTGTTATATCATGCTGTCTTCAGGGTTCTGAATTAGTATAGTTTTTGTTGCATGGTCACTTTTAAATTTCTTGAACAGTGTATAATAAATAAGATGACTCTAAGAACCAATGAGTTTCTTTTGAGTATTATAGTACTATGTTAAAACACCTTATTTAAAAAAGTGACAGCCTAAAATAGACATTTCCAATAGTCCTTAGCATTATGGAGAACAAAATTTTTACACGTTGCTGTTTGTGAAGGAAAAGAACTGTGAAGAAAAATTCTAGAAAAATTCCTAAAGGGCTAAAGTACTCATCTTGAGAGAAACCAAGATGGCGGCATAGGTAAACACCTATACTGCTGCCTCGCACAACAATTTCAAAACTGCAACTGGAAGACAGAGCGGACATCGTCCAGAACCACCGGAAAGCTGGCTGAGTGGAAATTCTACAACTAGAAGGAAAGAGAAAAAGGACACTGAGCCTCAGAGGAGCTGTGGAGGTGCGGAGACCTGTGCACACGGAAAGGGCGGGCGGCTGAATACGCGCTGGTTTACGTGCGGCGCAGAGAGGGCGGGCAGTAAGCACATGGCTAGCTTTCTCGTTCAGGAGGAAAACAAAACCTCACGACTGCACTGAAATCCAGCTCCGGGTGAGACTTTGGGTACCAGAATCATTCGGGGAGAAACTGGACTGTCTGGCAGTGGGCGAAACTCGAGAGTAGCCTTCTCTCAGCGGTGCGTGCAGCCATTGCTGCGGGACACTGAGACCCAGGGGCCTCTTAGGGCGGGGCTGACGGGAAACCAAGGCTGTCTGCTCCACCCTGAGACTCTGCCCCATCCAAGCTGAGCACAGAGGCTTTTGCAACTCTTGTCTCATAAGGGTGTCTCCAGCACAGAAGTTCTCCCAGCATAGACACAGCTGATCCTCACAGCCAATTGGCCTGGAGGTCAACTCCCCCCAGTTATACCAACAACAATGAAGGCTTAACTACAACAGGACTGCACACACAGCCCACAAAGGGGTGCACCAAGAGAGTCCACCTCAGTTAACTGGGGAGGCTGAGCTACTGGGCCCTGCTAGGACACCTAGCACACAAAGCCACCAACTTCCCATCAACTCAGGGAAGCAGCTAAAATGCGGAGACAAAGAGGCAGGCCATAAATGAAGGAAATGGAGGAAAGCAAAAGACTGGCTATAGAGTTCAAAACCACGGTTATAAGGTTTTTCAAGAATTTTCTAGAAAAGGCCGATAAATTTAACGACACCCTCGAGGATATGTAAAAGGATCAACTAGAAATTAAGCATACACTGACTGAAATAAAAAATATTATACAGAGACCTAAAAGCAGACTAGAGGATCGCAAGAATCAAGTCAAAGATTTGGAATACAAAGAAGTAAAAAACACCCAACCGGAAAAGCAAAAAGAAAAAAGAATCCAAAAAGTTGAAGGTAGTGTAAGAAGCCTCTGGGACAACTTCAAGCGTACCAACATCAGAAGTATGGGGGTGCCAGAAGAAGAGAGAGAGCAAGATACTGAAAACCTATTTGAAGAAATAATGACAGAAAACTTTCCCCACCTGGTGAAAGAAATAGACTTACAAGTCCAGGAAGTGCAGAGAACCCCAAACAAAAGGAATCCAAAGAGGACCACACCAAGACACCTCATAATTAAAATGCCTAGAGCAAAAGACAAAGAGAGAATATTACAAGCAGCAAGAGAAAAACAGTTGGTTACCTACAACAGAGCACCCATATGATTGTCAGCTGATTTCTCAACAGAAACTATGCAGGCCAGACGGGAATGGCAAGAAATATTCAAAGAGATGAATAGCAAGAACCTAAAACCAAGAATACCCTACCCAGCAAAGCTATCATTCAGAGTTGAAGGGCAGATAAAGAGCTTCACAGATAAGAAAAAGCTAAACCAGTATTATATGAAATGCTGAAAGGTATTCTTTAAGAAGAGGAAGAAGAAGAAAAAGATAAAGATAAAAATTATGAACAACAAATACATGTCTATCAACAAGTGAATCTAAAAACCAAGTGAATAAAAAATCTGATGAACAAAATAAACTGGTGAATATAATAGAATCAGGGGCATAGAAAGGGAGTGGACTGACAATTCTCAGGGGAAAAGGGGAGTGGGAGGTGCGAGAAGAGACTGAACAAAAAGCGTATACCTATGGATGAGGACAGTGGGGAGGGTGAGGGCAGGGGGCGGGTAGGAACTTGGTGGAGGGGAGCTATTGGGGGGGGGGAAAGAGGAACAATTGTAATAATCTGAACAATAAAGATTTATTAAATTAAAAATAAATAAATAAAGCACATCTTACACACACTTTATACACACACACACACACACACACACACACACACACATTTAGAATTGTTGAAGAATGAGTATTTAGGGACAACTTGGGTTGTTTTATCTGCTGTGTTGAATTTTTTTTTAAAATGTAAATCTCCTTTTCTGCCCTAGTTAGTAATATCTTCATGGCTGTTCCATGATCTCCCACTCTTGCAGTTTGAATGTCAGTTTGAATGCATGTTAGCATTGAGGCCTTAAGTAATGTAGGAAATTGGATTGAATACGTGATGCAGATACATTTTAGAAATTTTGAAAATTACTGTTAAGTACTAGAAAAGTAAAGTAAATCATTACCCCAAGATTACCTTACATTTTGGGTTATATTTAAACATTTTCTTTGTTTAATAGTTTTTGGCCCAGAAATGTTCTTTGATGAGGAAATTATGGTACTTTTCCCCTCTAAGTTTAAAAATAGATTTATATTGATATACAGTCAAGAAATTTCTCTTCCCCCCTTATTTAAAAGTTTTCTTTTTCTCTTTTCTTCTCTTTTCTTTTCTTTTTCTTTTTTTTAAACTTTGCTACACAGTGAGGGAGGGAAGGATCAGAATTATCTTGGGGTAATGTTTTTTGGCTTGAACTATGTTCTTGATATTGTGATTGATTTGAGGTGACTTAAAAAAGTTGTTACCCAGTTTCTATGTCTTTCATGCACAATTTAAAAAAGTTAAAAAAAATAGAATAAGCTAAAATGTGTATGTACATGGCAAATTTAGCCTGTACAGAGACTGCAGTGAAAAGATTAATTTCCATGTGTGCCTAGTTTCTGAACGTGCTCCCCTAGATATAATGTTACCAGTTTCACCTACTTTGTAAATTGCTAACTGCTAAAGTAGAGGATGCTGTGGTTTTGCCCCTTCTGTTGGTAACTTATCCTACTTTTTCTTTTGGGAACCTCTTCTGTCTCACTCACAGTCCAAGTAATTCCACTGGTCTAAGCCCACCTCATTGACTCAAGCTGTTCTAATCTCCAGGTGTAGAGAAATGCATGAGCAAAAAAAGCACAGGCTATAAAATACCAAGTTATGTATATGGAGTAGGGAGGCAGGGGGAGAGGGGAGAAAAAGAACACCTGGTCAGATTGTACAGTGACTTGAATGATAGGCTAAGGAGCCTGGGTTTTATCCAGTAGGTAGTCAGGAGTTAATAAACATTTCCAAACAAGGGGAAAATTTATAATTAATTTCCCATTCCTCTCAGCCCTAATGGTCAAATCCTACTTTTTCTCCTTTGAAAACTCTCTTAACGCATCCCTTCCTTTTCCATTCTTACTCATTCCAATACCATAATTCAGTCCTTCGTACATCAGATTGAGATTGCTGCCGTCATAGTTAATAAATGATTTCTCGGCTTTAAGCCCTTTGTCCTGCAGCCCATTCTGGACACCAGTATTAGATTAATCTTACCTAGAGTTTCATTTTGATCGTATATTTCTCCTTCTCTGAAACCTTTAGTATCTCCCTGTTGTTGACAGGATAAGATCCAGACTTCTTAGCCAATCAAGGCATTCTAAAAATTAATGCAGTCTACCTTTTAAGCCTTACCTTTTCCCTTTTATTTAACCTGGATTCTAGCGAACTGGAATTTTTCTTTTACCCTTTCATGTTTTTAGCCCCATTCCATTTGTTAATTTTGTCTGTTTCTTTCTTTCTCCTGGGTCATCCTTTCTCTAGTCTCATCTCTACTGGTTAAAAATTATGCCCATCCTAAGAGTTCAGTTAACATTGTGCCTTCTTGTAGAGCTTCTTCAAATAATTTGGAAGTTAGAGTTCTTTGCTCTGAAATCTCAGAACTCTTTGCTTGTACTTAAAGCACTTGTCACTTACTGCTTTCTATTGTTGCTTGTCTTACCATCCTTGCTAGATTATATAACATTAGTGGCCCGGTGCACGAATTTGTGCACATTGACAGGAAATTAATTAGAATAAATATTTTAATATCACTATTCGCCCTTTCTCTATAATAGAAGTTTCAACCAAATTCACGATCGACTATGACAGATGGAAACACACATGTATCATTGGTGCCCGTGAGAGCTTTATATGTATTGTGCATGTGCAAGTTAACTTAGCCTTTTATATATATACTAGAGGCCCGTTGCACGAAGAGATTCGTGCAATAGGCCTTCCTTCCCTTGGCTTCTAGCACTGGTTTTCCTCCGGCACCCGGGACCCAGGCCTTCGCTCCGGCCAGAGTCTGCCTTCTTCGTCTTTGCTGTAGACTCAGGCCGGAGTCTGCCATCTTCGTCTTCGCTGCAGACTCTGGCCGGTTCGTCCTCGCTGCTTTGCTGCTTTGCTGCAGACTCTGGCTGGAGTTTGCTGTCTTCATCTTTGCTGCAGACTCCTGCTGGAGTCTGCCATCTTCGCTGCAGACTGCCGTCTTCGTCTGCCATCTTCGTCTTCGCTGCAGACTCTGGCCAGAGTCTGCCATCTTCGTCTTCGCTGCAGACTCCGGAGTCTGCAGTCT
Source organism: Eptesicus fuscus (assembly GCF_027574615.1). Taxonomy (NCBI): domain Eukaryota; kingdom Metazoa; phylum Chordata; class Mammalia; order Chiroptera; family Vespertilionidae; genus Eptesicus; species Eptesicus fuscus. Next base: position 33,162,309 of record NC_072492.1, on the reverse strand, counting down.
TGTCTTCGCTGCGGCACTCCGCTCCTGTAGATCCCTTCGCCCCCCCGCCCTCCCTCTCATAGCAGGCGTCCTGCCCCGCCTGGCCACTCCACACCTGGAGCAGCTGGGCGGCCGCCATCTTTGGCCTTCTAATTTGCATACTCACTCTGATTGGCTGTGGGCTTAACAGAGGTATGGTCAATTTACATGTTTGTCTATTATTAGGTAAGATCTACACTAATAAAAGAGAAAGATGCAAATTGATGGTACCTTTGTGGCGCCCACCAGCCAATCAGGAGGGAGTATGCAAATTAACCCAACAAAGATGATGGGTTAATTTGCATACACAGGAGCTGGGGGCAGGACATTTGAGTTGTCACCATGGTGACAACGCAGGCATTCCGCATCACCCCAGCCGCCCTGGACCTCTGGGTAGCGTGGGAAGGCAGAAAGGTGGCTCCGGGCCGGAGCAAAGGTGGTGCCGGCAGCCAGGGGAAGGAAGGCCCATTCTTGCATGAATCTTTGTGCATCGGTCCTCTACTATAGAATAAACTTGCTTAATTAGACCTGCTTTCTGATTTAGCTAAACTCTTTCCAGCCCAGTGAAGCACGTAAACTTCTCTTTCAGGTAATTGTCAGCAACACAGCAGTAAATATCAACACAAAGCAGATTATTATTGTAGGTCATGCAGGGAGAACAAAGGGTAAAATATTTTAACTGCAGCAGTGTTTGACTATATTCAGCACAATGAGAAAATCTGAAGTCATTTTCAAGGTCTACCATTTCTTCTTTTCAGTCTGGTCAAGTTTCTATGCTTTCTAAGTCTCCGTTTTCCAGCTAATGAAAAGAAAATAGGATTCCACTGAGTCTCCTATCTCCCTACTCTAGGACTAAGGTGAGAGTCAAATGAGATGAGGCATGGGAAAATGCTTCACAGACATTTGGTTAAAGTGTGAAATGTTTGCACCTGGCTATAAAGCAAGTCGTGTTCCTGGGCTGAAGAAACTGCAAGGAGGCTAGTCGTCGCTGGGGAGAGGAAGCCGGGCATTGCTAAGTGACGTCATTACCCGGATGGACACAGCATATTAGCCTTTTATATATATAGATAGTTACGGTGTTTATTTCCCACACACAGTGCTTTTATGTACTTGTGGTTGATAAATATTTATTCAGTTAATTGAACTTTCCTATTTTGGACTACCTTTTGTGTACTAAATTGATGGTAGTTTTATGTTTTTATTTCAAATATATTTTTATTGATTTCAGAGAGAAAGGGAGAGGGAGAGAGAGAGATAAAACATCAATGATGAAGAGAGAATCATTGATTGGCTGCTTTCTGCATGCCCCTTACTGGGGAATCGAGCCCGCAACCCGAGCATGTGCCCTTGACTGGAATCGAATCCGGGACCCTTCAGTCCGCAGGCCAATGCTCTGTCCACTGAGCCAAAACAGGCATGGCAGTTTTATGATTTTTAGTCATGGCTTCTCTACTAGACTATAAAATTCTTAAGGGCAGGAAATATGTCTGATGTATACGTTCAGAATCCTTCCATAATGTATACATTTTATACTTTTAAAAAGCTCATTTTTAACAGATTTTTAAAAAATTTTGCCAATTTGGTTGGTTAAAAATGTTATCATGAGCCCTGGCCAGGTGGTTCAGCTGGTTGGAGTATCATCCTGTGAAGGGTTTAGGGTTCAATTTATATTTTTATTTACTTCTATGAAGTCTATGCTTTTACACACACACACACACACACACACACACACACACACACACACACACGAGGTCTGATGCACAAAGATTCATGCAAGAATGGGCCTGCCTTCCCCTGGCTGCCGGCACACCTTTGCTCCGGCCCGGAGCCACCTTTCTGCCTTCCCATGCTGCCCAGAGGCCCGGAGCAGCTGGGGTGGTGCGGAACGCCCGCATTGTCGCCATGGCTACGACTCAAGCATCCTGCCCCCAGGGCCTGTGTATGCAAAGTAACCTGCTATTTTGTTGGGTTAATTTGCATACTCCTGATTGGCTGGTGGACGTCACGAAGGTACAGTCAATTTGCATCTTTCTCTTTTATTAGTGTAGATTTTTGTTGTTGTTGTTGCTGTTATTGATCCTCACCAGAGGATTGTAAATAAACACTAAGGGATTTATGTAAATGACCATTTTACTATCTTTATTATTAACATATTAATAACAATAAATTTATTATAATTTATATGTTAAAAATAATAAAGTTATTATTTTTACCCAGCTAATACAAACATTTCACCTGGGATGGAATGATACTTGGGTGGGTGTGGAGGAGTCAATGGGAAGGGAGTTTCTTGCCTCTATTTCAGTTTTATATTCTTTGAAGTTCTTGTTCCGTTGCTTTGATTTAAGGGATCCTGATCAACTCCCAATACCCTGGATACAGAGGAATCTGTCATTAGGTATTCTTCCTTTTATTATTATTATTATTTTTATTTTTTAAAAAATATATTTTATTGATTTTTTACAGAGAGGAAGAGAGAGAGAGATAGAGAGTTAGAAACATCGATCAGCTGCCTCTTGCACACCCCCTACTGGGGATGTGCCCGCAACCAAGGTGCATGCCCTTGACCGGAATCGAACCTGGGACCCTTCAGTCCGCAGGTCGATGCTCTATCCACTGAGCCAAACCGGTTTCGGCCTTCCTTTTATTATAATAGTAAATATCAAGTACCTCTATTTGCCGACTATTAAGAAATTCTTTACCTAAATCATTTCATTTAATTCTCAAAGTAATCCTATGAAATAGGTGATACAAATATTACCAGCAAACACTGATCTTCGAGAGGTTAAGTAATTTCTCCAAGGGCTCAAAGCTAGTAGGTGTGGGGGAGCTAGAATTTGAAAACAGATGTGTTTTTCTCTCATTTCTAAGCTCTGTGTTGTTCTGTCTCCTAAGTTGTTTAAGATCTCTTGACAGAGAGAACTGGAGGCTTTTGAACAGTTTTTCCCCCTAAGCAGTTCCTTTTTGTCTCAGTTTTCCCTCCAGCTAAAAAAGAAAAGAAAAAAAGAAAAGAAAAGGGAGACAGAAGCATTTGTAACTTCCTTAGAACCAGGTTTAGATCAGATAGGCTGAGTGAGTGTTTTGGATTAAGAGATGTTTGTGTTTTCTCTGCCCATGTCTCTTTTGACAGCTGACTGAATGTTAAGTCAGTTGGAGATTCATTTTGTTTAACTGGCAAATATTCCCTGGGAAGACTGATTTTAGGAGTATGTTGGGTGTGGTGAGTTATTAACCATGTGGTGTGGATTACACAGGATACTTTGACCATTGTACCTTTAGACTTCTAAGCTAATGGAGAAATTTGTGATTAATGTGCCAAAACTTAATCAAGTCAAAGCTTGTGGAGAATGAAAGTGTTGCCTTACCCCCCCCCCCTTTTTTTTAAAAAAAAGAGAGGCTTAGAGGAAAACTTGAATGATGGGTGGCTAACAGATGATGAGAGGCTCACTATGTGATAGTAAAGCACAACCTCACTGGGTGGCTGTTCTCCAAGCCTTATTTTTCTTTTGTAGAATGGGAAAAATATTATTAACCCAGAGAATTTAATGAGCTAATCATATAAGGTACTTGGGAAATAGTAAATGCTCAATGAATATTAGTTATTATTGTGTAAATACTTTTTATATTCAATAAAGAGGGTGTGAAATGAGTTCAGAAGTAGAATTTAGGATCTTGTTACCTCTCTCTTTCTTTGAGGGCATTGGTTAAGTGCATTTGGTGTCATGAAAGAGTAGGTCATAGGAGTTTGGGTAGGTTTTCAAAGAACACCTGTCACGGTGTGTTCCACATCAAGGCAATTAATTTTCCTTTTGGGATCTGGAACTTTGCTCTATCAAGTACATTTTTCTATTTCTTTCAGAATTTAAATATTCTCTGCCGAAACCGGTTTGGCTCAGTGGATAGAGTGTCGGTCTGCGGACTGAAGGGTCCCAGATTCGATTCCGGTCAAGGGCATGTACATTGGTTGCGGGCACGTCCCCGGTGGGGGGTGTGCAGGAGGCAGCTGGTCAATGTTTCTCTCTCATGGATGTTTCTAGCTCTCTATCCCTCTCCCTTCCTCTCTGTAAAAAATCAATAAAATATATTTAAAAAATTTAAATATTCTTATGTGCTTTCCATATTAAAAAGTCCTTCTTCAGGCCATTTTTTTAAACTCCTGCATTCTTGTTTAAAAATACGTTTTTATTGATTTTTTTTTTTTTTAGAGAGAGAGAGAGAAAGAGAGAGAGAGAGAAAGAAAGAGAGATCTATCAGTGAGAGAGGAACATTGATTGGCTCTGCGTACTGCAGGCCCCCTTGGGACTGAGCCCGAAACCTGGGCATGTGCTCTGATCTGGAATTGAACCAGTGACCTCTCAGCGCAGGGGATGACACTCAACCAATTGAGCCACATTGACCAGGGCTTTTGTATTCTTTTCAAGTTTGACTTTTAGAAAAAAGTTGTCTACTCTCATTTCCCACCTTTCATTTTAAGTCAGTGATGGGCAACCTTTTGAGCCTGGTGTGTCAAACTTCGCCAAAAAACTGAGCATAACTCGGGTAGTGTGTCACTTTGAGGAAAAAACATTATTTCCCAAATGTTTCATCCTCAGGAGCAGCAAATGTTTTATCCTCGTCACCAGAAATGGCTACGCGTGTTAGTGCTGACACGCGTGTCATAGGTTCGCCATCACTGATTTAAGTGCTAATTCAAATTGTGTTTGTTCAGTTCTCTTATAAAGCTGCTTTTGGTGAGGATACTAGTTCCTTAATTGATAAAATGTATGGAGACTTTTCTGTCTTACCTTTCTTGACCTCACCATGTACTTCATTTGACTAGTAGTTGCTTTTTAAGGTCATCCTAGAGCTAGTTAAGGGCTGTTGAAAGTAGGGCCTCAGGGGGTGTTTAAAAATTTCCCCAATCATCCAAGGAAAATTCTTACCTGGATCTTTCAAGGAGCTTGTAAAGCAACTTGTTCTTATCTTTATCAGGTCAGCTAATGAGAAGCAACCCCTGGGTGCTTTTATAGTATTCTTTTCTTTTCTTTTTTTTTTTAGGTTTAATGCATCTTTATTGTTCAGATTATTACAATTGTTCCTCTTCTCCCCTCTCCCCCCCATAGCTCCCCTCCACCCGGTTCCCACCCCACCCTCTGCCCTTACCGCCCCCCCCCCCACTGTCCTCATCCATAGGTGTACGATTTTTGTCCAGTCTCTTCCCGCACCCCCCACACCCCTTTCCCCCCGAGAATTGTCAGTCCACTTCCTTCCTATGCCCCTGATTCTATTATATTCACCAGTTTATTTTGTTCATCAGATTTTTTATTCACTTGATTTTTAGATTCACTTGTTGATAGATATGTATTTGTTGTTCATAATTTTTATCTTTATCTTTTTCTTCTTCTTCCTCTTCTTAAAGAATACCTTTCAGCATTTCATATAATACTGGTTTAGCTTTTTCTTATCTGTGAAGCTCTTTATCTGCCCTTCAACTCTGAATGATAGCTTTGCTGGGTAGGGTATTCTTGGTTTTAGGTTCTTGCTATTCATCTCTTTGAATATTTCTTGCCATTCCCGTCTGGCCTGCATAGTTTCTGTTGAGAAATCAGCTGACAGTCGTATGGGTGCTCCCTTGTAGGTAGGTAACTGTTTTTCTCTTGCTGCTTGTAAGATTCTCTCTTTGTCTTTTGCCCTTGGCATTTTAATTATGAGGTGTCTTGGTGTGGTCCTCTTTGGATTCCTTTTGTTTGGGGTTCTCTGCACTTCCTGGACTTGTAAGTCTATTTCTTTCACCAGGTGGGGAAAGTTTTCTGTCATTATTTCTTCAAATAGGTTTTCAGTATCTTGCTCTCTCTCTTCTTCTGGCACCCCCATACTTCTGATGTTGGTACGCTTGAAGTTGTCCCAGAGGCTTCTTACACTACCTTCAACTTTTTGGATTCTTTTTTCTTTTTGCTTTTCCGGTTGGGTGTTTTTTACTTCTTTGTATTCCAAATCTTTGACTTGATTCTTGCGATCCTCTAGTCTCCTGTTGGATCTCTGTATATTATTTTTTATTTCAGTCAGTGTATGCTTAATTTCTAGTTGGTCCTTTTTCATATCCTCGAGGGTCTTGCTAAATTTATCGGCCTTTAACAGTGGTTTTGAACTCTATAGCCAGTCTTTTGCTTTCCTCCATTTCTTGCATTTGTGACCTGTTTCTTTGTCTCTGCATTTTGGCTGCTTCCCTTAGTTGATAGAGTGGCTTTGTGTGCTAGGTGTCCTATAGGGCCCAGTGGCTCAGCCTCCCCAGTTAACTGAGGTGGACTCTCTTGGTGCATCCCTTTGTGGGCTGTGTGCACAGTCTTGTTGTAGTTAAGCCTTGATTGTTGTTGGTATCACTGGGAGGAATTGACCTCCAGGCCATTTGGCTGTGAGGATCAGCTGTGTCTATGCTGGGAGAACTTCTGTGCTGGAGACACCCTTATGAGACAAGAGTTGCAAAAGCCTCTGTGCTCAGCTTGGATGGGGCAGAGTCTCAGGGTGGAGCAGACAGCAATGGCTTCCCATCAGCCTTGCCCTAAGAGGCCCCATGGGTTCTCAGTGTCTCATGGTAATTGCTGCAAGCACCTCTGAGAGAAAGCTGCCCTCGAGTTCTGCCCGCTGCCAGACAGTCCAGTTTCTCCCACGTGCCTCGGTACCTCTGCCTTCCATAGTTCCTCTTGAGTCTCAGTGTGCTTTTCTCTTTCCTGATAGTCCAGTTTCTCCCTGAATGAGTCTGGGTCCCCAGAGTCTCACCCAGAACTGGAGTTCAGAGCCGTCGGGAGCTTTTGTCTCCCTCCTGATTGAGAAAGCCCAATTGAGAAAGCCTGCCGTGTACTCCATTGCCAGCCCTCTCTGCGTGCATGCGCGCCTCGGTACCTCTGCTTTCCGCAGTTCCTCTGAGTCTCGGTGTGCTTTTCTCTTTCCTGACAGTCCAGTTTCTCCCCATATGAGTCTTGGTCCCCAGAGTCTTGCCCAGAACTGGAGTTCAGAGCCGTAGGGAGCTTTTGTCTCCCTCCCGGTTGAGAGAGCCAGCCGCACACTCAGTTGCCAGCCCTCTCCACGCTCGCACCTTGGTACCTCTGCCTTCTGCAGCTCCTCTGAGTCTCAGTGTGCTTTTCTCTTTCCTTCTAGTTGTAGAATTTCCACTCAGCCAGCCTTCCCGTGGTTCTGGATGATGTCCGTTTTGTCTTTTAGTTGTAGTTTTGAAATTGTTGTGTGAGGCAGGAGTTTAGGTGATTACTTATGCTGCCATCTTTGTTTCTCCCTTTTATAGTTTTCTAAGGACAGTTTAAAAAAACCAACTTGACTCAGTTTGTTTCAACTGAGGATGGACCATCATTTGTTTTCTCTCCCCTGATGATTGTCTTAGAGCCTGTAGAAATTTTTAGGTTGAACAGTATTAACAGATAGTTTTGTCTTGCTACTTATACCAACCTGTTGCACCAGTTTGGGTGTGGTAGCAGGAACTCATTTATTGTGTTTGGGCAGATTAGCTCTCTGCTCACTTGCAGAGTAACATCTTTTGTGACCTTTAATTGGATTGGGATTGTATATTTTAGAAATTCCCAGTTGACTGATAATCTCTCAAGTGAAGTGGTTTTCTACTTGATGCGGGTATGAAGACTTTGGAAGTTTATAAAATAAACAGACAAACAAGCAAAAGCTTCTAAGATTTTTGCTGTTCAGTTCATCTGCATTAAGTTTATATTTCACTACCTAAGGGCAAAAGCAGATGATTATTCTCTCCAGTCACCTCAAGTGGCTGATCTTTCCTTGTCATTCATTATCCCTTTTTGTAAAACTATCCTTTCCACCTAAGTCAGGTTTACAGGTAATCTTCATATTACGAGAGCATTTCTGGGTTCAAACTACATATAGTTTCCTGTCTCTCAGGTTGAACCTTGTTTCAAATATTAAGTAGTTCTTTCCAGGTACCTTTTGTGATTTCTCAGGTCATTCTCCTAAACCTAACACTTAAGCTTTATTGTCTTTATAAGTTGTCTCTACTAATCCTTTATTTTCTCTACCAGTAGCCTAGCTTTCTGAATAAGTATTTTTCTTGCAGTCAATTCATCAAATTAATTTCCTATAGAATTTAGGCCAAAATTCATGTGTCAAGGCAGCCTTTTTTGGTGAGTGTTCTAGGCTCCTCCTGTAGGAGGTTTCTGAATAGACTTACTTTGGTTTTGAATAGTTTACCTGTTTGTTATCAGATTGCTTTTCCTGGCCTCTGTTCTCTTAGTTCTGTTTTTCTGTTTGCTTTCGCTATGTTGTTTTTAAAATGCTATTAACATGCTGTTCATCTTAACCTCTTTTCCTTTTTTTAAAAAATATGTTTTTATTGATTTTTTTTTTTTTTTTTAGAGAGAGAGAGAAACATCATTGATCAGCTGCCTCTTGCACACCACCAACAGGGGATCGAATCAGCAGCCTCTTGGTTCCTGGGTCGATGCTCAGTCGCTGAGCTACACCTGCCAGGCTTAGCCTCTTTTCTTAAATTTCACTTACTTGTCATTTGTTCTAGCCTTTTTACTGCAGTGTTACTAAAAAGTTGTCTTCAAGATTCTGCTCTGGGACATCAGTCCCAACCTCTAAGATTCTTTCCCAGGACATCAGTTGATTCCTTTAGAAATTCCATCTCTTTAGAAACTCGTGGTTTACCTTGGTCTGGTTTTCCTTTTAATTCTAGTGCAGTGATAATTGCTATAATTTGCCTTATGTGTTCTTAAATACCCTTTACAATTTATGATGATGTTTTGGGTGGGGATAAAGTTGCCACAGTACATGAGGGAGCTATTTTCTCTCTAGATTCTACCTATAAATAAACAGCAAAACATAATGGGAAGAGTATGGATCTTGAACTGAGAAAAATTTTAATTTTATATCTTCCTATTCTACTTGGTAGTTTTGAGACTCTTGAGTCTCAGTTTCCTCATCAGTAAAATTATATATACCTCATATAATTTTTGTGGGACTAAAAGGACAGTTTATATAAAAGATGATGTCTAGAAGATAGTGCGCATCTACATACCAAAGGTTTTATTTCCACTTAAGAATTGGACCTCAGTTAACTAACCTTTCTGTGGTAATTATTTTGCAATATATATGTATATTAAATCATCATGTTGTACACTTTAAACTTACACAATGTTATATGTCAATAATCTATATTTATAAAAAGCCAGTGTCGTGACGACCAGGATGACCAAATGACTGGTCTCCATGAGGTGCATGAGCACCTCTTGGTCCCTCCCCCGCGGCCCACAGGCTCTGATCGCAGCAAGGCGGGTGGGTGGGCGGACCCCAGGCAGGTGGGTGGGGCGGTGTGCAGCGGTGGGCTACCGCATGCGATTTCATGTGCTGGGCCTCTAGTGTCTTAATAAAACTGGGGGAGGAGGTAAGAGAAACAGAGACAGTCTAACATACTGAGAGCATCATTCATTCATTAGGTAAAGAATTATTTATTGAGTACTTGTTAAGGGTCAGGCACTATGGCAGCAGAAGAGGTTTCAGAAGATATTACCTTTGTTTTTAAGGTAGCTTACAGTGTGGTATTTTAATATGGTAGAGATAAACAGTACTGTGAGGAGACTAAGAAAGGAAAAGTGAACTTGGCCAGATCGGTAGAGGTCTGAGTAGGTGTTAAGGATCACTTTTTACTGGGAAGTGATGGTTTTGCTCAATTTTTAAGTATTAGTAGGATTTAACCAGGTATGTAAGTTGGAGGTTAGTGAAGAAGGGAAGAAGGCATTCAGTATTGAAAGAGTATAGTGGGTGAAGGGTGCTTGAACAAATGATAAAGTACTGTGTGTGCTAAGGTGTTTTGGTAAGCCATTGAAAGATTTTAAGCAAGTAAGTGATGTAGTCTGAGTTCTGTTTTAGAAAATTTACTATGGAAAGTGTATGGATAATGGGTAAATTTCTAGGCTTCCTTGATGACTATGTGGATGGGTGATGCTGTTAAATGAAGGAGAGAGGGAAAGATGAGTAAGAATTTAATAGTGGGGAACCCTAGAAACGGTTACTAAAGAGAAAAACAAAGACTATTAGAGAACAAAAATTGAGCATTGCCAAGCAAGGAACCTGATCTAGCAGAGTCTAGGTAGGCTGAGACAACTTTTTGGGAAGGAGAAATGGAGTATCTAGAAGACCTTGAGATATTTCTGGTTTATATTAGGAAAGCAAAGTCCCTGAGTGTGTGTTTTTTTAAAAAATATTTTATTGATTTTTTTTTTACAGAGAGGAAGGGAGAGGGATAGAGAGTTAGAAACATCGATGAGAGAGAAACATCGATCAGCTACCTCCTGCACACCTCCTACTGGGGATGTGCCCGCAACCAAGGTACATGCCCTTGACCGGAATCGAACCTGGGACCCTTCAGTCTGCAGGCCGACGCTCTATCCACTGAGCCAAATGGGTTAGGGCCCCTGAGTGTTTTTGATAGGCTGGTGACATATGGATTTGTTGGTCAGATGAGTAGATCGGCCAGAAGTGGTCTGTGTATATGTTTTGAGTATATATATATATGTACCTGTCTTGAGATTATGGTGTGTAGATAGCTGCCAAGGCACAGGCTAATCTGAAAACATATGTTTGAAGTGTATCAGGAATTAAACATAGTTAAGCTCAGTTCCACTATACTAAGAGAAAACAATATCACTTTATATTTAAATTAAATCACAAGAAAAATACTATAGCAGTCCTTTTTAACCAGTTAACTGCCACGATATTTTGAATTTAATTAAAAAAGGTCCACTCTTGCATCTATAGATGCTTATAGTGTACAAATGGTTTAAAAAAAAAGAACGTATAATTCTGTTGTGTTCCAAAATCTTGTGCAGCATCTGTCAGTATATGTAGTCATGAGCTTGAGCTGCAGTTTCAGGGCAAGTTGTGTGTTTCTTGGAGTCATCTGCTTCTGAGTCCTTTTAATTAGACTCAGTTTAAGATCACTCAGGGGCATGGAAATCTGGTGGTCTGGATTGGTAGCTTGTTTTTACTGTGACACATAAACTTATGTGTCAACACTTTGAAGCTTGACTGTTGTAGCTGTTGACAGGAGGACCTGAAAATGATCCCTTTAGGTGAGATCCTTTCTAGAGAAGAAAGGTGTAACTTACACTTGTTCAGTATAAGACTGAGTAAATCAGGTTAGTCTCTGACATTACTTAGTTAGATTTTCATATAAGAGTACAGAATAAGTTTTTAGTGGAATTGATCCCGTTTGCATTGGGCACATTATAATGATTTCATAGGTAGAAAGTCTGTGTGAGCTCTGAGGGAACAACTACATGGCCATTAGTGCAAGTGGCAAAACTTTAGACTGGGAAACATGAAAGGTTTCTGTAACTTTGGGGATGATATGAACAGTGGAATTTCTGTGTTAAGAGAAGGATATTACGCAGTTTGTGGTTAAATCCTCCAGTGAAACAAACTTCTTGGTCATTTGACAGTAAGGTAGGGACTCCCCATGTTTCATTAAGCAGTGAACCTGCTTCAGTGGCTGCATGTTTAATGATAACAGTGAATCCTGCACAGGAAATGCCCTTATTTATTTATTTTTGGTTATTTTAAAGATAAGTCATTCCACAAACTATATTAAATCAGAGGTGACAATAGGAGGTAGTTTTAGAATTAGAGCTGGCATATTTTTGAGTTATAGCTAAATAATCATGTAGTTCCCCTTCATCTAAAGAGGGAGTACTGTTGCAAAATTAAGTTTTGAATAAAGAGTTAAAGAGTGATATGCAAAGTGAACAGAAAAGGATTTAATAAAAAAGGATTTCAGTTGACAAATTATTGAATGTTGTTTATAAATAATAAAAATTACATAGCATGTGAGATCTATAGAGCGAGTGGAAAAGTGCCACCAAATGCAAGCAGGGAGGGTATGTCTTAGCAAGATAAGCAGTAGGCTTCTGGTGTGAACACTGCTGTTCGATTTCTTATGGAAGGAATGGAGGACCAGGAGGGGTTTGGTTAAGAGCTACAGGGATTCTAAGCATCACACTTCTTTTGATTGCCCTGAGAACTTGAACAAGTCTGTAGTCTTTTCCATTAATTTTCTAAAGGAGCAATAGGGGAATATTACAAAAGACTTATTACAATAAGCCTTTCTTTTAAAAAAGACTCTGTGAGATTTATTCCTGATAATCATTTAAGGTTTAAATGGATATTGGAGCAACCAAGGCAGGGTTTTGCACTTGATCTTAGCCAAAAGGCCGAGAAGCGATAAAGGCAGGGTTTTGTAAGGATCAATTTGAAGTCTTAGTAGGGTCAGCACCATATATTCTCTGTCAGTAAGATCTTTAGTCCAGAGCACAGGAATTTGATGCAGCATTGGGTTGGAAAAGGCCAGTAAAACAAGGGCTTCTAGAGCTGTTATAATTTTGTTTTGTGCTCATTTTTCCTTTGGAGTCTCTAAATATATGCCTCTGTAGAGCATTTAACTTGACAATGCTATCTACAGAACAAGCCTTAACCTAGTAAGTTAGCCAGAGTAAAGGTCACACTATATAAATGTGTCTTCCTTTTGGTCAGTAGTGAGTAGCTTTCTTTTTCCTTACAGAAACTTTCTCTAAAAAATAAGGTGTCACACGTTATTTAGTGAATATTTTAATTAAATTATAGATACAAAGTTTAGTAGAACCATCTTATTATAATCTTGGCTTATTTTTGCATGTAATTGGATAGACTGTGGAAACATGCCTTCAAATTGTAATCAAACGCTATACACATAAGACAGTATATGTTTAGCTTATGCTTTTTTCTTTCTACATATTTACAGATTTATAAAAAGATATTGGTAGGTTTCAGGTGCTTTATTTTACATGCATACTAACTGGGTGTTTGAGGGGGCATTATGTATAAACAGGTATCAGTGAATTTCTGGCATTTTCATTGTCAGTGATTTTTCTTCTGCCAATGTTGATAAGAATTTGGCATTATGCCTTTCATTTAAACTACACATAGGAAGTTAAAATGATCATTTGAATAGAGCTTGGGCAGAATGATGTAAATGGCAACATGCCATTATAGAAAAAAATCTAGGAAATGTGATGCATTAGTCCTTTGCACTGGAAATTTTCCTGGGGAATACTTAACACACGTTTGGCTTGCAGTGGAATAAGAGGGAGGAGCCGTGGAAAAAGGAAGCCTTTTGTTTACTGTAAAACAATGCAGTGAATTAGACATAGCGATGTTAGAACAGGAGTCTAAATATGATAAATCTAGGCAGATTCCATTGGAATGGCGAGTTATGTTGTGACTCAATCCTGAGCCCTGCTATAGAACTTCAGAATTTCTGAGACTTTAGTATCTATGATAGTTACTGAATTGTGTACACTGTGCATGGTATTTTAGGCTCTGGGGATGCAATAGAGCAGTGATGGGCAACCTTTTGAGCTTGGTGTGTCAAACTTCGCCAAAAAACTGAGCATAACTCGGGTAGTGTGTCACTTTGAGGAAAAAACATTATTTTGCAAATGTTTCATCCTCAGGAGCAGCAAATGTTTCATCCTCGGCATGCGGCCGCCTCAGTGGCCGCGTGTCATCAGAAATGGCTACACGTGTCATAAGTTCGCCATCACTGCAATAGAGATCAAAATTAAGCTCTTGACCTCATGGAGTTTAATGTTGTAGTTGAGGAAGACCTTAGGAACTGAAGGGTTAATTGGCTTAACTGTTTGTTTGAAAAATGTGGGTCTTTATGAATGTTTAAGTTCGGTAATTCTTAGGCCTTCTTGGAGAAATGACTGATTCCTGGGCTGAGCCAGGGAACATACAAGATAAGCCTATAGCTTTTTCTAGATTCAGAAAGTATGGAAGTGTGCTTCTTTCTCCCCAGTGATGTGGGTATGTCAAAGGAACACAGGAACCAACTGTAACAGCTTCCAATACCAAAGTTAAAATAATTTGAAGAATAAAATAAAGTAGTATTGGATTATAGCCCAAAGTATAAAATAAATATTTATGAATCTATACTGATATAAATAAGTGATTGAAAAAATAGATAAATGGAAGAGGGTAAACAAATCTCTCATGCAGAATTCCAAATAATTTATGTAGCCATTCCATTGTTAAGGGAAGAGTAAGTCACTGTTTCTTAATATGGGCTGCACATAATGACTTCCATCCAAAGAGTACAGTATAGAAAGGAGGATAAAAGAATAACTTTACAGTGGAGAGACCTTAAAAACACAACTTGAGTCAGGTCAAAGTTAATATCAACAGTGGTAAGTCATGTTGATAGTATATACCCTTGATAGGATATTGTGAAAATGGTACTGTTACCTTTTGTGGTTTTTCCTCTAACAACCCATGAACACAGAATAATCATGAAAAATCAGACAAATTTAATTGAGGGGCATTCTACAAAACGACCATTGTTCTTAAAAACTGTCAAGGTCATTAATAACAAGTCTGAGAAACAATAAAAAATCTGAAAAACTCTCATAGCCAAGGGGAGTCTAAGGAGACATGATGACTAAATGTAATATGGTGTCCTCAATGGGATCTTTAAACAGATAAAAGATGTGATTCAGGACATTTGAATAAAATATGAACTTCAGTTAATAGGTATCAATATTCATTAAAGTGTGACAAATGTAAGATATTAATACTTGGATAAATGGGTGTGCGTATAGTAAAACACTATACTATCTTTGTAACTTTTCTGTAAATCTAAAATTATTCTAAATAAAAAATTTATTAAATTTAGTAATTCCCTATTAACCCAGGAAATACTTCAAAATTATGAAGTTATAGCCTGGCCGGTGTGGCTCAGTGGTTGAATATTGACCATGAACCAAGAGGTTGCTGGTTCGATTCCCAGTCAGGGCACATACTCAGGTTGCAGGCTCAATCCTCAGAAAGGGGGGAGGGGTGCAGGAGGCAGCCGATCAATGATTCTCATCATTGATGTTTTTATGTCTCTCTCCCCTTCCCTTCCTCTTTCTGAAATCAATAAAAACATATTTTTAAAAAGTATGAAGTTGTTTTTTAAAAATATATATTTTTATTGATTTCAGAGAGGAAGGGAGAGGAAGAGAGAGATAGAAACATCAATGATGAGAGAGAATCATTGATTGGCTGCATCCTGCACGCCCCCTATTGGGGACCAAGCCAGCAATCCAGGCATGTGCCCTTGGCTGGAATTGAACCAGGGACCCTTAAGTCTGCAAGCCGACGCTCTATCCACTGAGCCAAACTGGCTAGGGCAGAAATATTTTTTATTATAAATTACAGCTTTTTATAGTTTTAAGTTTTTTTTCCTCCCTGTTTATACTAGTGACTGGCCTGTGCTTACAAATGGAGCCTATATGGAAAACTAAATATCTTGGCAGCCACTTTGCTCCATTAGAGTAGGTCATCAGGTATTTGAGTGACTACAGATTTTTAGAGGTTGGAAGGATGCAGAAGACCAAGGAGCTTATCCTTGTCATAGAAATTCGGTTTATATAATTGGAGAACATTATGTGATAATATACCTTTTTACTGTGTTAGAGAGAAGGCTCACTGACATGTTTGATATTAGGGGAAGGGTAGTTGGGCCCTAGGGTAAGCTTACAAATAGTTGAGGAAGCAATCCTGATTTGAAGAAAAAGACTTACTAGGTTAAGGAAAGCCAGGAGTGAGTTTGACTTTATTATTTACCTTTTAGTTTGCTCATCCTTATGAGCAAAAAACCACCTTGGCAGTGGTTTTTAGATGATTGTCTTGATTCAGCAAGTATTTGAGTGCATATTATATTTAAGATATTATATAATAAACTGTAGGAGAGCTAAAAAGTCACAACATTATCTCTAAGAAATTTAGAGCTTAATGGGACACAAGGGGAAGGATAGGACATTTGAATAACTTTAATATTAGCAAGTGAGAAGAGACATATAAAATGAGTCAAAATGTTGTTGGAAGTTCACAGGAAGGGAGAGAACAAAATCAGATTGTGAAAAAGGAGAATCAGAGAAGGTTTCACATGGAATTAAAATTTGATAAGTGGTGCCCTAGCCAGGTTGACTCAGTGGATAGAGTATCTATCGGCCCACGGACTGAAGGGTCCTGGGTTCGATTTCAGTCAAGAGCACATATGTACGTACCTCAGTTGCAGGCTTGATCCTGTGCCTCAGTCAGGGAACGTGCAGGAGGCAATCAATTGATGTGTCTCTCTCACATTCTTGTTTCTATCTGTGTTTCCCCCTTCCTTCCACTCTCTCTAAAAATCGATGGAAAAATATCCTCAGGTGAGGATTAATAAACAAAACAACAAAAAATTTAATAAATGGATAAAATTTTGAGGGTAAGTGGTTAGAATTATAGCACTTGAGATGAGGGGAATATTTTGAATTAAAGGCTAAGGCAGAAAAGTCCTGGGCTTATTGGTGGGAACAAAGAGGTTCAGATTTTCAGTCTATAGGTTAATGAGAGACAGGCTGGATCATTGTGTGAGGAATCTATAGAAAAAAGAGGATGGAGCCTGGATTCAGAATGCTCATTTTACTAGGTGACAGGTTGGGGCAAGCCACAGCTCTCAGCTGTAATTTCCTTTTCTGTGGATATTAAAACATAACTCACAAACTTTTAAGGATCAAGCAAGAAACTTTGTGTGGAGGTCTTTTTTTTTTTTCTTTTGGCACATTATAAAATAGATATATTACTTAAATGTGAATACTGGAAATGGAAATAGGCAGAGAGATATGTGATACTTGATGTAATCTGGCAACTGCTTTAGATGTGGTGTGGCCAGGGAGAGGGAGAGATAAGGAAGACATTTGCTTTCTGGATAATGGGAAGCATGTGGTGCAGTTCACAGAACCAGGGAGGTCAAAAAGAAAGAAGAGCTGGTTCACTAGGGAAGCTGATTAATTCAACTTTGAGTAAATATAATTTGAAATGCTGGTAAGATTTCAAAGTGGGTATGTGGTAGTTGATTGAAATGTGGGCTTGGAGCTTGAGAGAGGAGTGAGGCTAGACATACAGAGTTTTGTGGTTTTTTGAGACATACAGATTTAGACAAACTTATTCATGTTTACTGAAAGCTTATTAGATGCATAAACTTTGTTATTGATTGAATGTGTCCCCCAAATTTCATGTGTTGAAGCCCCAATCCTCAATGTGATGATATTTGAGGGTGGGGCTTTGGGGAGGTAATTAGGTCCAGAGGGTGGAGCTCTTATATTTGGATTTGTGCCATTATAAGAAGAGACTTACGAGAGGTCACCATTTTCTTGGCCACGTGAGGATACAGCAAGAAGGCGCTGTCTGCAGAAGAGGAAGAGGGCCTTCACCAGGCATTGAATCTGCTGACACCTTGATCTTGGTCTTCGCAGCCTCCAGAACTTTGGGAGATAAATGTTAAGCCACCTCTGTGTTATGGCAGCCCAAACAAAAACAGGCTTCTCACCATGTTGTGAGAAGATCCCTTTCTTGCTCTTTAAGATTTACAACCTGGTGGATTAATTTTATTTTAAATTTTAGAGTAGAAGGAATAATAATAGCTGATATTTATTGAGCACTTGTTGTATATCAGGTAATATTCCAAGTGTTTTATATTTCAATTTATTTAATCTTTAAATCAGCACTATTAGGTATCTGTCTCATAGTATCTTCATTTTTACAGATAAGATATCTGAGGTAAAGAGATATTAAGTAGTTGTTCAGGGTCACAAGTTAATAAGTGACAGTAAAACCCAGGCATCTGACTCTAAGTGTTTAACTTTATATAGTCTTACTAGAGGTTCGATGCATGAAATTTGTGCACGGGAAGGGGGGGGGGGCTCCCCTCAGCCCAGCCTGCACCCTCTCCAATCTGCGACCCCTTGGGGATATCCAACTGCCAGTTTAGGCCCGATCCCCAGGATCGGGCCTAAACCGGCAGTTGGACATCCCTCTCACAATCCAGGACCACTGGCTCCTAACTGCTCACCTGCCTGCCTGCCTGATCGCCCCTAACTGCCCCTCCGCCCCCGCCAGCGTTATCACCCCTAACCGCCTCTGCCTGCTGGCCTGGTTGCCCCAACTGCCCCCCACCCACTGGCCTGGTTGCCCCTAACTGTGCCCCTGCCGGCATGGTCGCCTCTTACTGCACCCCCCTCCCCGCCAGCCTGGTTGCCTCTAACTGCCCCCCCCCCACCAGCCTGGTTGCCCCCAACTGCCCCCCTCCCGCCAGTCTGATCGCCCCTCACTGCCCCCCGCCCTCGCTGGCCTGGTTGCCTGCCCCCCTGCCGGCCTGATAGCTCCCAACTGCCCCCCCTGCAGGACTGGTTCCCCCACGCAGCCTGCTGTTCAGTCATTTGGTCGCCTCTCACTAACCCCCCTGCCGGCTGGTCGCCCCACGCAGCCTGCTGCTCAGTTGTTTGGTTGTCCCTCCCCAACCCCCCTGCCGGCCTAGTCGCCCCATGCAGCCTGTTCGGTTGTCCTTTTGGTTGCGATGGTCGCTTAGGCTTTTATTATTATAGATAGCTTAACACTAAACTATGCTGTCTTTTATGAGTGTCTATAGAAAAGGAAGGCAAAGGAGAGAAATTTAGGAATGCCCAGAAAGTGATGCAATTTCCCTCCTACATATAGAATAGTGTTGTGGCTTCATTGCAACTATATACTTGAATCATATAATAAGGTTTCTTTCTCTTGGTGTTCCCATGAAGAAATTACTGTGAGGCTAAATTTAGATATACTGTATCAAATCTCTTGAACAGTCATCCTGTATAATAAAAGCCTAATATGCAAATTGTCCCCTCGGGCGGTCGTTTGACCAGGAGACTGAGAGTTCAACCACTTGCTATGATGTGTGCTGACCACCAGGGGGCGGCGTGGACAATGGTGGGCTTCGGTGACGCAGCACTGGCAGTGGGCGGCAGTGGAGGCGCTGCCAGCCCCGATGGGCCCCGATGAGAGCGGGACCACGGCGGGATGGCGGAGCAGGTGAGCGGGCAGCACCAGGCCAAGGTGGGTGTGATGGGGGTGGTGGTGGCCCCAATCGATTGTCCTGCAGGCAGAATGGTGGAGCAGGTGAGGGAGCGGCGCCAGTTCAAGGCCGGGTGCCAAGCAGGGTTGCAGGGCTGCGAGCCTGGGGGTGCGAGCTGGGGCCCGATCTCTGTAGGCCAACCTGAGGGACTCCCCACCCCCCCCCCCCCCCCCCGCCCCGTGCACAATTTGTGCATCGGGCCTCTAGTCCTCAATAAGGAAGTGGGTCTGTTTGAATGAAGGTGACCAGTAGAGAGAAGGTAGTGGGTGGCTTAGTCTCCAATAGCACCAGCCAGGATAGTGTTCAGTCTACAATTAGCATAGGAGATTCTTAAGTCATAGTGAATGAAAGTACTTTTATGTGTTTTCATCCTCAAGTTGGAGAAATTAAGTTACGGAAATACTGATTTAAGATATATAGCTGAAATGCTTTCAGATAGTTTCTTGCAGTAATAGCTTCCACAGTGTGCCTGCTATGTGCCAGGCACCTAGACTACTTGCTTTGCATTTATTTCGTGCTGAGTGTCTTGCTTGGCTTTAGCTGAACCTTATTTATTTTTTAACGTGAATTTACACCAGAACATGATTATTATGTCCTAAGAGAAGCTTTATTTTAAAGCTACCTCTGATCTCTGTAAGGTAACAATTTACACTTGTGGCTGGCTAGAACAAATAATATCTGCATTTATTATATTAAAGTAGAACATTGTTTTTGTGTTGAGAAAGTTAATAAAATTACACTTAACTTCAAAAAGGCTTATTTGTATACGCTAATCTTGTTTCAGTTTTATTCAGTTAAAAACTACACGTGTTGGGAAACGTTTTGACTAAAATCTTCATACGTTTGATATAAGGGAGTCATTTTTGTTGTTGTTAATCTTCACCCGAGGATATTTTTCCATTGATTTTTAGAGAGTGGAATGGAGGGGAAGAGACAGAGAAAAACATGATGTGAGAGAGACACATCGATTGGTTGCCTCCCACAGTGAGGCCCTGCAAGGGCTGGGAATGGAGCCTGCAGCCGAGGTATGTGCCCTTGACCGGAATCAAACCCCGAGACCCTTCAGTCCACAGGCCCACCCTCTATCCACTGAGCCAAACTGGCTAGGGCTAGAAAGGTCATTTTTAATTGGTTAACTTGAGAACCAGTTTTTCCTTTGGTGAAATATTTAAATGCTGATATTGCTTGTTATTTTAGTAAGAATATTTACCTCATTGTGGTAGAACCTGTGTCTTTTAATACATCATCTTATACTCTAATTAAATTACCTGCCAGGTACTAAGTACAATAAGTTAAATTTGGAGGTCCAGTTTGTTTTGCAGCATAAATTGCCTAAAATTCCTTGATTAGATCACATTGTAGCAAGATATTTAGCTAAAAGTAGGTCTGATATGGTTGTAGAGGTAAACTATTATATCTATTGAAAGAGGAAAGTTCTTATGTGTATTTTTTTAAAGAGTTTATTTGAGCCAAACAGAGGGTATATCTGGAAGCAAGATTTCAACAGACTGAGAACAGTGCTTCCCAGAATAACAGTTTGCAGTTTATTTTCTGCATTTGGAATTAAGGAGGGAAGATTACATGAAGGTGGGAGAAAGCTCTTATGTTTTGGAGAAGGCTCTTCTGCAATCTAAGTTTTTATTAACCATCTTGTGAAACTGTATCACCAATAATTGCTTTAAGTTGCTTTGAAAAGGAAGAGCTGACCTGAGGGACTATTTCATTTTATATATGACTAGAAATTCGTGCACGGAGGGGGGTTGTCCCTCAGCCCAGCCTGTACCCTCTCCAATCTGGGACCCCTCGAGGGATGTCCGACTGCCTGTTTAGACCCGATCCCACTGGGCCTAAAAGGGCAGTCGGACATCCCTCTCACAATCCAGGACTTCTGGCTCCCAACTGCTTGCCTGCCTGCCTTCCTGATTGCCCCTAACCGCTTCTGCCTGCAAGCCTGATCACCCCCTAACCACTCCACTGCCAGCCTGTTTGCCCCCAACTTCCCTCCTCTGCTAGCCTGGTCACCCCTAACTGCCCTCTCCTGCAGGGTTGATCACCTCCAACTGCCCGCCCTTGCAGGCCTGGTCCTTCTCAACTGCCCTCCTTTGCAGGCTGGGTGCCTCCCAACTGCCCTCTCCTGTGTCCACATGAGGGCAGGATCTTTGACCACATGGGGGCAGCTATATTGTGTGTTGCAGTGATGATCAATCTGCATATTACTCTTTTATTAGATAGGATAGAGGCCTGGTACAGGGGTGGGGGCCAGCTGGTTTGCCCTGAAGGGTGTCCCGGATCAGGTGGGGGTTGCCTTGGGGCGTGGGGCGGCCTGAGCGAGGGACCTGTGGTGGTTTGCAGGCCGGCCATGCCCCCTGGCAACCCAAGCAGAGTTCCTGGTATCTGGAATTTATTTTCCTTCTACAATTGAAACTTTGTAGCCTGGAGTGGAGCCAAGCCTGGGGCTCCCTCCGCGGCCGGCAGCCATTTCTGTTGAGGTTATAATTGAAACTTGGTAGCCTTAAGCGGGTGGGCCCGGCCAGGGTGTGGGGAAAGCTTTGCTTCTCCTGTTGCCGGGGGCAACGCTGGCCTGCTCTTTCAAGCTCCATTCTGCCGCCATTTCTGTTTGAATTTGTTTACCTTCTATAATTGAAACGTTGTAGCTTGAGTGGAGGCTTAGGCCTGGCAAGGGCAGGCGGAAAGCTTGGCTTCCTCTGTTACCTAGGAAACCTTGCTCTCTGTGGCTGTAGCCATCTTGGTTGGGTTAATTTGCATACTTGCTCTGATCGGACGGAGGGCGTGGCTTGTGGGCGTGGCTTGTGGGTGTGTCGGAGGTATGGTCAGTTTGCATATTTGTCTATTATTAGGTAGGATGGTTAAGAGTTTGGGTTCTGTAATTAGATTAATTTGACTTGGAATCTAAACTCTGGAACTTAGTGTAATCTTTGGCAAGTCTTTTATGCCTGAACTTTAGTTTCTTTATTTCTAAAATGTAGGTAATACAAAAATCCTATCTAATAAAGAGGGAATATGCTGATTGACCATCACTCCATCACAAAGATGGCTGCACCCACAGCTGAGGCCAAATTCCCATAAGGAGCCTTAACGAGCAATCAGCAGGGACCTGAGGCTATGCCCTCCCCTGCCCCCATGGGGCTTGACAGGGGACCTCAGTCCGTGTCCCCCACCCGGCGGGGCTTGACAGGGGACCTCAAGGTGTGCTTCCCGTCCTGGTGCTGGGCTAGGGGACCTCAGGCTGCTCCCCCGCCCCAGTGCCAGGCTGGGGGACCTCAGGCTGCGCCCCCCACCAGGTGGGGCTTGACAGGGGACCTCATGGTGCCGCGCCTCCCACCCTGGCACCATGCCAGGGTACCTGAGATCACACTCCCCGCCCGGTAGGGCTTGACAGGGGACCTCAGGCTGCGCCCCCAGCCCCAGCACCGGGCCAGGGGACCTGAGGCTGCACCCCCCTGCCTGGCTGGGCTTGACGGGGGACCTCAAGGTGCACCCCCAGTGCTGGGTCAGGGGACTTCAGGCCATGCCCCCCATCCCAGCACCAGGCCGGGGGACCTCAGACTGCACCTCCCGCCCGGCGGGGCTTGACGGGGGACCTCAGGCCGTGCCCCCCACCCCAGCACTAAGGCTGTGCTCCCTGCCTGGCTGGGCTTGACAGGGGACCTCAGGCCATACCCCCCGCCCAGCGGGGCTTGATGGGGGACCTGAGGCTGCACCCCCCTCCCGGTGCTGGGCTGGGGGACCTGAGGCTATGCCACCCCCCGCCCCCGCCTGGCAGGGCTTGACAGGGGACCTCAAGGCATGCCCCCCGCCCTGGTCTGGGCTGGGAGACCTCAGGCCATACCCCCCGTCCTGACGCCGGGCCAGGGGACCTGAGGCTACGCACCCTGCCCGGCGGGGCTTGACAAGGGTGGGACTGGCTGGGTCTGGATCTAGCCCAGTGGGATGGGGGGCGGCTGGGTCTGGGTCTCATGCAATTTTGAGGCGCATGTGGGTAGGCGGGGACTTGACTCTGGGTCCTCTGGTGCGCCCCAGACTCTGACAGGAGGAAGGTTTTTATATACATTTTACTACTTTTCTTTCATCTCTGACACTTCTATTATAGAGAAAGGGCAATATTAAATTATTTCCTCTAATTCCCTTTTAATGTGCACGAATTTCGTGCACCGGGCCACTAGTAAATAAATAAAATGTAGGTAATACTATTGACTTCATAGAGTGGTTGATACATACTTACTTGCACATAGTAAATATTCAGTAAACGTTATACAATCTTTTTATATTCCTTACTAAAATTACATTGTATTAAATGTACTATTTGTAAATAGACTTTTAACCTTTTTAAAAATGCTTTTATTGATTTCAGAGAGAGAAAGGGAGAGGGATAGAAACATTAATGATGAGAGAGAATCATTGATCGGCTGCCTCCTGCATGCCCCCTACTGGGGATCCAGCCCTCAACCTGGGCATGTCCCCTGACTAGGAATCAAACCTCCTGGTTCATGGGTCGATGCTTAAACACCAAACCATACTGGCCATGGTTAGACTTTTATTCGTAATAGCATGTTAAGAAAATATTTTGTCAGTAAACATATTTACATAATTTTAATGGCTCTGTAATATTTCAAGATGCTGTTTGTCATCCTTATCCATTTGATTATTATTGGGCAAATAGGGTTGTATCTGATATTTTTGCTCATTACAACATCTATAATAATAAAAGAGTAATATGCTAATTAGACTGACATCTTCTGGATATCATTCCTGATGAAGCGGGGCCAGAGGGAAGCCAGCCCAAGTCCTGGGTGCCTGCAGGTGGCCCGAGGGAAGCCAGCCTGGGTCCCGGGTGCCTGCGGGTGGCTGGAGGAGGGAAGCAGCCCAGGTCCTGGGTGCCGGAGGGAAGCCGGTGCCGGCAGCTGGGGGAAGGCCTACTCTTGCACAAATTTTTGTGCACTGGGCCTCTCGTTTTATAATAATGCTCTTGAATGTGGCCCTTTGTGTAGTGCTCCTGTTTCAAGCAACAATAACTACTACAACAAAACCTATAAAAATTATATTGTGTGCAAGTTTTCTGTAGAACTTATTTCATTTTCACTTCACATTTAAGAGTTGAGGTAGAGGTTGTTTCTTGGAGCAGAAAAATCTCAATTGCTGTTATGTGCCAGCAATCAGGAAGGGTTCATATTAGTAGACATTTTTAAAACACTAGCCCATCTTGTTGGAATTTGCATAGGAATGTTATCCTGAACTTCAGTTTTATTTTACAATGATAATATAAGTTCAAAGAAAACCCAGAGAAATCTACTCTGTTCAAAAATAGTCTGTACAACTTTGAGTTGCAGGAACAGTATTATAAAATCTGTTTTTGTACAGCGAAGGAAGACGGGATGTCTGAGTGTTTCTTTTTCCTTTCTCTCAAGCAGTCTCATTCCAATCAGCAGTGTAATTGGAATGCAACTCCAATCTGGAGGAGGAAAGGGAATTTTTGGCAAGAAGACACTGAGCAGTTGGGAGTTTTATTCAGATGAAGCATAGACAGCCATTCATTATGAGTACAACTCAGTAAGAACAGCAATAGCATTCTATTTCTACAGCTGGGATTTATACTCTGATATTATTACATAGTGTTTTGCATGTAGTAACTCCTTTCCATCCAGAAAAGAATTATTGACTTAAGTGAAATGGTAATATTTATTACATCTGCACTTCTGCAAATGATTTCCTTCAGTTACTGCCTCAAATAAAAGTTACTAAAAGGGGATTTTTGCAAAATTTGAGAACATTTCTTGAGAAAACAACAACAACAAAGGCATTTATAGCATATTTGAATTATACTTGACTTGCAGGCTCTCAGGGCAAAGGACTACATCTTATTTATCTTTGTATCTGCAGAATCTATCATAGCACTTGGCTCAAAGTGGGTGCTCAGGAAATGTTGAATGAATGAATGAATGATGTAGGCAGTGCTCCCTTCTCATTAAGCATCTCAAGATGGTCACATCTGCATCTGTGTGAAATAGGAGTTACCCGTATACCAATGAGGCCAACCTTAGCTTATTTTGATAATCTCCTCCACCTATTTCAAACCATCTATCTGTAGAAGGGGTGATTAGAATAGCTAGAACAGGCTAGGTTTTAGGAGTGTAAACTTAAGAATGAGAAATGCTTTGAAGGAATTTGAGAAAGGTACATGATCAAAGTAGCCGAGTAAGATTAATCTAGTGCAAATCTATAGGCCATGTGAGACATGGTCCCTAATGGATTCTGGAGTAATGGGGTTGTGCTGGTGTAATGCTACATTTGTGGTTAGCATTAATCAAATTGACACATGACTGTTACATAAATATCTAGAGTCCAGTTTAATGTTTTGTTTTAGTACAAAAATTAGTGAAAATTTATTGAATTATATATTTAAGATTTTTGTACCTTTATGTATATGTTACTTCAATAGAGAGCTTACTAAACATTAAAATTATTGAAATATTGGTAACTATTTAGGAGAAAGTATATACTCTCCAGCCTTTGCTCTGGTCCCATCCACCTTACAGGTTTTTCTCTCCTGCTAGTCTACCTTCTAGTAGCTTAGTCTGGTGTTTCTAAAAAATTATTTTTACCTTTCTTCTGTAATAATCATTTAGAAAACTAAACTGAAAGTTCTTCCACACTGCTACGCCTCCTGCTCCACGATTTCCAATCTTGTTTCAAATTTCGATTGTATCTGTTACAAAAAATGTTACATTTACAAATACAAATTTATACAAATATAAATTTGTTACACATATAAAGTTACATTATAATATGGTGCATACATTCCCCAGGAGATTCTGATATATACAGTACCCCCTTAGTTGAGAATTTATTATGGTGACAAAGGATGGAAAGAGCAATGGGCGCTGGTTCAAGTACCCAGAGTATATTCCCAAGAAAAAGAACAGTGCAATAAAGACTCCAAGGCATGAAAATAATTTATTTATGCAAATAACCAAATCTCAAATTATGTTTAAGAATCAGTCTTTTAAAATATACAACAGTTTTTTTTTCCTTTTAGGGTATAAAATCGTTTAAGGAAAAACTGGCTGGCTGTGGCTGGTATGGCTCATTTGTTTGGGCGTCATTCCATGCAGTAAAAGGTTGATGGTTCGATTTCTGGTCTGGGCACATGCCTGGGTTGTAGCTTGATCCCTGGTTGGGAGTGTGCAGAGGCAGTCTATCAGTGTCTCAATGTTTCTCTCCCTCTCCCTTCCTCTCTCTCTAAAAGTCAATAAAAAATCTTAAAACAAAATTGGTTGGAGCCGTCTATCTAGTGTTAAATGTTGGCAATCTGACCAATCTTGGTATTTCTTTATGTTTTAAATTAACCTTTAAATGAACCTCTTGTAGGACCCTGTTTTATCTTCCCTAGTCTCTGGGTTACTGAATTTCAGTTTCTCTTCATAAACTTTAAACTTGATTTTAAAATTATTTGTTATTTTGATTTTTCAGTTGCCCTTTCAAACTTTTTCATATATTAGCAACATCTTATTTGTGATTTTTAAAAGAAAAATTGTCTGATGAGTATGTTTTAAATAAACGGATACACTAAAAATAAGATTTCATAAGTGAAAATCATGATTACTTGAGAATTGGCAATTTATCATACAGAATAAAAGTTCCTCTTTCAATGAAATTATTTTAGATTTTTTTGAAGTCTGCTTCATTCATTCAGTAAGTATTTATTGAGGGCCCATCAAATGGCTGGCAATGTGTAATTGAGGCAGGAAGTACAAAGAAATGAGGCAGACATGGTTTTTGCTGTATGGAGTTTACCACCTCTATAGTTATAAGCAACACTAGAGGTCCAGTGCATGAAATTTGTGCATGGGGGGGAGGGTCCCCTCAGTCCAGCCTGCACCCTCTCCAATCCGGGACCCCTTGGGGGATGTCCAACTGCTGGTAGTCGGACATCACTCTGACAATCCGGGACCACTGGCTCCTAACTGCTCATCTGCCTGCTTGCCTGATAGCCCCTAACTGCCCCCCACCCCCTTTCTGCCCCTCTCTGCTGGCCTGGTCGGCCCCCAACTGCCTCCCCTGCGGGCCTGGTCACCCCACGCAGCCTGCTATTTAGTCATTTGGTTGTCCCTCACTAACCCCCCTGCTGGCCTTGTCACCCCAGGCAGCTGGCCGTTACTGTTACTGTGACGGCATCCTGGACAATTTATATATTCCTCTATTATAGTATAGACTAGTGGCCCAGTGCACAAAATTCATGCACGGGGGTGGGGAGGGGTCCCTCAGCCTGGCCTGCACCCTCTCCAATCTGGGATCCCTCTCACAATCTAGAACCACTGGCTCCTAAGAACTCACCTGCCTGCCTGATGCCCCTAACTACTCTCCTGCCTGTCTGATGCCCCAACTGCTCTCCTCTCCTTGTCTGATCCCCCTAACTGCCTATCTGCTCTCCCCTCCTGGCCTGATCCCCCTAACTGCCTATCTGCACTCCCCTCCAGGCCTGACCCCCCTAACTGCCTATCTGCTCTCCCCTCCTGGCCTAAACCCCCTAACTGCCTATCTGCTCTCCTTTCCTCTTTGCGCCTTCAGACCCTGGTGCAGGAGTGCTGAGAGCTCTCCACCAAGGCCCAGCCCCTGTCCTGATGCCCCCCTCCGGGCCGGGCAGTGCCGCGGGCCTGCGCGCGCTTCCGCCGGGGGCGCTGCTGCGGCCCGTCCTGATGCCCCCCTCTGGGCCAGGTGGCACCGCGGGCCTGTGCGTGCTTCCACTGGGGGGGCTGCCCCCTGTGGCAGCCTCTTGTCCTGGTGGCGCAAGTCCCCGCCCCCATCCCCGCCCACCAGCTCCTGTGCACGCGCAGCCTGGTCGTGTGACTGTGACACTGTTAGGACCAATTAGCATATTACCTCTTTATTGTATAGATTGTGCACTTAAACAGTTATAATGAAGTGTGATGAATGCTTGTGATAACAATGGGCTTCTGTGAAAATACAAGTGGGTGGAGGGTTGAGAGAAACATGTTCTAAAAGGCTTCTTTCCCTTTTGAGACCTAAATGATGAGAAGGTGAAGCCTGAGAAAAATGTGTCAGGCCTGGGAAGGTTGTGGGTGAGAGATGGTGTACATTTAAGAAAGTGAAAGTTTAGAGTGTCTGGATCTTGGACTTGGTGGTTTGGAGGAGAGAGATGGTGATGAAAGATGAAGTCAGAGAGGTAAGCAGGAGCCAGGGCCAGAAGGGTATTGTAAACCAAAGTAAAGTTTGGGCCTGAAGACCTTGGGAATGTTTTAAGGATGAAGGTCAGCAGAGGAGACAGAGACAAGGTCCCTAAGGAAGTGGTAGGTTGGGTATGAGATACAGAGCACAGGTAAAAGGATAGTTTTGAGGAATGCTTTAAGGATGCTTTGTAATATTATTAGAAGGAGGGGAAATGGCTGGAAGGACTTAATCATATTTTTAGGAAGATCACTTTGGGTCCGGTGTGGAGAACTGATTGGAGGGAGTTGAGGCAGGGGACTGATTGGAAGGCTACTGTAATGACATAGATAGTGGTTGATGTGGCCTGGAGTAGGGTGGTGGCACTGATAAAAGAAGTGGCCAGATGACTGATATTAGTTAGAACTGGTGATTGCCAGAAGGTGAGGAGAGGGAGGAGTAATGAAGGCTGCTATGAAGGTTTCTGTCTGAGGCAGTGGAGTGGAAAGCAAAGCTATTTATTGAAAAAAAGTAAATGGGAAGTTTGGGGGGAGAGAGACGATGGGGATTTTATTTTGGGGATATATTTAGTTTGCCTGTGTGGACCTGGAGTTCAGGAGAGAGCAAAGGTTTGGGTTTATAGATTTAGATGTCATTAAAATGGTACAGATCAGGGAGGAATGTATGGGGAAATGGCTTTTCAGATGTATATTTTGAGAGGGAAGAGACTTGTCAGTCCATTAAACTATGAACGTTCTCCCAGAAAAAAAAAAAAGTGAGTTCTTTCATGTACATATAACAGTTTACAAATAATTCTAAGGTTTACAAATATGAGCATCTGTGTTCCTCAGGTTATAGATTTAAAGAAACTTAGGGCAAAACCATGAAGAACCTTAACTTTCATGGATGGTACACAGGAAAAAAAATCTGGCAAGGAAGACTTAGAATGAGTTTTATGCCTGGTGTAAAACCAGGTGGATGTGGTGTTAAACAGAACCAAAAGAAGAGAGAGGTTCCAGAGGAGGGAGTAGTCAGTAGAGGCAAATGCCCTTCAGGGGTCAAATGTAATAAAGAATGAAAAGTGTCCATTGGATGAATTTAGTTATTAGGTTCCCAGGGCTTTGGAAAAGCAGTGTAGGGAAATGGTGGGAGAGGAAGCCCTATATAGTGGGAGGTAAAGAAGTGGAGCCACAAAGTGTAGACAGTTCTTTAAAGTAGTTTCATTATGAAGGAAAAGAGGTTGGACGGTGGCTGGAGGTAGGAGACATGGGTGAGACTTGAGTATGTTTAAGTGCTGACGAGACTGTTTAGTAGAGGAGAAGAGAGATACTATCCCTGAGAAAGTGGTGAGTTGGTTTTAAGATCCAGAGCAAAGGCAGAAGAGTAGAGTTAGGTGGGAGAGTAGAGTAGACATTATAAGTGAAAAGAAGAAAAAAAGAATGAGTATCAAAACATGAAGTTTGTAGGTTTAGTAACAAGAAGTTGAGAGAATTTGCATATTTTTCTCTGAAGTAGGATGTGAAATCATTTCGCTTGAATTATGATCACCTCTTTAATATTGAAGACTATAATTTGTATTTATATTGTATATGTGTTGATCCTGAGTATTTTATTTAGTTTATCTGATGATAGTAAAAATTTGGAGAAGACTTCAAATCAAGTTTGTGATTTGGTACTCTTAGTTATGGCCATAGTTTTCATGATTGAGTTATGATTTGAAAAATAAAACTGTTTCTAAGAGACTTTGATTAGTAAATCTGTATCTTGTATTTACTTAATAATTTTATTCATTTACTAATGGGCTCTGTCTTCAAAATGACTTTTATTTGAACTTGAAAAGTGATTAGTTATATTTAGATTTGTTCCCAAGGTTTATAATGTTAAATGAATTTTTACACACTAAACTTCCAATAATTATAACTAATTGAATAGACTATTTAAATGGTGAGTAGAAGTGGGTAGAAATTAATCAGTCATTACTTTCATAGATATTTTATAAATTAAACTATAAACACATGGAAATTGATGTTTCCCCTTCACTTGTATTGGGCTTGAATTAAAGAGGTGAAGTTTATGACTCTGTATAAGCAGTAATGTTTTAATTTAAATAAAATTCCCATGCTATAAAATTCACCCCTTTATAGTGTGTAATTCAATGGTGTTATTTTTTTAAATTGATTTTTAGAGAGAGATGGAGGGAGGGAGAGAGAAAGAGAGAGAGAAAGAAACATTGATATGTGAGAGAGACATTAGTTGGTTGCCTCCCATATGCACCTTGACTGGGATTCAGACCCACAACCTAGCTGTGTACTCTGGCTGTAAATTGAACCCCAGACCTTTTGGTGTAGAGGATGGCACTTCAACCAACTGAGCCACCTGGCCAGGGCTGCAATTTAGTGGTTTTAATATATTCACAAGATTGTGCATCTATCACCCTATAAATAATAATTTAATGCAAGGTAATCAAGAGAATGTAGATTTGGGATATCTAGCTCAGTATATCTAGCTCTACTATATCTTAAAAAAATTCTTAATTTTTTTAAGATATAGTAGATCTATCTTGTCACCTATATATATAAAAGGCTAAGTGACCGACCATCCATCCGACCGTCTGACTGACCAACTGACCAACCGGCTAGTACATCTGACGTGCACTGGCAATTTAAAAATAAATGTTGCCGAAACTGGTTTGGCTCAGTGGATAGAGCGTCGGCCTTCGGACTCAAGGGTCCCAGGTTCGATTCCAGTCAAGGGCATGTACCTTAGTTGCGGGCACATCCCCAGTAGGGGGTGTGCAAGAGGCAGCTGATCGATGTTTCTCTCTCATCGATGTTTCTGACTCTCTATCCCTCTCTCTTCCTCTCTGTAAAAAGTCAATAAAATATATTTAAAAAAAAAATAAAAATAAAAATAAATGTTGACTCGCACATGCACGATACATATAAAGCTCTCAGAATGGATATTATTGAAATCCCCCGTGAAATGATTTGTAATGGATCTATTATTTAAGCTACCTTTGGAAATAGTATATCTATAGATAATATTAAAAATACATTTAAACGTGTGATTCTTTGACCTAAAAAAGAGCACGTTCATAAATTAAATGAAGAAATTTTGGATATACTTGATGGAAATGGCTTTTCAGATGTATATTTTAAGAGGGAAGAAACTTGTCAGTCTATTAAACTATGAACTTTCTCCCAGAAAAAAAAAAGTGAGTTCTTTCATGTACATATAACAGTTTACAAATAATTCTAAGGTTTACAAATATGAGCATCTGTGTAAATATGAGCACTATTTGAGTGATGATTCCATCAATTCGACAGATGATGCTGAAAAGGAAAATATTCCCATCAAATTTCTTAATAGTATTACCCCTTCAGGAATGCCGTGTCATAAATCTGTCGGTGCAATCATCATGCTACTGAGAAATCTTAATAGTAAATGGGGCCTTTGTAATGGTACTAGATTTATTATCAAAAGATTGTGACCTAACATAATCAAAGCTGAAGTATTAACAGGATCTGCGGAAGGAGAGGTTGTTCTGATTCCAAGAATTGATTTGTCCCCATCTGACACTGGCCTCCCATTTAAATTAATTCGAAGACAATTTCCTGTGATGCCAGCATTTGTGATGACTATTAATAAATCATAAGGACAAACTCTAGACAGAGTAGGAATATTCCTACCTGAACCCGTTTTCAGACATGGTCAGTTATATGTTGCTGTCTCTTGAGTTTGAAGAGCATGTGACGTTAAAGTTGTAAATACTTCATCACAAGGGAAATTAGTCAAACACTCAAAGTGTTTTTACTCTTAATGTGGTATACAGGGAGATATTAGAATAAGTTTAATCAATTTACCAGTCATTGTTTTTATCAGTGTTTTTATATAATGTTTTTGTTGTTTTTATATCATGTTTTAGTTGTTCTTATATCATGTCTTTATTGTTATATCATGTTATTGTTTATTAATCAATTTACATATTATTCTCATATACATTTTACTAATTTTCTTTCATCTCTCACACTTCTATTATAGAGAAAGGGCAAATAGCAATATTAAAATGTTTTTTCTAATTAATTTCCTTTCAATATGCACAAATCTGTGCACCGGGCCACTAGTTGAGCTGATAATTTAGAAGGTAATTTATCTCTCTTGTAAAGTTTCTGTGGCATTTAGATGCAGAGTAAATAACAGAGTGTTATTTTAAAAAAACTCATCTATATCGGGGAAGCTTTATTTTATTTATGATCCTCTTTAGTATAAAATTACTTTATCTCCTAAAACAGTGGTTGCAAACCTTTCGAACCTCACGGACCACCCGTTGGTGACCACTGTCCTAAAATATAAGTCAACCCGAATTTAAATATTTCTGCCTTAGAACTGTTTTCCCCTTGCCACCAAGCTACCCTGAGAACAGATCTTGATGGAAGATAGGAATTGGGTCCTTATTAGAGTACCAGATTTACAAACTTTCTGTCCTCAGCTGTTACATTGCTAAAGTTGCAACCACTAACTAATTCAGCTGTCTTCTGCTAGTCTTTTAATGAAAGTTTGTGATCATATTTCATACCTTGCTGTAGTTAGTGTTTATTATTCAGTGGTGTTTTCAGTGTTTAAAAATGACACTTTTGACAATGCAGCCTTACCATTTTATTTTAATTTTCCTATGTATTTTTTGTTTCCTTTACAGTACTCTGTGCAAAAAACTTGGTGAAAAAGGATTTTTTCCGTAAGTAAAATTAACTTTAAATCTTGTATGTTGTGTGTGAATTTTTTGGATAGCATTTTCAGAATTGTCTGATTTAGGAATTTTTCTATTCAGAAATATACTCAGTGTTGTTTTTTTTGTTTTTGTTTTTTTGGTTCAGAGCCTTTTGGCATCACTTTTTGTGTGTTTTTTTAAAATACATTTTTTATTGATTTTAAGAGAGGAAAGGACAGGGGGAGAGATATAGAAACATCAATGACGACAGTCATTGATTAGCTGCCTCCTGCATGCCCCCCACTGGGGATCTGGCCCGCCACCCAGACATGTGCCCCGGTTTGGAATCGAACCCGGGGCCTTTCAGTTTGCAGGCTGACGCTCTATCCACTGAGCCAAACCAGCTAGAGCACTTTTTCTGCTTTTAGAGGATTTTGATCTTTTTAGTTTTAACCCTTTTCCCTTTAGTCACCCCTCCCATATATTTGTGTGAAATGTGTGTTTGTGTGTGTGCGCGTGTGTGTGCGTGCGTGCGCTGCTGTGTATATGCAGATGTGTGTAATGTATATTAAAGGTGTTCATGCTACTAGATTTCTAGAAAAGGTTTGAGATTATTTTGTAAACACTTTCCTCCCTAACATTTTATAGCAAATTTTACCCATGCATTCAGGATTCCTTGGAAAGTAGCAAAGTCATTCAGCTTGCTTGGAGTTTCCAGGCTGTAGGAAAGAAATCTCTGCCACATTTGATCATAGATGCTCTTGTCTCAGACTCCGAAGTGGACATTTGGTTCCTGCATTTGCAGTCTCTTTGCTGATCTATTTTGAAATTTTCTTGTGGCTTTATTTAGGATTAAGTTTTGTGAAGAAGGATTGTAGGTAGCTCTAATTTATTGAGTAAAACATGATAAAAATTTTATTTAAAACTCTAAGCCAACAAAATTTTATATGTAAAGTATTTGAAGTTAGAAATAAAGAATTATTAGATTTTAAAATTCATATCCTAGCCCTTGCTGGTTTGGCTCAGTGGCTAGAGCATTGGCCTGTGGACTGAAGGATCCCAGGTTCAATTCTGGTCAGGGCCACATGCCTGGGTTGCAGGCTTGATCCCCAGTAGGGGGCGTGCAGGAGGCAACCAGTCAGTGATTCTCTCTCATCATTGATGTTTCTCTCTCTCTCCCTCTCCCTTCCTCTCTGAAATTAATAAAAATATATTTTAAAAAATTCATGTCCTACTAGCCAGCAAAAACTAGCTGTAAGTGCTAATTTAATATGACATTAGATAATTCTTGAGGGTTTGGTTAAAAGAAATAACAAGCTCTTGATATATTTTTAAATCATACTTAATTCATTCCACTTGAAATTTTACTACTTCCAATCTTCCTAGTGTAGAATCTGAATTAAAGCTTATAAAATAACTTCTTATAAAACTCTATAATTAAAAATTGGTATGGTATCTGTGCTATAGGACATAGTTAAGAAGAAAGATATAAGCAGTTGATGTACCATGTACCCTATGCCCCAATTTTGTACCCAGTGGTCTTTCTCTGGGCTACCACTAATTACTGTTGTCTTCACAAGCTGGTGCTGGACTACTCACCTCAATCAACCCTGTCTCTAATAACCTAGTAACCAGTGTGTATTCTTTTTAAAAATATATATTTTTATTGATTTCAGAGAGGAAGGGAGAGGAAGAGAAATGATAGAAACATCAATGATGAGAGAAAATCACTGATTGGTTGCCTCCTCCATGCCTCCCTTTGGGGATTAAGCCCATAACCCGGGCATGTGCCCTGACCGGGAATTGAACCATGACCTCCTGCTTCATAGGTGGAGGCTCAACCACCGAGCCATGCCAGCTGGGCCAGTGAGTACTCTCTTTACCCTTCTCAAGGTTGGTCTGAGATAGGATTTATCCTAGTAGGACTGCAATACGGCAAGTAGGATCAGATAGGCTGGTGACAAGGAGAAAAGGATGGGGAAGTGAGGACTGCACACGTTCAGCTGCATATTTCCCAAGACATCTGCTCTGGTTTTAAAGATAAAATCTTCAGTTTTGTCTTCCAGCCTTCCTCCCCAAATTGTTTTCTTCCTTCAGAGCCCCAAGATAACAGCTTCTCCAATGAAATATCCAGATAGCCATGTCTCAGCTTTCCTAGGAAGTCTAGAGGGATCTTACTTTAATTCTTTGTAAACCTCTAAGAGGTGATTATCACTCATATGATCTTTATCTGTCCTTAATTTGTATGTAAAAAAAACACACACACACAAAAAGGAAACTTTCCCCCTTTTATTGGTGTAAGCAGTAAAAAATTGATAAAGATTCTTAAGAGTTGTGAGCTTGTGTTTAGGGATAAGAAAATGAGGGGAAACTGTGACTATCTTTAAAACCCAGAATAGAAGAAACACTTGATGGCCCTGGAAAGGGAAACAGGAAAGCCAGTCCTGAGGCTTCAGAAGGGAATCAGTCAGGATGGACCATCCCCAGGTTTACACTGTGAGGACAGTCCTCCCGCTGTGGTAGATTTACATTTATTTCCCTCTGTTTATAAGTTGAAGGTTGCTCACATTAATTTCAGAGAAAGAATTAAATAATAATTCCTAAATCTCTTAATTAAGTTTGAGTGAAACCAGAATGTAATTATCATTCTTACTGAAATATAGCTAATTTTTTTGTTGTAGTTCAGTTTAAATCGTGTTGTATAAGAAAAGTAAATTTTAATATGAGGCAGGGGACTATATATATTTAATTATAGGAAAAAATGTACTGCCATGTGTGATCTTTTGTAGAGTAATTTGAGATAATACTATTTAATTCAGGGTATCTACCCTTGCTGAGAAAAGTTTTGCTCAGTCATTTTTTTTAGAACTGTTTACCAGCTTATTGGCTTTTAAAAATAGGTACTTCTCCTTCTTTCAAAATTTTAGCAGCAAAATGTTCAAACATATAGGACCATATAAAGAATTTTACACTGAAAACTCACCATTTGATTTTACCATTAACTTTATCCATATATCCATTATGTTTATTTTTAAAAGAATACTATTAGCATCAAATTATTTTTTCTCTTATGCAACCTTTAAATATCTGTGTGTAACATACTCTGTTGAGATGTTGTATAGGGGCCATACTGAAGTCACTCAGAACCACGATTGGTTAGCTGAATTTTTTTTTCTTCCCCTAATCAAAACAAAGCTTTCTTTTCCCCAGTAAGTAACTCAGTTTTAAGTTGAAATTTTTATTTTATTATTTTCAGCTTATTAAGTAAATTTGTGTAGTGAAAAAGTTCTTGAGCTTTAGCTATTTTATATGACTCAGGAGTGATGGAGACAATTGAGAAATTAAAAAAAAATACAGAAAATACTTTAGCCACTTTATATTTACCACTCTTAGAGGTCTCATTAATTTCAGCAAACTTGATAGCTCTTGACTACATTAGATTAACTTGGCTCTCAGGTGAAAATTTTGTAGAATAATATAATTAGGTAAGTTGAAAGAGGTATTTTTTGGTTAGGATATAGAGCTTGTATTTTGTGTTCTCTAACAGAAGAGAGACATAGGAAGGTGAGATTCAGGCATTCATACTTTTAAAAATAACTTTATTTTTGTTGACACCATTACAGATGTCCTGATTTCTGTCTGACCTTGAATCTTGGCATGTTAGTATTGTGACTTTCAAAAGAAACTCGCATAGATGTCTAGGTGCAAAGTTTCTCCAATTATTAACACTTAAACAAATTTTGTTGTAGTATTTTCAGCTCTCCATAGGAAATCTATACCATATACCAATATGTCTCACATCTAAATGGTCATATTTGTCTTTTTAATATTTTATTTAGTTCTACTTTCTCCTAACTTTTTTTGGCCAAAAGGGCCACTATTTGAAGTGTTGTCTGGGTTGAAAAATGTAGTGTCATTTTTGACGTTAGTTCTTATGAATTATACTAGAGGCCCATTGCAGGAAGATTCCTGCAAGAATAGGGCTTCCTGTGGCCTTCTCCGCCACCCCACCTGCTTCCCTCCCTTCTCCACAGCCCCGCCTGCTTCCCGCCCTGCCTGCTTCCCTCCCTTCTCCACAGCCCCGCCTGCTTCCCCGCCGCCCCGCTTGCTTCTCCACAGCTTCGCTCCCTTCTGCAGCGCTTGGCTTCCTTCTATGCTGTCTTCAGTCTTCGCTCTGTGCCTGGATATGCAAATTAACCACCATATTGGTTGGGTTAATTTGCATACCCGCTCCTGATTGGCTGGTGGGTATGGCTTGTTGGCATAGCAGAGGTATGGTCAATTTGCATGTTTCTCTTTTATAAGATAGGATTAGATCTTTGAGAGTAGCTTTCTTCACTGTCATTTCCTTTTCCTTTCCATGTGACTTTGCTAGTTCAGGGTCTACTCATCTTAGTGTTCTTTATGCTGCTTAGCCCATCTGAATACCACTAATAGAAATTATGAAAATACTAGAGGCCCAGTGCATGATTAAATCATGCACGTGCATGATTAAATCATCCCCCAGGCCTAACCTGCCATCCTGGTGCCGGAGTGGACAGGCACCCAGCTCCCATGCTTTTGCTTTCGATCGAGGGGGAGCTGGGTGCCTGTCTGCTGGTGCCGGAGCAGACAGGCACCCAGCTCCCCCGCTTTTGATGGTCCCCGGTGGGACGTGGGCTCGCTGCCCCAGAGGCCCCTTCTGTGCCACAGCACAGCCATGGCCTGCCCAATCAGCCACCCCGGCCATCCCGAGTCCCACCCGCACCCCCGCGCCTCCTGGCCAATCGTGGGCATAGCGAAGGTATGGTCAATTTGCATATTTGTCTGTTATTAGATAGGATATTCACAGCCAGCACAGGAACCTAAAATGGCTCCCTGCTATCTACCTCAGTCACTCTCAGCCTGGATTTTCTGACTTTTCAGCCTCTCTTGGATCAGTCTTATTTCTCCAACCATATTTACTTTCACACCTTAGCACAAACCCTTTGGTTAGACTACTCTGAGCCCTTCAGATATTATCATACTCTTCTTGGTGCTCTTCCTACTTATTCTTTAAAGCCCAAATGAGTCCCATCCCCTCAAAAGAAAAAAAAAAGTTTTTCTTTACTGTTCAAACTCAAACTGTTCTCTTTTTCGGAGCTTTTGTACAGACTGAATCACATAGTAAGAGAGAGATATAGTACAGCATAGTCGTTAAAAGCATGAAATCAAGAACCAGATTGTGTGTGTTTGGGTTTAGAATCTAAACTTTAGACCCTGGCTTTGCCACTTACTGCTGTCACCTTGGACTAGTTAATTACCCTTTGTGCCTCAGGTTCCTTATAGATAAAATAGAGATAATAGTATTATTTACTCCATAGGGTTATTGTGAGGATTAAGAGATTTAATACATATGTAAAACATTCATAGTATTACAGATCAGTACAATCAAACACTTACTTATTCTCAGGGGTGTGTGTGTGTGTGTGTGTGTGTGTGTGTGTGTGTGTGGCATTCTTATTTCCCCAATTAGATATTCATCTCTTTTAAGACAGGGTATTAGATTTTTTGTTTCAATTTCTCAACACTCATGGAAATTACTCAGTAAAACTTTTTGGCTAACTTAATTTCTCCATGGCCCATGTTCCTGTGTGAAAACCTTTAGTAAGCTCTTTCTTTAAATAAGCTACCTAGGGAGACCTTGGAAAAGCTCTGAGAACCAGGAGTGTTTTAAGCATTCTCCTTTCTGGGGTCAGAGGTAAAGATCTATAAAAACTTCCACATTTGAGGTAATCTCTAGACCTAGGTAGTTTAGAGCTCAGAATGTTTTGAGGTAGGAATAAGAAAAAATGTAGTTTTTGGTATTTAACGTAGAATTAACTTTAATCTTAGTTTTTAAATGGATCACTTTTTTAGGTAAACGTTAAACTTTTATAAAGAATGAAGTAATCTTTGTAGCAAATAATAATCTTATATCAAACATTTTTTAATAAAAAAAATCATCTCCTTTTTCACAGGACTTCCAGACCCATTTGCTAAGGTGGTGGTTGATGGATCTGGGCAATGCCATTCTACAGATACTGTGAAGAATACACTCGATCCAAAGTGGAATCAGCATTATGACCTGTAGGTTTAAATGATTAATCTGAAATGAAACATAGAAATCAGAATTATTTGATAGTCTTGGAAAAGAAACACTAAAAAAGATCTGGGTTTGATCTGTGGTATAATTTGTTCTTCACAGAGGGATATAAAACCTACTGAGAAGGTACTTCGGTTAATTTATAGCTGGTTTTGGAAAATGAAGTAACCTTCATGATGACTCTATGAAGAACAAAATGTATACACAGTTCCCTCCCTCCACTTCTATCAATTAAATGAAGGTATTAATTCACTTTAGGCCAATTATAAGTATAAAACCAGAAATCATAATTGAGGTTCACTCATAGGCATTCTTTTTGCTTCTGTATGGATGGTTTCTTTCCTTTAAATTTTATTTTAATCATAATAATACTAGAGGCCTGGTGCACGAATTCGTGCACCAGTGTGGTCCCTCGGCCTGGCCTGTGGGATTGGACTGAAACTGGCTCCCCAACATCCCCTGAGAGGTCCCGGATTGTGAGAGGGTGCAGGCCAAGCCCAGGGACCCCACCAGTGCATGATTGGGGCTGGGAAGGGACGTGGGAGGTTGGCCAGCCAGGGAGGGACCGCGGGAGGGCTCCGGGGTGTGTCTGGTCCGTCTTGCTCAGACCCGATCAGCTGGACCCAAGCAGCAAGCTCACCTACCTGTCAGAGCATCTTCCCCCTGGTGGTCAGTGCACATCATAGAAACTGGTCTACCGGTCAACTGTCTGCCCTCTGGTGGTCAGTGCATGTCATGGTGAGCGGTTGAGCATCCTTAGCATATCATTAGCATATTATGCTTTGATTGGTTGAACGGACGATCGGACAATTAGCATATTAGGCTTTTATTATATAGGATAGGATATGTACTTTTTCAAAAAGGCAAATAATACCACTGTGAGACTTTTAATGGGAAAATGCAATTCTCTGCTCCCTTATTTCTGCTCACATTTTTAACTTCCAGGTAGAAGCCAGAGTTCATACCATGGCTGACAAGGCCCTTTATGACTTGTCTTCTCTATTGATTAGAGCAGACAGCATCAAATTTTCATTGGCTTAATACAGTAGAAGTGTACTAGTATTTTATGTATAAAGTCCATTTGGCAGGGAGGTGAGACACTGCCAGTCATTCAAGAATACAGGCTGACTGAAGCTTCCCTGTTTGCAGTGTGTGGTCTCAGGGTCTCTATGGGCCTTGACATCTAGCTTCCCAACAGGCTACTTCAGCCATGGTGGGCTGTTCTCAAATCTGAGGGGTTCAGTATTTTAGCATACCTATAAATCAGCTTCCCAGTTGGGAAACTGATTTAAAAAAAATGTTTGGTTTGGGGTATTTAGCTATTTAATACATGATCTGGTTCTAGAATTTTAACATGTCATGTGGTAGATACTTGCCATGTTAGGTCTGTTAGGTTTATTTGAAAATCGGTACATTCATACTGAGTGATACTTTAGTTCAGATATTTTATTTCAAGCAACAGACATGAAATTCAAATTGGCTTAATTAAAGTTAGGGGATGGGGTGGGCATGCTTTCAACACAGCTGGATCCAGGAACACACATGTGGCTTCCATGTTCCTCATGTAAAAGTTTTAGTCCTCACTTACTGGTTTAGGCTTTTTAATGTATTAGGTGATTTTTTCTGAATTTGCTGCTTTATTAAATGACATTAAGATCAAGGTTGCTGGACCAAAAATTTGACCTCTTAGAGACATTGAAATATAGTTAGGGTCTTGCTGATAGCATTATGTTATCTTACTATATTTTTGCATGGGATGACACCATGTGAACAATTGGCTGTGGTAGAGCTTTCACATGCTTGCAGGTATATGCACAGACAAGTGTAGTAACGCTTTTCCCTGCTCTGCTTGTCTGCAGGCAGTGAAGTGAAATCTGCAAGAGTCCTGCTCGCTCAAGGCCTGCATACAGGAAAGAAGCAGGGAAAAAGCGTTACAGTCAGCTTTTGTTCTACAGCATTTAAAAACATAACAGGTATGTCAGATTTTTGGTCTGTCAGCCTTGACACTGCCCCTTGAAAATGAACGGAGTACTGATGAGGTAGCAGGTCATATCATTGAGATATATTTAAAATGTTACTATAAAGATGTTTTTACAAGATTTTGTTCTTGGAATAACCATACACTCTCGTGGTGTTATTTAACAGCAGTTACTAAAATAGTTTTTTTCACTAACAAAAATTGTAACTCAGCCTGAGAGTGGCAGATGTGATAAAGGATATATTACAATTCTTTTTAGCCCTGGCCGGTGTTGCTTAGTTGGTTGGAGCATCATTCCATGCACCAAAAGTTTGCGGGTTCGATCCCCAGTTGGGGCACTTACGGAAAGCAACACATCAAT
Source organism: Eptesicus fuscus (assembly GCF_027574615.1). NCBI lineage: Eukaryota > Metazoa > Chordata > Mammalia > Chiroptera > Vespertilionidae > Eptesicus > Eptesicus fuscus. Next base: position 33,120,991 of record NC_072492.1, on the reverse strand, counting down.
GTTTCTCTCTCTCTCTCTTTTTCTTTCTCTCTCTCTCCCTTCCTCTCTCTAAAAAGCAATTAAAAAATCAATTCTTTTTAGATTTTACTCTTAAAATTACAAAAAAAAAATTTAAATTCAATACTATGGATTGATTGAACACAAAACATGTTGTACATTACCTAGCTATACTCTGAAACATTTGTGACTCTAGGCTACAAAAGCAAAATGAAAATTTTATACTGCTTACTTATAATTACCAAGTTACTCATGTAGTCTTTTTGTGTTTTTAGGTATATTGGAAAGTCTGATTCAGTTACAATCAGTGTATGGAATCACAAGAAGATCCATAAAAAACAAGGTGCTGGATTTCTTGGTTGTGTTCGTCTTCTTTCCAATGCCATCAACCGCCTCAAAGACACTGGTTGTGAGTAGATACTAGTACTTTTTAAAATTTACATATGTACATACACATATATACATACACATATATACATGTTTGGGGAGGAGTTCAAAAACTTATGTGCATGTTTGAAACACTGGTAATAATTCCTGGTCTAAATTTATTTCATATTATTTAAAAGAAGCAACGAAACATTTTAGATATGTGAATCCTAGAACTGAATCAGAGCTAGTGCTAGGTTTCCAGTGAATATGTAAGTGTTCAGAAATGATTGCTATCCAGATGTCAGGCCAAAACCGGTTTGGCTCAGTGGATAGAGTGTCGGCCTGCGGACTCAAGGGTCCTGGGTTCGATTCCGGTCAAGGGCATGTACCTTGGTTGCGAGCACATCCCCTGTGGGGAGTGTGCAGGAGGTGGCTGATCGATGTTTCTTTCTCATCGATGTTTCTAGCTCTCTATCCCTCTCCCTTCCTCTCTGTAAAAAATCAATAAAATATATTAAAAAAAGAAAGAAAGAAAGAAAGATGTCAGAATATATGTGCCTTTTTTATTTCTTAGCACCCTTCTCTGGTTTTGGTGGATTTGTGAAATAAAGTGAGTTTTATTTAGGCAATTGGAGTGTTTAAGGTGGCAGTTAAAGGGGAATTACTAGTGAATAAAAATGATATATAAAACTGAAAAAATTAAAGTTATAGAAAGGTAAACATTATAGATGAGGCATGAGAGAATGAGTTGCCCCTACATGAGTTAGTAGCAGAACTGACTCAAACCCTTATCTTACAGTTTATACTTGGCTGCTTGTTAGTACTTACTTTGTGTGTGGTGGTAGTGGTGGTGGTGGTGGTGGTGGTGGTGGGGGATGTTTGCAGTGGTTACAGAGAAAAACAATGACACTAACATTTATTGAATATTACTCAGGGATAAATTGCTTAAGAACAACAACTATTTAAGTGTCAAGCCAAGACACAGACTGAAGTGGTCTGAAATCTTTGGAGAGAAAGTAATTGCATATTGGCAGTATCACACCAGTGTCTCATGGTTTTTGAAATCTAAATTTATCAAAACTTTTGTTGAGACATTTACTTTAATTGTATATACAGTCAGAAAATTTAAAACATGTTTTATCATTAAAACATGATTAATTTTTTAAATCAAGCATGTCAAATTCAGCCCGCCAAACGTGAGTTTGACATGCTTGCTTTAAATGATAGGTCTGATTTCCAGTGGATTGTGGAAATTTACTGTCACTTAATAGATGTTAGAATCTCTGCAACCAGCCTCTTTTTTAATTGCTTTTTGTTGTTGATTTGAAATAGATCAGAGGTTGGATCTTTGCAAACTTGGGCCAAATGACAATGATACAGTTAGAGGACAGATAGTAGGTAAGTGTGGAACTCAAAGTTACATGAATTTTTGCCTTCATTTAAGCTGACCTAAACTCTAAATACCTTTTAAATAAAAGTGCAGCCCTGGCCGGTGTGGTTCATTTAGTTGGAGCATCATCCCATGCACAGGAAGGACATGGGTTCGATGCCCAGTCAGGGAACATGGATACATTTCTATAGCATTTTAAAATTTTGTTTGGTAGTCTGTGGTAAGACAAATAACTAATTTAGCCAGTCTTTATTGTTGGACATTTAGGTTGTTTCTGATGTTTTATGAGTAGTGCTGTGATAAACATAGTGTTTCTATGACTCATTTTATATATTGCTAGAATTAGGTTACTTAAAATCAGAATATCATCTAAAAATTTCTTAGGTCTTTTGTAAGACAGCATTCTGGAGATGTACATTGAAGCCCATGAAATCCTGTAACTTTGATCTTTAATATTATTCTAAACAAAGCTAATGAGAAAATACCTTGTTTCTGCCGGGATTGTATTGTGGTAAGCATTTCACTTAGCCTTTCTAGTATAATTCTAACACTAATGTCTTATTTGCATTCACTGAGAAGGTGTGTTAGGGTATCGTCTCCTGTAAATGGAACAGTGCATTGAACTGTCTGATTTTTCAAAATTTTTACAGACCTGGAAAATTTCAGAATTTTGAGACCCTTCCTAGAATGAAGGGTCTTAAGATGTCATACTTTATGTAGTGTTCTTTTAAGAAGTTGGGCTATAGTCAAGTTTTCCTGTATTCCTTCTAGATTTGAGAGTTGCCAAAAATACAATCTATAATAATAAAAGCGTAATATGCTAATTAGTCCAGACATTCTTCCAGATGAAGCTGGGCTGCGAGGGAAGCCTGGGTCCTGGGTGCCAGAGGGAAGCCGGTGCCAGCAGCCGGGGGAAGAAAGGCCTACTCTTGCACGAATTTCGTGCATTGGGCCTCTAGTTAAAGAATAATAGAGCAGCAAGAATTTCAGGCATATTATTTAGCCAAACTTCCTCATTATTCTGATTGGGATCATCTTACCCTCAAAAACTTAAAAGTGTTTTGTTCAAGGTCACAGAGCTAAACTAATCGGTATAGCCTGGTTTAGAGTTCACATCTCTTGCTGCCAAGTTTATAGTGATAGTTTTATACTACACTGAATGATGATTACTGTTTTAACTCATGGAATTCAGATATTGCCCAATGCCAGAATCTAGTGTATTTTAAAAAAAAAGATGAGTCAAAAATTAAACTGAAATTAATGTGATCTTTTCAAATTCTTCTGTACATGAATATACCGTTGATGTGTGCTGCCTCTTCTTAAATGAAGTAGTAGCTTTGCATTGCCCATTATAGTGGAAAAAAGTAATTAGACTCTTCTCCATGAACATGATAAAGCGTAGGAAACCTTAAAATTCTAATATCACTCGTAAAGGAAAAAATCTCATGGAAAAATAAGTTACTAAAGAGTGCATTCTAAAATATTAAATTAAGCCAGATGTCTTACGAAATTGTAACAATTCTTTCTTATCTATGACTCTTAGTAATGCTTCTGTTGTTTAATAGTAAGTCTTCAGTCCAGAGACCGGATAGGCACAGGAGGACAAGTTGTGGACTGCAGTCGCTTGTTTGATAACGATTTACCAGATGGGTAAGCTAAAATCATTAGAGAAATATGTGGATAATATCTTTAAAATAATGAGAAAGAAGTTGGTGTTTATTGTATACGTAACTTTAAAATTTTGCTGATCAATTCCAAAATCTAGGTTTTCCTTGTACTGGAAAATTAGTAAGGGATCTTGTCATAAATTTATAAAATAAACCAAGAATTAGATGCTAAACTTGGTTTTTAAGAGTTTTGATTAGGAAACAATTTTTTGACAAATAAAACTCTTTTGTAAATATTATATATTCAAAAGAAAACATTTTGTTTTATGAAATTACTCAAGCCTGGCCGATTTGGGTCAGTGATTGAGCATCAACCTATGAACCAGGAGGTCACGGTTTGATTTCTGGTCAGGGCACATGCCTGGGTTGCAGGCTTGATCCCAGTGTGGGGCATGTAGGAGGGAGCTGATCAGTGATTCTCTCTCATCACTGATGTTTCTCTCTCTCTTTCCCTTTCCCTTCCTCTCTGAAATCAATAAAATATATGTTAAAAAATTACTCAAAACTGGCTATATACTAGTAATTACTGAATCTGAAACATTGCTCTGTTTAGAGGTATAGGATTGAGAATCTATATAATAGTAATTGTAATAACGTAGTAACATTTATTGAGCATACATGTGTCAAATACTGTTATAAGCACTTTATATAATGCATTTATATAATTTAATTCTCATAGCATATGGTTCTGGAATTAGACGATCTGGTATCTAATCCTTACTCTTATGCTTACTAGCTATATGGATATAATAAATTTATTAATTCTGTAAGTTTTGGTTTATACTTATTTATAAAAGAGGATGACATTCTTGCTTTTTAAAAAATTAGTTTAAGTAGGCTAAATGCTTTAAAAAGCTTTTATGTATTTTCTTAGTTAAATTAAATATTTAAAAAATTATGTGGATTTTAGTATGGTCTGCACCCCCCTCCCCACTAAATTCTTGATAAATTAGTGTAATTTAATTGACATTATTGAAAAATCCTCAGTTTGGCTGATGGAAAATATTCATTACACCTCAATGTAAATATTTTAGAAGCTTCAGAATTCCAGAAAATATATTATACATTTTAAAAATAAGTTGAAAAAATTCCTATAGTCTGTGGCTTGATCTTTCAATTTGTCATTTTTGATTCATACTCACAAATCTTTTCCTGGCTTGGTTAATGCACTGAAAACATTTTGTATCCAGCTTCCTACTAATACCTTATCTTTCAATATTTTTATTTAAGCTGGGAAGAAAGGAGAACTGCCTCTGGAAGAATCCAATATCTAAACCACATAACAAGAACTACGCAATGGGAACGCCCAACACGGTAAGAACATACAAATATCTTCCCATGGTCTATGTTGTTCACCCTCCTGAAGGCGTTCCTTTCTGTTTCGCTATCAGCTTTACTGGATTTCCTATCTTGGTTTATACTGCTGTAGATCAGTAGATCTTATAGCAAGTGCCATTATTATTTTTAAAAGTAATTTTCAATAAGGATTGTTTAGCAGGTTATCCTGTTATTGTAGCTGCAGGGCCTGCGATGATACTCAATAAATATTTATTAAATAAGGTAAATGAATAAATCGAGAAGTCATCTTATTTCTGGGACTCTTAAAATTTTTTGAGCCCATTATTGAATAGCTGTAACAAAATATGTATACAGGATCTACATTTGTTCAGTCATGTAGGGGGATGAATATATTATATTGCATCCAGTAAGGTCTGTAATCAGGATAAGAACCAGGTGCTCTGAGGTTATATGGAGGGGCACCTGGCTTAGCATGGGGAGCAAGGGGATGGTGGAACTTACAGAGAAAAACTCTGAAGGGGCAGAATCTCTGAACTAAATCCTGAAAAATGTTAGGATTTAGCCAGGTAAGGGGAAGGTAGTAATGCTCACAGCTATCGTGCAGTGCACCAATGGTTATATGCCAGGCACTGTGCTCAGCATTTGGGCTGTAACATTGAACACGTTGGAAAGACCTTCATGGAGCTTAATGTGTAAAGACAGGGATGCAAGATATTTTTTGGAAACTCCAAGGGAGTGCTTTATTCGTAACTGAAAATGAGTAGGATAAGTGGCTGAATATTTTTTCATTTTCTTTAAAGTAAGAACAAAGTTCAATAACCAAAAAAAAAGTAAGAACAAAGTTTATTTGCCACCTGTACTCAGTGTTTGTTTTGCCCCACCTCCTCCCCCCCCCCCCCCCCCCCCAGCAGGCCTGGCTGGCACCAGACATAGAACATCAAATGCTTCTCATTAGCTATACGTACTTCTATTTGCTAGGGATTAATTGTTTAACTCATTGAATCACAGTTTTCCCTGTTGTGATTCTTGGTTAAAGACTTAGCTCATGTTACTATTTTAAAAAATGCTTGATAGCACAATGAGCAAATTAGCATTTTGGTTTTTGTGTCAGGTTATTGTCCTGGACTTTCAGAATCTAGCAGAAAATTTTTTTCTGCTGATAGAATTTACTCCCATGCCCAGCCTTCACTCTGTTTATCAGACTTGCCTTTCTGAAATAAAAGCCTACCCCAGTCTCTTAAAAAAAATGCTTGAGAGTTGCATTAAATGACCAAGGTTTTTATTGAAGTCAGATAGCTTTTTTATTATACCTGAGTGTAAACGAATGTGTACTTATGTCAGTGTTTTAGCGAAATCCGTTTCCTTCTACTTCATTCAAACTGATAAAATTGACTTTAATTTCCACATGTATAAAGTTGATGGTGTTGTAAATGTTAGTTTAAAAATTAACTCTTGATTATCCTCTTACTTTGGATGACCTTCAATAGACTGGAAGCTCTTTGAAGAGACAGACTATTTTCTTTCTTTTATTCATTCAATATTTATTGAGCTGCTCTGACATGTATGCCATGCACTATTCTGGGTGTGGGGGTATGTGTAGTAGGGAACAAACTAGGCACTCTAGTCTCTCAGTAAGTATTCTAGTGCTGGAAGACGGACAAAACAAGGATGCAAATAAGAACAATATCAGAAATAATTGCTATGCTGATGAATTAGGGTGATGTACTATCAAATGCCTGCTGGTTACTTCAGATTCTAATGTCAGGAAGGACCTCTTCAAGGCCACATTAAAGCTACAGCTATGATTTGAATGATAGACACACACACACACACACACACACACACACACACACACACACACACACAAGGAAGAAAGAAAATAAAGGACCCTGGCCTAGGTGGAATAGGGAAAAAAACACATTTCAGGTGGAAGGAGGAGCTTATCGACCAGAACTACAGGTAGCCGGCCTGTGCAAGTTCAGGGAGCAGGGAGAATGTCAGTGTGGCAGAAGCAGAGTGGGAGAGTGCTGGGAAGTCAGGTCTGAGAGGTGGGCTGTAGCTAAGTCAAATCGTGCTTGATGAGCTAGTACTTATATCTACAGATATATGTGGATTTCATATAAAATGTAATTAAAATAAATATTAAATGATTTAAAGACATAATTGACATTCTGCTGATCACTTGAATTTCATTGGTGCTTAGAGGTTTCAGGCTTTTATTCAGAGGTTGTGAAATCATTATATTTGTATTAGTCATTCCGTTTTCCTATAAGTGATTGTTACTGCAAGTACATACATTGTTTAGAGAGCTCTACTTTTGACATTTGAACTGAGTAACCTTTTTTCCCTGTTACTTTTCAATAGACCGGCATCTGAATATTCTAGTCCTGGCAGACCTCTTAGCTGCTTTGTTGATGAGAACACTCCAATTAGTGGAACAAATGGTGCAACATGTGGACAATCTTCAGATCCCAGACTGGCAGAGAGGAGAGTCAGGTCACAGCGACATAGAAATTACATGAGCAGGACACATTTACATACTCCTCCAGACCTACCAGAAGGCTATGGTATGACGACTAGCAGAGGAAAAATAAAGTGTGGCTTATTAATTTCAAAAATAAAGTGTGGTTTACAAAGAAATCCGGAAAATCAACTTTTTAAATAAGTTATTAACCTGGGTTTAGGAATTCTGCATGAAAATAAAAGTAAATGTAAAACCTCCCAACTTTGAAAAGTCTTTGAAGTGGCAGAAGACTGCCTAACCAATAGTTTGACCTTGGGCTAGTCATTTAACCTCAGCCTTTTTGCTCTTCTGTTTTTTTTTAAAGATATTTTTATTGGTTTCAGAGAGGAAGGGAAAGGCGGGGAGAGAAACATCAATGATGAGAATCATTGACCGGCTGCCTCCTGCACGCCCCCCACTGGGGATCGAGCCCACAACCCGGGCATGTGCCCTTGACAGGAATCAAACCTGGTACCCTTCAGTCCGCAGGCCGATCTCTATCCACTGAGCCAAACCAGCCAGGGCCTTTTTGCTCTTTTATAATGAAATAAGATGAATGATACCTCTCTGTATCACAAAAGTATTGTGAACAGCATATGAAATAATTTACTTCCTTGTAAATAGGCACTGTATAAAGGTAAGATGGTATTGTTATTGATAATGGAAATCTGCAATTAGACCTGAAATGTAATTTTCTAGACATACATTTTAGAAGTAATTTCAAAAGCATATTTCTAATGGTATTTACATATTTGTATTGCCTATAATTTTGAATTATCTGAGTAATTGGGTTATTCTTATAAATGATTTAGTCATTTCTGTTTGTATAAAATTATAATCTTATATAATTTCCTGAATTGTAGAATTTCATGTGAAGGATGACATGAATCTTCTAGTTGAATACGAAACTTTCTAAATCACAACTTGTGAACACTCTTGCAGATAGTATGAACTCAACTGTCCTTTCTTGCTAAATGCTAATCAGTTACTTACAACCTTGTACTCTCAACAGCCTGCCCATAAACTGTCCTGGACTGCTGGTGACACCTAGTGGCCAATATTGGGAATCGCCTGATCTAACTTTTATTTTTAATGTAGGATATTTTTAAAACTTTTCTGCAGACACACGATTTTAACTTTATTTTTTAACGTATTTTAACTTTTTACTTAATAAATACCCTGTTTTCTATCGTGCTATGCTACAAAGGTAAACTTACAGCACAGCTCGGGCTTGGGGGACAGGCAGGCATGGTTTATATCCTGGCTTGGCCACATATTAGTTGTGTAATAGTGGGCACATTATTTAATCTCTCTGAACCCGTTTTATCTTCTAGAAAAAGGGGAAAATAATAGTACCAACCATGTAGGCTTGTTATAAGAAATAAATGGTAATTTCCTTTGAAGTGCCTGACACAATGTCTGGCATAGAAAGCACTTAGTAAATTGTAGCTGCTATTATTAATGCTCAGACCTTAGAATAAAGTATTTTCTGCCATTTCTCTTTAATTGAGATTATAAGGCAAGCTGTTTGGAGTGAGGGTGGTTATACTTTTATAATATTTGTACAGTATGGATTAAATTTTTAAAAAATCCAACCAAAACAGGAGTAAAATGGGTACCAAGGCTGAAATCTTGGCAGTTGTCATCTATAACCAATTTTAAATATTTTTATGTTTATAATTTTAAAAAGTTTAAATTTGAAATTCATTGACTTAATTATAAGTTTATAAACAAATTTATACTAATAAATATTAGCAATAGTGTTGTCATTTTATATGTTGCAATTTTTTATTAGATTTTGTTTAAAAAAATTGATAAGTAAAGACTGAAACCACGAGTGAGGGAACCTTTCACAGACCCCCTCTCTGCCCTGGCTTCCTCACTCCCCAATATGCACACTGCTCTTTAGTCCTCATCTTTGCCTATTTTTGACTATAGAGTGTCTCCTTTTTAAGTCCAAATGTAGTCTTGAGAATATACCTCTCTAAGGAAAAGAATTAGGCATAAGAAAAAACAAACATTACTGTCCTGCAAACCCTTTGAAAGTTTCTGAAAGTTCCTCAAAATCTTCCCAAAGTTGGCTAGCCTCTTTCTCTGAGCCTTCTCTTGTTCCCTCACGTTCCACATTCAAGACAAATAAAGGATCATTTCTTCACGTTTGTCTTGTTGAATTATTGGTACTGTCACAATCCTGTTTTCTACTTTGCATTGCACCATGGTTAGTATTTGAGTCATATTATAAGTATAGTTGGCTTTAAATAGCTGACCTGTGATCCCTCATTACTACTTATAAGATTGTTTTTAGGAGAAAATGTATTCTGAGTTCAGAACAAATGATTTGTGAAACAAAATTGTTGTAATGATACAAGTTGGTCATTTGGATAACAGTATAATATTCTCATGTCTATAGCTGTCTTTGATTTGGACATTCTGAATATATCTTTATTATTAGTGTTTCTTAATTTTACAGAACAGAGGACAACACAACAAGGTCAGGTGTATTTCTTACATACTCAAACTGGTGTGAGCACGTGGCATGATCCAAGAGTGCCTAGGTAAGAACACATTCTAAATGTTCCTCATACCATTGAATCTCCATTTTACTTAGGATTTCTTTGATTATTTAATCTTTAATGTCTTAAAATAGCTTATGTAAAAGTTGGATCTTTCTAATACTCATTTCAGTTTGATGTCTGTAGAAAGTCTTACCTATCTCTCTGCAATCCTACCCCAGTGTCCTAACCCCTAACCAGTCCCTCACCACTCTTCCCTTTTAAAAAGTCTGGGCAAAATGCCTGGCCAGTGTGGCTTAGTAGTTGAGCTTCTACCTGTGAAACAGGAGATCAGGGTTTGATTCCCGGTCAGGGCACATGCCCCTGTTGCAGGCTAGATCCCCAGTAGAGGGTGTGCAGGAGGCAGCCGATCAGTGATTCTCATCATTGATGTTTCTATCTCTCCCTCTTCCTTCCTCTCTGAAATCAATAAAAATGCATTAAAAAATTCAGAAAAATAATAAAAAGTCTGGGCAAAAACATGAGTCTTTTGGGAGTTTGAAAACTGACCTGGGGAAAAAACATACAAAATCTTACAAAAAACATACCCATTTTTTAAAGGGTAGTAAATTGATATTTTTATTTCTGGTTAGGCTATTTTTTTTACAAAGGGTTTATTTATTTTAACCTTATATGAGTGTATCCAGTGTTCCTTTATGTGTTCCTTAATAAAACTTCATTTTAATATAGAAAAGAAATAACCTAATTAAATTAAATTTCTATTAAATTCCAAAGCTTATACTCAGAGCTCTATTTGTCAAGACTCATGTCAAAACCAGATGTGACTAGCTGATTTTGGATTGCTTTGATACCCTCTCTTTATTTATAAATAAAGCAAAGTAATAAAAATGCTTTACTTTGTCATAGAGCTTAGTCTTTTGAGGTTGGCAACGAAAGAAATGTGCTATCACTAACTTTCGTATCAAGATTGCCATTTCTCTGTCTTGGTAATATAAGTTGTTAGTTTAAAGAAAGTCATGGGGAGAAAATTTTTGTTTTATTAATAAGCTCACTGAAAAAAATCCATGGGCCTGACTTTTAGCAACAAGACTTTTATTATGTAAATTATAAAAAGTGGTATGGGTCCAATTGAAGGTCAGTGATGAGCTTTTCAATAAAATAATTTAAAACCATTAGAAGGAAATATATAGAAGAAAGTGATTTTTAAAAACTAAATGTTTTACAGTAGTGAGAAAGTAGATCTTGAGTTATCTGTTGAAAGAATAGTATGTAAGTTGGCAATCAGAAGATGAAATAGAGAGAGGTCTTGGCAGCACTGTTGGTAATATGTTCTTATTCCTAAGGAAACGTGTCAGTTTTTCATTAATGTGTATGTGGTTTCAATAAAGGTTTAAGAATATTTCATGTTGAGTACTGAATAATGGCTTTATTAAATTATGCTCTGGATTATTTTTCTTTTCCTTAATCTCTATGCTCCAAATTGTTATCTTAACAATCAATCTTCATATCATCATATCTATATATATAAAAGGCTAATATGCTAACTGTCCGTCCAGGTAATGATGTCACATAGCAACACCTGGCTTCCTTTCCCTAGTGATGACTAGCCTCCTTGGAGTTTCTTCAGCCCAGGAACATGACTTGCTTTATTGCCAGGTGGAAACATTTTACACTGTAACCAAATGTCTGTGAAGCATTTCCCATGCCTCATCTCATTTGATCCTCACAGAAGTCCTGGAGTAGGTAGATAGGAGACTCAGTGGAATCCTATTTTCTTTTCATTAGCCAGAAAATGGAGATTTAGAAAGCTTAGAAACTTGACCCGACTGAAAAAAGTAAGAAATGGTGGACCTTGAAAATGACTTCAGGTTTTCTCATTGCACACAATATAGTCAAACACTGCTGCAGTTAAATATTTTACCCTTTGTTCTCCCTGCATGATCTACAATAATAATCTGCTTTGTGTTGATATTTATTCCTGTGTTGCTGACAATTACCTGAAAAAGAAGTTGGGGTGTTTCACTGGGCTGGAAAAGTTTAGCTAAATCAGAAAGCAGGTTTAATTAAGCAAGTTTACACTCTCTCTCTCTCTCTCTCTCTCTCTATCTATCTCTATCTATCTATATATATATATATATATCACACGCTAAGTTGACTCGCGCATGCGCAATACATATAAAGCTCTCACTGGCGCCAATCACGTGTGTGTGTTTCCATCTGTCATTGTCGATTGTGAATTTGGTTGACACTTTTATTATAGAGAAAGGGCGAATAGCAATATTAAAATATTTCTTCTAATTTCCTTTCAATGTGCACGAATGCCCCTAGTATCATCATATCTCTTGTTTTTGGAGGATCCTTTAGTAAACATGCTGTTTGTATGGAGGATCTTTTATCAAAGCAGAGTATAAATATCTAGATTCTGTTAAAATATTACTATTCAGCCCTAGCTGGTTTGGCTCAGTGGATAGTGTCAGCCTGTGGACTGAAAGGTCCGGGGTTTGATTCCAGTCAAGGGCACATGCCCGGGTTGTGGGCTCAATCCACAGTAGGGGATGTGCAGGTGGCAGCCTATCAATGATTCTCTCATCATTGATGTTTCTATCTCTCTCTCCCTCTCCCTTCCTCTCTGAAATCAATAAAAGTACATTTTTAAAAAATCACTATTCAAAGACATTTATAAAATAGTGTAACTCAGATACTTCATTTCAAGATATCCAGTAAACTTAGGTTTATCTGAGAAGTCCCATTTCATCAAGTTTTGCATCTCTTTAAAACAGTGATTAATGCCATTGCATCCTGACTGTGTAGTCTTGAAATACAGCTCTGTATTACTTTTTATGGCTATGAAACATTTTTCTTCAGTCATTTTTCAAGTGGAAATAAATATTGTTCCCAGTTTTCTGCTCTTTTAATCAATTCTTTAGAGCTCTCCATGTAAAACTGTAGATTTATAAAGTTCGAAGTAAAAGTATATGAAATAAAACTCTGCATTATATCAAAATTGTCCTTTGATTTCAGTATTTGCTTTTCATTTCTAAAAGCTCCACTTAAAAATCCAGCTGTTCATTTTTAATAATCTCTTCATTGATAGTTTGCCTTTGTAATTGTTTCCTTATTTTATTATTATTTTTCCCCTTATTTTTTTAATGTCTCATGTCATAGCTGTTCTCTGATCTCTGACAGTATTTAGGGATCTGATTCTGTGGTTTATTGTTTCCACTGATTCTCAGTCAGCATGACTTTCCTTTCTGAAGTGTTTGGTGATCTGTGTGAATTTGTTTGATCTTAATTAGTTTGAGTTCTGTGGACCTAAGTTGGAATTTAGGAAGTTTTCCTGGGATCCCTTCATTTTTCTTTTTTAGTTTCCAGCTTAGGGAGGAAGTGTCAGATTTCCTTTTCCAACCTTGCTGCTGACCTGAGGCTGTTTTCCAATTAACAGCTACCCACTGGCAGTCATACCCCTGTGCCTTCTTGCTACTTGGGTACCAGCTCCATTTCAATCCACTTTATTTTTTAATCCTCACCTGAGAATATATTTTTTTTTCATTGATTTTTAGAGAGAGTGGAAGAGATGTGGGGAGGGAGGGCGGAGGGGCGGGTGGGAGAGAGAGAGAAACATCCATGTGAGAGAGACACACAGATTGGTTGCGTCCTGCATGTGCCCTGACTAGGGCTGGGGATTGAGCCTGCACCCTGGGTACGTGCCCTTGACTGGGAATCGAACTCTCGACCCTCTGGTGCTTGGGCTGACGCTCTAACCACTGAGCCGTGTCAGCTAGGGCAAGCTCAATCCACTTTTTCTTTTAAATTTGAGAAGGATTTTTAGAACTTTCCCCCTTGTCTCTTTTGAGACTAGCAGTGTCTCAAATAGTGTGTTCTTGTCAAGCTGTCGTGTAGCAGGAGTCTCCTGGAGCACCCATAAGCAGAAGCCAGGATTGTGGTTTCAACAAATCTGTGGGTGCTTTATGTGCCCATAGCTGTGTTTCATTATGACCAGCAGAATTTTTTCCTAGTTTAACTTTTAAAACATGATTTTGAAGATATTTGTCATTATAATTATCTGTTAAAATGTGAATTTAAGTTTACATTAGACATGCTGCTCTTATTTCATTCTTAAGGTCTTGTAAATCTTTGTATATAATAATATTTAAGAATGTATGATACATAACAATGGGATTGGTCCATTAAACGTCTTTCTGCTTTTTTTTAATTGTAGCAGCAAGCCTTAGACTATTCTTCCTTATGTATCATAAACAGGTTCTTCACTCACTAGCTTAAAAATTCAAAATGCAGATGTTATTCTTTAAAATATATGCTGTGATTATTTTAAGGATCCGGATTTTAATAAAACTTATAGTTTTGCTTTGTTGGAGAGCTTAAAATTAATAATGGAATGAACATTTATTTACCCACATTTTACAGTGTAGTAATAAAAGAAAAATTGAAGGGAAATTTTAGAAAACATTTCATTCCTTATACCACTGACATTTGTAAAACAATATTTTGTCAGATAAGGATTGAAGTACAGTTTATGTTGGCAAGTGTTGTGATTGCTTTTATATTAATTTAAAATCTGTGTCACATTAAAGCCCAGGAACAAACTTTTAAAAAATGTAGGCTATGTGATAAGTTTCTGGGCCATTTATGGATTGAGTTTTCAATATGCAAGTTTGTTAAACCATTGGGAATTAAACATTCCAGCTGAACATCTCAAGTTTCTGAAACAATACATTTTCTCAGACTTCATGGAATTGTTCTGTGTCATTTACACTTGCTTGGCTCAGCAGGCCCAGCAATGAGGTATTTTTTATTTTTTATTTGTTTTTGCAGGGATCTTAGCAACATCAATTGTGAAGAGCTTGGTCCATTGCCTCCTGGATGGGAGATCCGTAATACGGCAACAGGCAGAGTTTATTTTGTTGACCATAACAACAGAACAACACAGTTCACAGATCCTCGGCTCTCTGCTAACTTGCATTTAGTTTTAAAGTAAGTTTTTGAAACAATATGTGTGAAAATGCAAGTCTGAACAAGAGAAGACTGATGGTGCTTTCTGTAATAAATGTGATAGACTGCTGTCTTCAATTATTACTTTTGTTGAACAGAATGTTATATAAGAATATGACAACTTTTACTTTGATACCTGAGTATTTTATCCTGCTGTGCTTAAGCAGCAGCCTCACCGGCACACCTGAAGAGACAGGCTGCTTTGTGGGGGAGATGGATAAAACTCCGTTTTCCACCTCCACACAGTCATATGGATTCTCAGAAATAAACTTTGGAGCTAGTTTATCGTTGTCAAAAATGACAAGCCAAGAACACATAAGGTGTGGAAATGATACAGCTAGATTTTTTTATGGTTGACGGCTATTTTAAATGTGTAATTGTAATCTTCTTCGTTCAGTAGTATTTTTGTTCACTTCTAGTCGGCAGAACCAGCTGAAAGATCAACAGCAACAGCAGGTGGTATCGTTATGCCCTGAGGACACTGAGTGTCTGACAGTCCCACGGTACAAGCGAGACCTGGTCCAGAAACTAAAAATTTTGCGGCAAGAACTTTCCCAACAACAGCCTCAGGCTGGCCATTGCCGAATTGAGGTTTCCAGGGAAGAGATTTTTGAGGTAAACTTCCAAGTCTTACTGAAAAATGACATTTTAGTGTTTTTGCTCTGTTTTCCAATAAACTTTTTGAGACTCTTTAGAATGAAAGAGTTTTCATTAATTTCCTTTTCGATTGTGGGGATTAACGGCAATAACCTGGGAGAGATGTAATGTAGAAGGTAAACATTTAAGTAGGAGGAAGAGTGTGGGGTTCCAGTGGTTCCGCTTGGCCTCTCATTGCCAGTGCTGGTTAATAATGAGTTCTGAAAGACCTTAAGTATCACCCACCTCTTACTTTCTAACGCTTCCCAAGGTAAGGGGCTTTTAACTCAGAAAATCATTTGTTTCATTACTGTTGGACCACTTCCTTCGTTTACTGAAAATCCTCCTTCCTAGTATACTTTTTATCTTTAGATTTTATACCCCTAACATCACCTTCAGCGTTCTTACAGAATCAGTGGCAGAGCTCCAAGGCAGGGACTTACACTCTTTAGAGGATTCCTGGGCAAGAGGTTTGGGGACTTGAGAACCCTTTTGCCAAAAGATGAACTTTTTTTCTCTCAGAACCGTCCTGGCCTTGTCTGTAGTACATCATTTGTATTTTAAAATAATAACATTATCCATTTAATGAAGAGAACACTAATGATTACTGATATTCTTTTGGAATTTTCTTTTTCTTACCTTTACTTTCTATTGTTGCCTGTGACCTAGATTTAGGTCAACCAACTTGAAAATTTTGGTAGTTCTATCAAATTCTGTTTTTAATATGAGTGAAATAATTGCTATGGTTCATAGAACTTAACTATGGAGCTTTGCACTTAGTAGGTTTTAATATAATATTTATCACGTGAATTGGTTTCAGTAGCATTAAGCAATATTCATTTTGTTTTTAGAAGTTCCAAAGAGATTTCAAACCCTTGGAGTTTATCCATTGATTTGATTGTTGAATTTCACCTTATTTATAATCATGCTTTGTAGGTGGAATGGGAGGAAGAGTTTAAATAACAGGTTAAAAGCACCTAGTAATTATAGTATATTAATTTTTATTTTTTTAGGAATCTTATCGACAGGTCATGAAAATGAGACCAAAAGATCTTTGGAAGCGATTGATGATAAAATTTCGTGGAGAAGAAGGTCTTGACTATGGAGGGGTTGCCAGGTAAAGACTCGCTCATCAGGAATTGGCACATGAATCCTTATATATACAAATTTAAGAGACTCCTTGTGGTGTAAACTCATTGATACGTATTTTCTAGTATAATATTCCCCAGTGTTTGCAAAAGGAGGATATCCTAATCAATACATTCATAATGAGGTTAGGATAGTACTTTCACCAGAAGAGGACACTAATGATTACTTACATTCTTTTGGAATTTCCATTTGGGACTCCTTAATGGATCATAGAGCCCAATGGAACGCCCTCTGAAAACTAGCTGCAACCATACAGGGGCTGTTGGTAGACCGGCAGGCCCTGTATGTTCTTCATCTCCCCTTTAGTGCGTGTTATTCCCTCTGCTTTATATTGTCAGGGGCAATCTTCAGGCTTTAATGACATAATCTAAACGGAATACTGCTCCCTTTGCTTTCATCGCCATGCTTTTTACCTTGTTAAAGGAGTGTGTGTGTGTCCCCTCAATGGTCCTATTGTTAAATTCATATAAAGTATTTTTTTAGGTGTGAAAATTCACTTTATGTAAATGTAGCAGAAACATTATAGCTCCGTATTGAAACATTCTGAAGGACCATCATGATAATTCCACTTATCCTAATCTAAATCCAGGATTAATTAAATTGTATTTTCACCAAGTCCCATAAATATTACTTAGCATTACTTGTTTTTACCTGTGGACTTATTTTCATTCTGCAACCTTTTTACCTGCAAATGGAAGTACCTTTAATTTGGATTTTTAGAATTGATTGCTTGTACATCATACTTAGGACTTGATCATTTCTGTGGCATTTTTATGATTTGTTTATAACTTGGTTTTGAATGCTTATTGTGAAAACTTATTACCTGCTGATGGGATCTAAAAGCTATAATTATATATATAAGCCAAATAAATCGTTTTTGTTATTTATTTCTTAACCCCACTATTCTCAGGGTTTGGGCAGAGTAAAAGGGATGTGGCAGAGAACTGCTTTTTCTGATCTTAATTCCATGCTAGAAGCCAAAAGTAGTTGGGTTCTGCTTTCACGTGTGTTCTAAATACATGGTGAAACAAAACAAAAATTAGGATTTTCTTTAAAAACACACATACATATATAAGAAACCTATAAGACATGTCTGTGAGTGTTATGTGTGTTGCAAAAGTTGCTTATATGGAGATCTCACTTTTGTTTTTAATCTCTAGGGCTTTTCAAATATTACATAAATGGTGGTGATTTGAGCTAGACTTCATCACATTATAGAACTGAAAAACATTTTTCTTTAACTTTTTGTTAAAAGTATTTCACTGTATTTCCTTAAAGTGTGTTATTCAATGTGTTTAATCCATAATAACAGAACATACCATTTAAATACCTTTCCTAGCTGAGGAGTGACAGGAATCGGGATGAGAACTGCATCTGTGATAGCCTAGTGATTGTATTTCAGTTTCCTCAAGATGAGTGTTATCTTTCATCCTTTGAAAAATATGAAGGATTTAATAAATTTAAGGTGATAGTACTATTTATTATGAGGTTTTAAAAATATTGATGAGCACTTGAAACCAAGAAGTGGTAAGGAACACACCAAAAAATACAGGTGAGGACAAGCATGTATTTTTTGGTATGTTCTATACCACTTCTTGGTTTTAAGTGACCACTTACACTTTTATCACGCCACATTTCAAGGTTTACACAAAAAAGATGATGGAATGAAATTTCCTTATAAAACAATATCAACAGCAAGCACACCCTATCCGAAAACGAGAGTAAATTACTGCTATGTCATTACCTGAGTACAAGTCTGCTGTGACAGCAGCGGACAGGAAGTGTAGGTCACGTGGATATTTTGAACTATTCCCTTCCCTTTATTTTATATTTATGATAGATTAAAATTTATTTAGCAGTTATAAGGAGCAGACTGCTGGGATGCATTACGTAATTAATAGTTGGTACTTCTGGGTAATACCTTTGTACTCTGTTGCTATGTTATAAGTTGCCTGCGTGAGTGAGAAGTGACTGCATAATAATAAAACAAGCGTTTCTATTTGCTTTTTGGGCATGGTAGATTTTTCCAGTGTGATCTATAACTAGTTAGTGCTTTATTTTATTTTATTTAAAAAATTATTTGCTAAAATGATCAATAGCATATTTTAATAAAAATATATTCTTTAACAAAAAATTCCTTTGTCATGTCTTGTTTTCTAGGGAGTGGTTATATCTCTTGTCGCATGAAATGTTGAATCCATACTATGGCCTCTTCCAGTATTCAAGAGATGATATCTATACATTGCAGATCAATCCTGATTCTGCAGTTAACCCGGTATGGTTGTTGTTCTGGTGATGTGAATTAACAAGTGACCTACAATACTTGTTATCTTTAAATGTCAATGTAGTCTGGATTATTTTCTTCTCAAGTATATGCTTATGGATGTGTTCAGCAATTTGGGCCTAGGGATATTGACTGCATCTTTGTTTGTAGTAGCCCCAATTCGAAAGAGCATCATTGTCCATAAGCAGAGGGTTTATTACATTGTGACATGAAGCAGAATGACATTAGCAGTTACAAAACATAAATTCTGGAGTTAGACATGAGATCATAACCAGGTCCTATTACTTAATAGCTTTGTGACCTCAGGCAAATTCATTGAATTGAGCTTCAGTTATATTACCTAATAATAGACAAACATGTAAATTGATTGTACCTCCGCTACGCCCACAGTCAATCAGGAGTGAGTATGCAAATTAACCTGACAAAGATGGCAGGTTAATATGCATATGCTGGCACGGAGTGGCCAGGAGGGGCGGGACACCTGCTATAAGGAGGAGAGGGGTGGCGGAGGGAGCTACAGGAGCGGTGTTCTGGCAGGGAGCGAGGACTTGCAGGCTCCCGGGTGGCCGGGAGCGAAGCCAGGGGAAGGAAGGCCTATTCTTGCACGAATATCATGCAACGGGCCTCTAGTTGCTAATAATAATATAGTTTGTACCTCAGAGAAGGGCTGTGAGAATTCAATGAGATTCTGCACATTAACTATTTAGCATCGCGCTTTACATTATTAACCATATAAAAATTATTCAGCACTCAACAAAAGTTAGCAGCTGTTACTAATTTGTTACTACATTATTTCCATTAGCTTTCCATACAAGGGCATACTATATAGCCACTAAAATGACATTGTGGGATAAAAGTTAATGACATGTCAAGATGGTATTTGTGATGTATTAAGTGAAAAGATGGTTGGAAAATAGTATGATACAATTTTGATAAATTTGTATATGTGTCAACATCGAAAGGCTCTACCCTGTAATATTGACATTAGTTACTTCTGGGTATTAGACTATGGGTGTGAACATATATTACTTTTTACAAAGAAACAAATGCTGTTTTTAAGATAAGAGGGGGTTTAAAGATTACTTACTAAATAGAGAAGTAAAAGAAGTTTAAAATACTAATAAGCAAAACAATTTATCAGGAAAGACCAGATATACCCAAACATGGTAGGAATGTTAGATTCATTGCAGGCAATCCTTCATAAAGGGAAGATTTTTAGGCGAAGGTTCTGCTTGGGGTCCCATTACTGCCATTGTAGTTGTAGTAATAACAGTTCATGTTTGTTGTTGAGCTCTTATCCTCTGCCAGCTACAGTGCCATGGGCTCCATTATCTCATTTTACTCCTCACAGAGATCCTTTTTAGATACTATTATTACACTTATTTTTCCAGATGTGGAAAATAAATCCTATAGGGGTTAAGTAATTTGCCCAAGTATGCATAGCTAGTAACTGGCAGAATCAGGACTCAAGTCCAAGTTAGATATGAAATCTGTGCCCTAAATCTGTGAGGTTTTGAATTTCAGTTTCTGGTTAGGTCAGGAAAATAGGGAGGTTTAGGGTTGAAAGCTTTTTTTTTCTTTTCTCTGTGACAGCCAAGATTATAAAGGGCTTAGCAGGATGTGAGAGGAAGAGAACAGGATCTATGGGTGGTTTAATGAAGCTGCAATGGGACTCTTGTCTGGACTTAATTTCTAACGATGAATTTTACAAAGTGACTATATCCTTTGAGAGAGGCTTGACTCTGTAACATTTTATAGCAATGTAGGGAATCTTGAACATGCCCAATAGAAACTCTCCCTAATGATTACTGAGTTTTGGTATGATAGCCTATTCCATTGAAATAGTTGTAAATTAGAGTATAAGTTGATATTATTAAAAGATTAATGTTGCTTAATTATTTAATTTTTTATTAAAAATTTCCTGAATGGTGTCTAACTTCATTCTAATATATTCAGTATTATATAAACTCTTTTCCATTTCAGGAACACTTATCATATTTCCATTTTGTTGGACGAATAATGGGAATGGCTGTGTTTCATGGACATTACATTGATGGTGGCTTCACATTGCCGTTTTATAAACAGCTGCTTGGGAAGTCAATTACTTTGGATGACATGGAGTTAGTTGATCCAGATCTTCATAACAGTTTAGTGTGGATACTGTATGTATTGAGTCTTGTTCATTATAGTTAGAATCTGAGCTTTTAAAAAAGATCCTGTCTCAATGGATGCACTTCTTTAAAATTTAAAAAATATAGAAAATACTAAGAGTGACTATTTGAATGATAGGACCACATTAGATTTTTCCTTTGTCTACTGCTTTCCTGTATATTTCAAATTCCTACAAGTTAGTGAACTTTATTACTTTAAAAAGGAAAATAATATCTATTATATTCTATTGTAAAAAGTACTACTATATGTAAGTGATTTTCTCAAAGTGATGCAAGTTTGTTTCCAGTCCTGCATGTGTTAGAATAGCAGATTCCTGCAGAAGTGATGATTGTTGAAGCCATGCTTTAAAAAGGGGCATCTGTAAGAACCAGTTCTGTTTTGTGGGAGGGCATTATCTTATGAAGATATATTGGCCATACTTATTTGCCAAACCAATGAGACTCAAGTAGGGCCTCTTACCTGCAGGCCAGACACAACTGAAGTTTCCCCGTGTAAAGCCCGGCCGTGGCCAGCACCCTTTCTCGTTGCTCAGGAAGTGAAATGCTTCGTGTTGATGAGGGTTAAAGCTCTGACTTTTCTGCCCAAGAGCTAGGAGGTTTGGAGTATAGAAATATTCAAAGGAATCTGATCTTGTATTTGTCATGCCATAAACTGTTCTAGTTTTATTTGTCTCACAGTTAATACATCTGTATTTGAGATTTTCCAATTAAGTATCTTTCCTTTCTAGTGAGAATGATATTACAGGTGTTTTGGACCATACCTTCTGTGTCGAACATAATGCATATGGGGAAATTATTCAGCATGAACTTAAGCCAAATGGCAAGAGTATCCCCGTTACCGAAGAAAATAAAAAGGAATATGTCAGGTAAACACTTCTGTGTTCCCCAAACTGAGACTTGTTTGAATGTTCTTGAGTAGCAGAACAGAAAAACATTTCAGTATTTAGGTCATGTTACTTATTGCTACAAAATAGGTTTCTGCAGAAATTAGTGGCTTAAAAACAACTCTCATTTTATTCTTGCTCAGTCCTGAGGGTCAGGAGTTTGGATGAATAACAGGATAGCACACTGCTCCTCCGCCTGGTGTTGGCGGGGACGGAAACGGCAAGATAGCCTCCTCGCTCACACGTTTGATGACCCAGTGGGGGTGGCTCCGAGGGCTGGGGCTGGCTGGACCAGCCACTGGGGCCTCGTTCTCACTGTTGGCTGGGTTCCATGGTTATCCCCACGTGGAATCAGAGGTCTCTCTCTCTCCCCAGCAAAGTAGAGGGGTGGATGGCTTGTTTCCCAGAGCACAAGAGAAGTTGTCGGAGCTTTTTAAGGCCTAAGCCTAGAACTGGCCGGCGCCACCTCTGTGCTGTATATTTTGGTTAGAGCCAGTCACATGCCAACCCAGGTTCAGTGTGGAGGAGACCGCACAGGCACAGATACCAGGAAGCATGGTGCATGGGCGTGTGCCGTGAGCTACCAGGGCTGGCTATGCAGAAGCACTTCTGTGCTAGACTGTGCTGTATTCTAGCACCTGCCCTGTTGTAAATAAGCATGTTGTGAGGTTAAGGGTAGATACAAGAAAATGTTCTCCAAGTTTTACAAAATCACCTGTTGATGGAGGAATTTAAAAGTGGTGGGTTAGATCATTTGGCTGTGGCAACTAAAGTTCACCTGAACATAAAACTGGTAACCAAATTAAGAGTATAAATAAAAACATGCATCTATACTACTTTATATAGATTATGTCCTCAAGTCTTACTGGCTAAAATGTTCCCACTTTATACACAAGGCCCATCAGTCTCACAGACAGTTGATGGGCGTGAGCATTGAGTTAGCTTTTTTTGGAAAGCAGTTTGATAATAGCTTCCAA
Organism: Eptesicus fuscus; assembly: GCF_027574615.1. Lineage (NCBI taxonomy): Eukaryota > Metazoa > Chordata > Mammalia > Chiroptera > Vespertilionidae > Eptesicus > Eptesicus fuscus. The sequence continues at coordinate 33,098,142 of NC_072492.1, read as the reverse complement.
AATAAAAATGTGTATGCTTTTTAACTAGCAGTTCCAGCTTTAGGAATCTATGCTGTGGAAACACATGTAATTATGTAATTACGAGAAAGGATGGTCAACTAAATATTACTTGTAAAAAATTAAAAACTGCTAAATGTTTTTAGAGGAGAATGATTAAATACATATATTTGGCAGAATAGTATGTGGATTTTTAAAAGGAAGAGAGACTCTGTATAAGCTGTTGGATTTAAAAAGCAAGTCTAAAAAAAAATAAATAAAAAGCAAGTCTTAGAAAAATTATGTAGGGACAAAGTCTGTGTTTTATAATCATATGGAAGATGTTCAGAAAGGCTGTTCACCAAATGAAGTGTTTGGGATGAGGGAGCGGAGGTGCCGGGCCTGGGAGTAGAGAGGGAAAAGATAAAATAATGGACTTTCAGCTTTTACTCTGTCTCCACAGTTAGGGTTTTTTTTTCTTCTTTATCTAACAAGCATCTATGATATTTCTAATTAAAATATGAAAGAACGGATGGGCATTTCCTGAATTTGCGTGCATCACTTCCAGGACCTGGTGTGACTGCTCAGTCCCTGGCTCCCACTCTCCAGGAGTCGGTTGTATTTATAGCGCTTAGTAATATCCTTCATCCAGTGGAGTTTTGAGACAAAGAAAACCTTTTTACAGATGAGCAGTTTTGGTGTCCCCTTAACCAAACACACAAAAATGAGGTCCCCCAAAGCATATAATTAATGTTAAGTAACTTATTTCTTAAAGTAGAGAACTATTTCTCCAAATTTGGAAAAGGATATATTGACAAACTTGGAAGATGAATAGTTCTGAGATGTGTGAGATGGAGAGGTTTTCTTGGGTAGATTTTTTTAAAAAGCAATTCACTTATAAAATTACAAGTCAAAAGCATCAAAAAGGCTACACATTGGATGTAGTGTACTTTTTGTTGGTAAATTACATCTTCTGGGGGTTTTAAAGCCTCCAGGGAACAATGAATATTTAACTAAAAGGTGCTTACTATTGGCTTTTACTATTTCTCCTCATTCTCTTTACCTCCTCTTCCCTCATCTAGTGCTCCCAAAATATAAACAAAACACCTAACATATTCAGACCATATTTTCAAGTGAAACCAGAAAAATAGTGATTTTTTTGAATGGGCTCTTGTTTGTGGCTTTTGGCTAGAAGTTTAGAAGGAAATCTCATCCAGATTGTGACTTCAGACCCATCCAAGCTCCAGCCAACTTCCAGTTTACTCAGAATTTCTCTGATGTGAAGAGTTGCTTTATTGATGCAGCTTTTGTTAGTGGAAGGTTACCACCTTTTAATATTGCTAAAGTAGAGATTCATCATAATGACCAAATCTGAACATACCGGATCATATGAAACCCCGCCCCATGTTTCTAGGCTCTATGTGAACTGGAGGTTTTTACGAGGCATTGAGGCACAATTCCTGGCTCTGCAGAAAGGATTTAATGAAGTCATTCCACAGCATCTGCTGAAGACATTTGACGAGAAGGAGTTAGAGGTCAGTATATTAATGTCATGACATCTAGTGTAACAAGGAAAGGGTAGGAATTTTCTCTTAGTTTTAGAGGAAAGTTGTATTTCTGGCACTTTTGAAGTTTCATGGCACAGTACTGTGAGCATTCTTATTCATAGGAAGTCCATCTTGCTGTGGAATTTCTACAAGTGAGCAATCTCCCTTATATTGTGAACATTTTATTTTTTCATATTAGTCTTTCTTGCTTTCAACAGATTTCATGTCTTATGTATAACTTCTTCCAATGTTGTTTTCTATTGAAATTTATTTGGAATGAAATCCTAAGCTCAGTCGATTTACAGGGAGCTTTGCAAGAAAGCATTTGGTAAACAAGATCATAGAGGAAATAATTAAAACACTTAGGATAAACTGTATCTAAACATCCTCAGTCTCTTTGGAAACATTCATTAGTAACAGTAGCAATAATAAACAGTTAACTTTTTGGGGGTTTTGTTTTCATTTAAAGCTGGTCCTTAAAGCACCTTAGGTCTGGTTTTTTAATTAAGACCTTTAACAAATACATCTGAATTTTCATTGAACTACTTTGTAAAAAAAAAATCAATGAGGTTTTATTCTACCAGAGGTTCCAAATTTATGGAGAGCATAAATATTCAAAGTCTACATGATTTATTAACCTCAGTGTCTTTTTAAACTAAACCTGTTAGCAGACCTGTTAGCAAACAAGTGTAAAATTTGATTTGACTCAGTACCATCCCCTTTCCTCTTGGTAATTGAGTTACTCAACAGTGAATGGTCAGAAGGAAGTAGTCAGGAGGAGGAAGAAAACAGGATTGACAATAAAGTTGCAATACAATGCATTTTCATTAGTTCATACAATGAATGAGGAATTTGGCCTTATAATTACCACTCGTCTGAAGAAAAAATTTAGGAGTTACCTTTTTGGTATAAATACTTCTGTGATCCTGTTCAGTGTGGCTGTGGCTCCGTAATCCTCAGAACCCTGTAGAAGCTTTGTTGGAGATTTTATTCAATAGAGATAGGGTTTATTATATAGCTTCTGCTGCTAATGAAATTAAAGTTTTTATGTTTAACAAAAATATATAACTTATTTTAGTGTTATACTGGGTTAATATAATGATAGGATTTGCAAGTTATGTTTTCCACTACACACTATCCTAATTCACTGTTAGAAGCACATTACTGAGATGAGCTAGCATTGGACCTAAGGACCCTAAGTATTAATAGCGTCGAGGTGATGTTGATAGAGTTCACCTACACTGACCCTGCATCAGGACACCGCACAGAGCGCTAGATCAGTGCATTTATGTATTTTGTACTTTGATACAATTGTAAGATTATCAAACATATTGCATCACATTTCAACACATTTCTTTCATTTTCAACATATTTCTTGAGTTCCTATACACCACAGGTTGCTGTCAAGGATGCAGTGAAATAGATGTTACTGCCATAGGGAACTAATTGCTGGCCAAGGGATGTACTGAATTGCTCAGAATCCCCAAGTTAATAAGTGTTGAAACTAGAATATGATGCAGGTCTTAAGGAAGGCACATATAAATTGTATTTACTTGTGGTGTCTAGTTTCTGTCCATAAAAAAAAAGGTAGAATTATGTGAAATTATGAAACTTCCGTCTTGCTGAGTTGCTCACAGGGGTGGTTCTCAGACTCTGGGTGGGGAATTTGAAAGTGAATATAGGTGCCTATAGAGCTTTTTAAAACACAGCTTCTGAGTATTACCCTAATCCACAGAATTAAAATCTCCATGCATAGCACCTGGTGTGTGTATTTTGAAAAACTTTCAAGATGATTCTGGTGTGTACCCTCAATGAATTTAAGAATCACCCTATGAGAGCCAACACTGCAAATCTGAAGTCCTATTTTGAGGAATTTTTGGCTTAACTTGGGTTTCCATTGGCTCATGCTTTGTGCAATATTTTAACAGCTCATTATTTGTGGACTTGGAAAGATAGATGTTAACGACTGGAAGGTCAACACCCGGTTGAAACACTGCACTCCGGACAGCAATGTGGTCAAGTGGTTCTGGAAAGCCGTGGAGTTTTTTGATGAAGAGCAGCGAGCACGGTTGCTTCAGTTTGTGACGGGATCGTCTCGAGTGCCTCTGCAGGGCTTCAAAGCTTTACAAGGTAGCCAGCCAGCGGCCCGGTGCCGGCACCACACGATTCGGGGAGGGTCTGTATTTGGGTTATCTAGCTGGTTTACAACCCGGTGCTTATCCATCCATCGATTCGCTTTTCACCGTTTCTGATCTGTAACTCTCACATCTTGATCCCTTCTTCTTTGTTACTCTCCCAAGAGCCTTTTCTGCTGGGGTTCTCTGTGATTGTAGAGAGTGCCGCACACTGGACTGTGTGTGGTGATGCTCTGCCTCTCCACGCCCCTTGCTTTCGATTCTGCTGCACATTCCTGTGGGGGAAGTCTGCCCACTGCCGTCTCCACATCTCAGCCTGGCAAAAGGTCCCCCCCCCCCCCAGGGTGCTTCTCCCCTCTCCTTTTGCATCCTTTAACAGAAAGAGGCAGCATGAGTTGTGGAAGCCATTTGTTGGGTCAGCGCATGTGCATTACTGCATGGCATCAGCCTGTTTACTTACAACCATATTGAGTTTTAAAGCATAGTTTTCTGTGGAATAGCTGCTTACCTTTTGGATGAGTTGGTAATATGGCTAATGACTGGACGATGGCGCTTCACTGGATGGTAGTGCTTTATCTTTGAAGCTCTTTATTTTCCAAGTTGCTGCTGCTGGTGACTGAGGATATACAAAGCCAGACAGTACATGCTCCGACACTGTTGCCCACAGTGCAGTGTCAGAGTCCCTGGGGAAAGCATACTTGGAGTTGTGCTGACTGTCCCTACTTGGAGAACTCATCCTGATCAGCCTGCCCAAAAAGTGAAGTTGTATTTCTACATATATTTGTATGGCTGTCTTATGTTAACAAATTTATTCTGTAGACTGCTGATCTTTTGCTCTCAGCCAAGTTTGAGTCATTGAAACCTAAATTTGCATTTAGGCCATCATCTTTCTAAATATGTGTTTATTTAATCTTGGATTTGCCCATTTACTTTTCTTCTCATGCTTTTGGGACATTGATATCCTATATAAGAAAGAAGTTGGCAGAGGATTTCAATCCTGAACCTTTTCTCAAATTTGAAATGCTAGGATATTAAGGAATCCAGCCTTATCCAAGGTCAATTCCAGCTTTCAAACCCAGATTCTTTTCCTGGCAAAAGAATTTTTTTTGGCAGCTTGTGTGGAGTCACCAGTTTTCCTCTATCCCTAGACCCTGTGGTTTATGTACCAGATTCATCGTGATATCTTAGAGACGAATACAGGCACCTGCCCTGACCCATGCTTCCTTCTTTGGCAGGTGCTGCAGGCCCACGACTCTTTACCATCCACCAAATTGATGCCTGCACTAACAACCTGCCCAAAGCCCACACGTGGTGAGTTATTTTTGTAGCTTTCCCCCCTTATTCCATGTGTGTGTTAGTTTAAGCAGGTGGCTTTTCATTTATTGTTCTTACTATTAAATGGACCTTTAAAAGGAATGATAAGCAACTCAGTGATTTAAGGTTATGCTGACATTGGTAGGAACACCCAAAAGTGGTAATCTCTGCTGTAGAGAAAGAACCTTATTCCTTTACTTCTCTGTGTGACACAAAGAGCGATGTGGCTAGATGAGGCTGGTTTGCTTATTTTGAAGGAACTGTGTTAAACCTGATGTGCTTATTTACAGCTTCAATCGAATCGACATTCCGCCCTATGAAAGCTATGAAAAGTTATATGAGAAGCTGCTAACAGCCATCGAAGAAACGTGTGGGTTTGCTGTGGAATGACAGACTTCACGGAGTTACCCGGACTCTATTTATGCTCAACAGCCTCCTCTCAGCAGTTTCAAGGGATGCTGAAGTGCAGGAACGTGTCCCCTCCCCCTTTTTAAGTTTTAGGACACTGTGAGGGGAAAGGACAATTTTGAAATTCCTTTTCAAGGAAAAAAACAGGTCTTTATGCATTGCCATGAGGCCGCATTCAGCTGCTATTTAAAATTAATATCTTGAACCTAAAGAATGCTGACTTTTCCTACATTTCCAGAGTTAGGCAGTATTCTACACTTAAAGACTACTACTATTTTTATAAAAGGTAACCTATTCACATCGCTTCACAGATTTCAAGTCTCAGACATCAAGACAACTTCAGCAGGCGGTACAAGTCACATTTCATTTTGATTGAATACATGATTTTGAACAGCTCCTGTACTTGCTCTTTGTAAAAAAAATGAAATAAAATTATTTTGAATTATTCTACCTTTGTAAACAATTGGCTAAAAGAATCATTGTCTTTAAAAAAGTAAGCCATTTACACATTTAATTACATTTTTTATAGCAAAGCATTATATTTTAAAAGCATTATATGTTTCAACCTAGCCTAGGTGAGTCTTTTTTTATATTTTTTCAAGCACAAATTACCTGAAATACAGCTATATAATTTTGGTTGTCAAATTCCTAATGCAACCATTTAGTCTAAACTTAGTAGCTTATTTGCTACATAAGATGCTTTCAGGGGCTCCCTATTTTTAAGAGACTTTAAAAACAAATCCTAATTTTTTATCTTGAATCAGTATGACCAGGTGTTCTGGATTTTACTTTTCACCTTAAATGGAAATCCTGCATTTTTATAGCTTCTCAGATCATGTGGATGGGATAGGATTTTAACTCTTTTGCTGGGTCAACTTAACTTTAATAGATATACTATTTCTTGTAAACCAAAGTCTCCTCTGACCAATACACCTAGTTTATATTATATATTAATTATGGTGTAAGTTTCTATCAAGCAAATCATCGTAAATCTTTATTCAGCTGCTCATATTTTAATCAGCTAAAGTTATGAAATAGGAAAAAAATTTGCTCTAAAGATTATTTAGCAAACAAAAACCCTGCTTTTACTTAACAAAATGAAGTGGGGCTGGTGCGGCTGGTGGGGCAGGGGATGTGATTACTAAAGAAACAGTGATTCTAACTCTATGGTATAAATGACTTTAAACCGAAGAGTGAATTTTGGAAGTAAGGGAATCCCAGTTCTCTTGGTGTTGAAGATCAGCTTCTGATTTTGAAATATCCAGATTTAGCTTTCAGGGTGTGGCATGTCGCATGATCCAGAAGGCAACCAAAATTCTGGAGTGAGGGATTGGAAAAATCTGAAATCATGGGCAGATTTTTTTTTTTTAACTCAGCCATTGGAAGTCTGAACTATTCTTTTTTAAATATATTGATGTGAAACCAACAATAGCAAATTTTGATGATATAGCTTTGTTTAAGTTTTGTGGCTTATCAAGTGAATAATAGGCCCATGTGTTCTTTCATGGGATGGACTGGTTTTCAGTCTGTTCATGGAGCCAAGGGGTTCCTCAGAGGTGCCTCAGAATAGTGGTTTGCGAGAGGAGGGACAGAGTGAGGGAGAGGAAAGGACTAGTTGGTATTCAGCAGGGGCTTCTAACTCCCCACTCCCAACCTTTACCCAGAGCAGCTCCAGATTTTCTCTTTTATAGGAATTCCAAGTACGCTTTCACAGGGTAGGGGAGGATAAAAGAAGTAGAAACCTGCTTTTTTAAAAAAGTTGAAAACTACTTGTGTAGTTTCTAAGAATTTAAATTCATTGTATTCAGCCAAATTTGACTGTTACATGCAGACCTAGTTATAATCTTAACTGTGCTTTTACTGACCTTTTTCTTACCAATTTGTGCTTTCCCTCTGCATTCTTAGTAGTACGGAAGAACATCTTGAAAGGTACAGAAAAGGTTTGTATATTATTTGATAATCAGTCGCAGGTCCCTCTCTCTCGTATTACAGCACTAATGCAGTGTCATTGTGCCTACTCTTAGAATCTTTCGGTAAAAATTAAGTACATGAACACTTTAGAGAAATCATAGCTGATGGAGGCAGTGCTAATGAAATGCTACTGTCATAATGGACAATATCAAGCAGGCAAATACTATCGCTTTCTGAGTGCCTTTTTAAATTTTATAAAATGACTTAATAGAGCTTTAAAGAAATAAATTACCCTAATAGTCTGTGGTATCACCAACGTAATTTATAAAAACATGATTTAGATTTCATTTTCAAAAGTATGTTACCTAATTATTTCCAAATAGGTGCTAAGCAAAAACCCCCCCAATGTGTCCTTGAACCTTAGACTTGCACCTCATGTTTAATGTGAATATTTATTTCCACACGTCCCTCTTAACTGGGTTTTTTCCTAATCCTCTAGTGTTATTTCAGTATGTGCTGTCGTGTATCCGTGCATTGCCTTTCCATCATGAATTCTTAATTATGAACAGTGGTTACTTTGTAGAGCTCATATGCAGTACAGAGGTGAGTTTTATTTCAGAGGGTCTTATTTCTCGGTGTAAAGAGTTTTTAAATAGTGCTGTGTATAATGTACATCTTGTTTTGCACATAGTTTGTTGCCTTGAATGAGGTTTATTTTTATTGTCATTTTTTTCTTGTATTTACAGTCCAGAGCACAAGTTTCCTTTCTTTTAAATACAATGTAATTTGCTTTATTTTACAACACTAAGTCCGCTTTGAACTTCTGGTGCATTGAGCTGATTGCATTGATGGGAGTTAGAGGTTGTCCAGCCATCTTTTCGTTGACAGAGCAGCCTCCGCTTCTGTTTGTAAGCTGCAGCACCACACGTGGGTACCATTTGTGGTATTTAACCTTCTGTTAGGGTGATGATTGTACCAAATGCTGAGTTGTTTTGTTTCTCGATGTAATTAGTTCACTTAATGTAAGATTCTTCCTTCTCTCAAACTGACTTTAAAAACAAAGTTTTATCATTTTCATTGTATTTGTATTTATTACAGAGTGTTTTAGCTTTGATATTCTTTGTATTTTCACTCAGTTGTTACATGAGCTTTATCAATAACATCTGTATAAATGGTTTTAAAAAATTAACTATGTATGTGCCCATGCCGAAGTTGAGCAATAAAATGAATGCTGTTTGCACTGTCACAGCATCAAAGTTTTTAAAGAAGATTGAGTTTATAATGAATTGTTTTGAAAAAAATTTGATTGGCTCTATGAAAAGTGACAGCATGTGAACCATAAAGTGAGAAGTTGAACAAGTTTCACACACCTTCCTTAGGTGATGCCTGTGTCACGTTGGAGAGCTGGAGCTTCAGAGCGCTCAGGAAAGCAGGGAAGGTGCCTAATGGCATTTGTGCTGCCATGGCAGATGGATTGGTCAATAGTTGCTGTGCGTGTGGTCATGTAGAGATGGGTTTCTTAGGCTTACTGGGGAAGTGTTCCAGTCCAGCAAACCATGTGCCAGGGCTCTGGAGGGCAGAGCTACAGTCGGGGCTTCACTTCCTGCCCTGGTGTTGAGCAGTGGAATCCTCAGAATGAAATGAAGCCATGACTTTCATTAAGGGTAGTTATTCACAACTTGATACATGATAGTGGATGAAAGCCCAGCTTGAATACATGGGTAGGAAAAGAATGGAGATGATGCTTTTTCATCCACAATGTATTCTGTGTTGTCTCTCCACAGTAAAGGTCTGGGAAATAGTGATGTAGCAGCAGTGTATTAAAGTTCCAGGAGTGGGCATGCTGTCCATTTTTATCCTTTTGAAATTTATTTTTTACTTTGTCTCATATTGCCACGTTTACTGGTTATTACCTAAAATCTGTAAAATTCGCCCTAACCGGATTGCCTCAGTGGATAGAGCATTGGTCTGAGGACTGAAGGGTTCCAGGTTTGATTCTGGTCAAAGGCATATGCCAGGGTTGCGGGCTTGATCCCCAACAGGGCGTGTGCAGGAGACAGCCAATCAATGATTCTCTCATCATTGATGTTTCTATCTCTTCTTCGCCTTTCCTCTCTGAAAGCAATTAAAAAAAAAAATACATAGCCCTAGCTGGTTTGGCTCAGTGGATAGAGCATCGGTCTGTGAACTGAGGAGTCCCAGGTTCGATTCCAGTCGAGGGCACATGCTTGGGTTGTGGGCTTGATCCCCAGTGAGGGGCGTACAGGAGGCAGCCGATCGGTGATTCTCTCTCATCATTGATGCTTCTGTCCATCTCTCCCTCTCCCTCTCTAAAATCAATATATATTTTAAAAAATCCTGTGGCTTTGGTGCCAATAAAAGTCATATTTTAAAAAAGTATATTAAAAATGTGTAAAGTTTTAGTACATTAAGGAATTTAGTATTACCTATACTAGAGGCCTGGTGAATAAATTTATGCATGGGTGGGGTCCCTTGGCCTGGCTGGCAATCGGGGCCATCTTGCACAGTCCCAATGGGGGCCGGCTGGCGGGGGGGGTGGGGGGGGAGGCGGGGAGGGACCGCGAGAGGTTGGCTGGCTGTGGAAGCACACTGACCACCAAGGGGCAGCTCCTGTGTTGTGTCTGCCCCCTGGTGGTCAGTGCGTGTCATAGCGACTCTGACCGTTAGCGAAAGAGCTTCCCTCTGTGGTCAGTGAGCTCCCACAACGGGAGTGCCACTCAGCTGACTGATGGGCACCAGATGCAGGGCTCGCAGCTGGCCACCACAGCATGGAGACTGCAGCTGAGCAGCAGCGGTGGCAGGTGTAGTGGGGCCAGGATGAGCAGGAGGGTAGGCAGCGTTGGACTGCTGGTTTCGGCCCGATCCCCACAGGCCACGCTGAGGGACCCAGTGGTGCACGAATTCGTGCACTAGGCTTCTAGTAATCTATAAATTACCCAAAAGTTTGATTTGACTAATATGTGATGTTAAGGTTAACCTTGGCACCCACTGCATTTATTTGTCCTAAATTCTTATAGTAGGAAATATACAACATAACAAGAGCCTAGTGACAGGATAGAGGTAATTATACAGAAAAAGGGTTATATTCCTACATTAATATTCTTAGCTAAATAGACAAAGCAGATTTTAAAGTTACATTGTATTAAAAGGTATTTGCCTTAAATGTGACTTGTTCTTTGTTCATTCAACAGATAACTACTATGCTGCTACCATGTGTCAGGCTCTGTACTAGCTAAGGATGGTTGTTAGAAACTGTAATTCAAACCTAGGTACTCACAACTCAGTTTGTGTATAGCAAAGAAGTCCGTCATGATGGGAGCACAGGATTAAATACCTTTCTTCAGCAAGGCCTCGAGTCCCAGATGTGGTTTTTAAAACAATCGGTTTTGTCCTCCTACCTCCTGCCCTCATGATACTTCAGATCTAGAGACACTGGTCTCCAGGACAGGTAGCTCCTTCCTTGTGTTCAAGTTCATCATACAGTTGGCTGCATTTCCAAGGTAATGCGCTCAACTCTTTCATACCTCTTGTGAATATTTGGGCTGGGGCTTATCTAGGTTATCAATTAGTCTCTAATATGAGCTGTAAACCCCACTTCTCCCTTATGGTGAGTGTTTTATAAGTAAAAGAAGTGGAGAGAGGCAAATACAGCAGCCCGTGGGGTAGGCAAGGGACCCTTCCAAGATGTTTTTCCTGCCCACTTAAGTGTTCATGAAGTTGTCTCACTTTCAGCCCTGGATTTGGGAGTGAAGATGGAGAGCACATCAGATTCAACCTTTCAGACTACTCACTTCCCCCAAAGACAATGCTGGCATGGCCAGGTGGTGAAGAACTATCAAGACCAAAAAGGTATTTCTTTTAAATGAAGGGTAATTGACATATAACATTAGTGTCAGGTGTACAACATAATGATTTGTATATATTCTGAAATGATCACCACAATAAGTCTAGTTAATACCCACCACCGTACATAGATTTTTTTTGTGTGTGAACTTTTATGCCATACAGTATTAACAATGGTCTCCATTCTGTACATCACATCTCATAACTGCAAGTTTATACCTTTTGACCCCTTTCACTAAACTCCCCAACCCCTTCTGGCAACCACCAATCAGTTATTTTTATCTATGAGCTCCGTTTTTTTGTTTTCCACATACATTATATGTGAGATCATATGGTATTTCTTTCTCTGACTTATTTCACTTAGCATAATGCCCTCAAGGTCCACCTTGTTGTTGCAAATGGCAAAATGTCCTTTTTTCAAGGCTGAGTAATATTCCATTGTATACATATACACCACATTCCTTCACTCATCTGCTGATGGACACTTGTTCCATCTTGACTATTGTAAATAATGCTGCAGTGAACATGGGCAGGGTGTGCAGATACCTTTTCCAGGTAGTGTTTCTGTTTTCTTTGGATAAATGCCCAGAGTGGAAGTGCTAGGTAGTTCTATTTTTAATATTTTGAGGAACTTCATGTTTTCCACAGTAGCTACATCCATTTACATTCCCACTAGTAGTGCACAGGGCTCCTTTTTCTTGATGCCCTGAACATTTATTTCTTGTCTTTTTGGTAGCAACCATTCTAATAGTTGAGAGGTAGTATCTCCTTGTGGTTTTGATTTGCATTTCCCAGATGAGTAGTGATGCTGAGCATCTTTTCATGTACCTTTGGTTGTCTTTGTCTTCTTTGGAAAAATGTTCAGTTCCTCTGCCCATTTTTTAATAGGATTGATTTTTTGCTATTGAGTTGTATGAGTTCTCTATTATTTTGGATAGTAACCCCTTATCAGATACCTGATTTGCAAAAAAATTTTTCTATTTCATAGGTTGCCTTTTCATTTTGTTGGTTTCCTTTGTTATGCAGAAGCTGTTTAGTTTGATATAGTTGTACTTTTTCATTGTGCTTTTGCGTCAAATCAAAAAAATCATTACCAATATCAATGTCAAGGAGTTCATCACCTATGTTTTCTTGTAATTTTATGTTCAAGTCTTTAATCCACTTTGAGTTAATTTTTGTGTACAGTGTAAGATCTGCTGGTCCAGTGTCATTCTTTCGCATGTTGCTATCCAGTTTGCCCAATATATATATATTTTTTAAATATATCTTATTGATTTTTTACAGAGAGGAAGAGAGAGGGGATAGAGAGTCAGAAACATCGATGAGAGAGAAACATCGATCAGCTGCCTCCTACACACCCCCCACTAGGGATGTGCCCGCAACCAAGGTACATGCCCTTGACCGGAATCGAACCTGGGACCCTTCAGTCCTCAGGCCGACGCTCTATCCACTGAGCCAAACCGGTTTCGGCTAGTTTGCCCAACATTTTAAAGACATTGTCCTTTCCCCATATTTTTGGCTTGTCATAAATTAATTGACCATATATGTGCGGGCTGTTCTGTTCCATTGACCACTGTTCATAAGCTCATCACCATGCTGCTTTCCTTTTTTTTTTAAAAAAAATATATTTTTAGTGATTTCATAGGGGAAGAGATAGAAACATCAATGATAAGAGAGAATCATTGATCAGCTGCCTCCTGCATGCCCCCTACTGGGGATCGAGCCCACAACCCCAGCATGTGCCTTTGAGAGGAATCAAACCCAGGACCCTAAAGTCCGCAAGCTGAGACTCTATCCACTGAGCCAAACCAGCTAGGGTGCCATGCTCCTTTCTACACGCCCTAATGGGAATCTCTCTTCTCCCTTCCAACCATCCTTTCCTTGTGTCCTCTGCCATTCTGTGGCTTTGATCAGCAAAAGTCCCCATATCCTCAACTGCTCTGAAGCCTTCCTCTAGTTCTTGGCCTTCATTGAAGCCCTCTTCTCCATGGAAGACACCACACCAAGTGGGTTTTCTTTTTTCTCATGTTCCCCCACACTAGGGTTGGTGTACTCTTGCTTGCTTCAAGTCCATTATGCCTCTTTCCCACCTGCCATCACTAATTTGCTTTTGAGACACACACCATTTGGCCTTCCACCTTGGCCTCTCATGCTATCCTCTACCAACCGCTGGAAGCCATATGCATAAATTCTCTTCTTCTGGCCACCATGTGAAAAAGCTACATACAATTGAACCTGTCTTTAAGGTTTACTCCTATGTCCCATCTCTGAATACAAGCTCACACTTCCCTTTTTTTGAATTAGAGAGTTTTTTTTTGTCCTCGGGCACTTTTTTTTCCCTTTCTATTTTTGTTGACCCACAATAGGCTTCAGGAGCTGGCTGCTCAATCAAGGCTTGTTGATTGCTTTAGTACAAATGACTAATGAAGAATGTGTGCCTTTAAGGTTTTAGTTCATAAATTTAAGAGCAATATATTTTAAGAAAACAATTTTTATTACGTTATTTCATTAAAAGTATTAGAATGAATATACAGACAAGACGTTTAGAAATGATTCTTTTGGTTTAGTTTACTTACTCAATTCTAAGTCTGCCCTGGTCAAGTCTGGAAGACTTGACCACTTATGGAAGTAGCCTCAGGGGAAGGGACTTTTACTGTACTGAAAGGAAGCCAGGTGAAGCCGAGATTTGAAGCGCTCAGCTTCTAATTCCCGGAAGAAAGCATCTTCGTCGTTCTGTGTGATCATGTACTGCAGTTGTTGAATTTCCTTCTCCATCTTAGATCTTAGCTCCCTCTTCACCTTATATAATGTCTAAAAGAGAATTCATGTCATCCTGCTATTCAGAACATATAGCCAGGCCACCCTCACTATCTATTTTTATTCCTTCTCCAACTTACAGCTGATCAAGCTCCTGCAATCATTTTAATAATTTAATATATAGAGGCCTTAGTAGGTAAAGTTGAAATCACAGGATAAATGTTTTGGACCATAGATGAACCTTCTTACTAGTATTATCTCTGTTCCCTTTAAGGTGTAATATAATTGTTTTTTTTACTTCTTAAAAATGTAAATAAATTTCTATCCTGTTAATCATTACCTGGGCCTGGGATTTTTCTCTGGCTTTGAGTTCTTGATGTTCCTGTGATATGGCTTCTGCCAGCAATGAAAACTGTTTACAGGGAAGAAAAAAAAAATCAAATATTTTATTTGTAGTCTAAATGTAACAGTTCTATATTTTTATTTTAATAGAAATAGGGCAATACAGAACCTGTACTTTAGTTAAGCACTAACTTATTTAGTCTTAAATTTCAATCTTGAAAATGGGATAGTCTAACCTGTATAGTCACAAGTTCTGAATTAATGTGTAGAGCTACTGTTCAGCAGACTGAGCTGACTTTTGACAGGGTGGTCAGTACTAAGCACATGAGAATGTAAGCAGGCAGCAGTAAGCCCACCTGGTCTTTATAGTAGTTCTCCATCGAGTACAGTTCATTCTGGTGCTGTCTCTTTTGTTCATCTCGCTTTTCTTTGGCATAGTTTCTTAGGTCTCGTAATCTTTGCTTTTGAATTTGTAATCCTTCTTCAAACAGTTTCTTAAATATCTGTCAGTTATTTAATTAGAAAAATTAAGTTATGCTGAACTTTTCATGGAGGAATATAATCATTTTACCCAAATGGAGGTATATACTCATTATTTCACAAAGATTTTTAAAAATACATATTTTTATTAATTTCGGAGAGGAAGGGGGAGGTAGAGAGAGATAGAAACATCAATGACGAGAGAGAATCACTGATTGGCTGCCTCTTGCACACCTCCCACTGGGGATCAAACCCGCAACCCAGGCATGTGACCCCGACCAGAATCAAACCTGGGGCCCTTCAGTCCACAGGCTGACGCTCTTATCCACTGAGCCAAACCAGCTAGGGCACAAAGATTTTTTTTTTAAGTAACAGATTTGTTGAGTCAGTTCACATACCATAAAGTTCACTTTCTGAAGATGTATAATTCAGTAGGTTTTATTATATTCAGAGTTGTGCAACCATTAACTTTCAGAATATTTTCATCACTACAAAAAGAAACCCTACTTCCCATTCTGCCCTCCCCAGGCAACCACTAATCTACTTGCTATGTCTATAGATTTGCCTATTTTGGGCATTTCATATAAATGGAATCATATACTATGTGACCTTTTGTATCTGGCTTCTTTCACTTAGCATGTCTTGTCTTCAAGGTTCATCTATATCGTAGCATGTATCAATGTGTCATTCCTTGTTATTGCCAAAGTTTATTATACTGTATGGATATCATTTTCTTTTATCCATTCATCAGCATAGCATTGGGTTATTTCCTCGTTTTGGCTACTATAAATAGTGCTTCTGCAAACACCTGTGTGTAAGTTATTTGTGTAGATAGATACCTAGGAGTGAAATTGCTGAGTGATATGGTAGGTCTATGTTAACCTTTTGAGGAACTCCCAGACTGTTCTAAAGTCATTGTACTATTTTATAGCCCCACCAGCACTGCATGAGGGTTCCATGTTCACATCCTTGCCAACACTTGTCTTTTTTATTTTAGCCATCTTAGTGGGTGTGCTGGTATCTCACTGTGGTTTTGATTTATATTTCCATTATGACTAATGATGTTTCAGCATCTTTTCCTGGAGCCCAAAGATTCTTTATTGCTTTCAGAAAAGATATCTAAAGCAGCCATGTATATAGGGCAAAAACCCCAAAGCAGAAACAACTGTTGCATCTACTCTTGTGAATAACTGAGGGTGATGTTGATTAGCACATAACAGGCCACAGGAAAGCAAACTGTTCAATGGATTTGGATATGCCCACTTGTCCTCCAGTGATTAATAAGAATTCTTGATCAAGAACTGGTTCTAAGAGCCATGTATGCACTTGCCAGCCATATTACCTTAGTCAAGTCACTTAACCTCTCAAAGCCTTCTTAGTATCTTCTAGAAATGATAATATATGTATGATCCACTTCAGAGTATTCAGCCCAGTTAACTATAATTACCTTAAAGTTTTACTTTAGGAATGAAATTTATTGCCAGTTTAGAATCTCAAATATTAAGCATTTCAGCCTGATTTGGATGAGACAGCAAATACTTTGTGGAAACATCTCAAAGCATATCTGCCCTATGTCTTTTCCTGATTTTATGTGGAAACCTAGGCCAACTAATCACATCTTAAGTTCCTGTCTTTGATAATATACCCCCAAGCCCCTAGAGCCGTTTTATGGGAGAAGTACCTGTGTGCAGTAAGTCAGAGGGAATTCGGATGAGGGCAGTGGAGACTGAGAAGAGACTGGGATATACTACTAGGGTAATAATATGAGGTATGGTCAAGTCTGAACTCTCACAGCCAGCATTTTAGGACTTGTATTTGAATTTTGGATTCAAACTGGGACAAGAGTTACAAACAAAGAAGGTGGTCCTGAAAGGTAACAGACAAAATTCACCTTCTTAACAGGGTTAGCTAGAAAAGCCATACTTACCAATTCTTCTCGTGTCCTCATCCTCATCATTTTTGCACGCAACTGAACTCGATAATCATCATAATATTTTCGGGCTCGAACAATCTGCTGTCGACTTTCTTTTATTTTTGATTGGGTCAACTTCTGCCTATGAATGCGGTCCTTGAAGTCTTGCTGGGAAAGAGAAACAGAAGTAAGGATAAGAGGAATACAGACTCCAGCATTCTCATCTGTCCCACTCCCCACTAGTGTCTTCCAGCAGTCAGCCGGGTATGGAGGACCAGTGGCCGTGGCCTACTGCCTGGGCACAGAGTGTGAAAGACTCAGCCCCCAGATGTCCTCTAGCCTTTGGTGGTTCATCGCCTCAGTCCTAAGAGCTGCCCCAATGAGCCCCCTCTGCTGCAGAGAGCAGCAGAGACCTGGTGGAGCTAAGGATCTCATCTCCCCATTCCACACCACATGCCAGCTTAGGAGTAGAAAAATGACTCTCTTTCAAGCAAAATTTGAGTTACCAAGAGTATTTACATCAATACTAAGGAAATTAAGCACTATCTTCTTACAAAGTAGTGAGGATGAAATGAGGTCATGTACATAAACCCTCTTAACTAGGTGTTCAGATATCTATTTCCTTTCTCTCATATCAAAGTACCACATGCAGTTCCTCAGATGGCTTCCCCTTCTTTGGAAATGTTTGGGATTATGGTTCTCATTGCTTATCTCTACATTCAGCCAATCGTTTTTAAATCTCTTTCTTTGGCATATTGTCTCTGACCTCTGTCCTTTCCCTTCATTATTCTCAACAGAGGATAATGTGCTGTGTATGATTTTCTATCCAAATTATAATGGAGGCTGGTAAACTACTTCATCTCTACCTGGGACCTGGGAGAGGACTAAAGCACTAGTTACAACCACATGGTACCTCAAAGGGGCCATGAAGATAGAAACGGACCTGGATTAAAATCTCAACCTTGCTCCTTCCTGATTATGGTGGGATCCAGGGCAAGTTAACATCTCAAAGCCTTGGGTTTTTCATTTGATAGAAAATGTGTCCATCTTGTTACAATAAAGACTAAGTGAAACTGTGTGCTAAAAAGCACCTAACAACTTTCCCCCTCATCAGTTTTGGTTCAAGCCCCAGATGCTTCCACAGGCAAGTGTTCAAGGTAACAATCTGTGGGGCTACTGCCCAGCTGGTACAAGTAAAAGTAATTAATACAAGTTATAAATTCAAAGTTATACCAACTTGCTCTTGACATACCAATCTCTTGTTATGTTCATATTCTTTCTTGACAAGTGCAGTAAGCAGGTCATGCCTTCTTAAGGCTTCTTCTATCTTTAAGTGGGACAACAGGGAAGGAGGTTAATAATTCTGTTCATTAAATTTTCAGGGATAAGTTCTTTCCCTTTTTGATTATTCCTACGCTTAAAATTGACAGCTTACTTCATCCTGGAGTTTCTTCTTTGATCGATCTTCTCTATATGCATCTTTTTTGAGCTGTTCAACCTGTGCAATTTGCTGTTTCCACATTTTGCTTAGTGTTTGGCCAGAAACATAGAGAAATGGAAACTGCTCAAGCATCAGGGGCAGGAGACTGTGTTCATTTACTTTCACTGCAAGGAAAAAAAAAAAAAAAAGCTCTTAATCTGAGAGAGCTGCTGACAGCTTTTAATAAGAACTCTCATCCCACCTTCCTGATAGATCAAAGCTTACCTAAGTGATGTGGTTCTGATCCTGAAAAGAACAATTCTAAAAGTATGTTATTACTTTTGCATCCCTGCTCAGAGTGAGCCAACTACTAGTACAAATGAAAATAAGCTCAACAGTTCTGATTGATGACAAGCTGGTCTTGTGAAGTCCTTCCTAACTGCTCAGCTGACTTGGCTGCCTTGGGTGGATGCTGTGTGTGTGGTCACACAGACTCCTCAGCCCTACTGGTTGGCAAAGTGTGTGTCTGATGGGATGTAGTTAGAAGGCCAGCCGTCTTTGAAACCGCACCTTGGCATTTCATATGACCTCATTTTCCTTGTAACAGGACTCTAGTACTCACTGGCACCGTCAGTATAACAGGAGCTGGACAGGCCATCTGCTTGCTTTGGCGCATCCCTCTGATTCTACCAACTTCCCAGAAACAAAGAAAAGGCAGCCAGCATAAATGAGCAGAGTAAAGCAAAAGCCGGAGCAGCAGGTAGTGAGTGGCCCTAGCATTCCTTTGGTGCCAAGATATAAGCCTCCCTAAGATAGTATTGATGAGTTTTAAATAAATACCTCATTGAAGAGTTTTATCTTTTTACAGAAATCTAGTGCATGGCAGTGACAAAAGAGGTAACTTTCTCCAACTAACTTGTGGATGTCAGTTTTCAGTACATGTCCTTGGGATGTAGCACACACTTTTAAAGGGTGCCAGTTTTGCACAAAGTACAATTTTGTGGTTCTTACTTGGAACTACTTTATTTGCTTTTGGCAAGCCACCTCTTGGACTTGGAGTTGTGGTGTTTCTCGAGTAAATCTTCCAGGGTTGACTACGTTTTGGAGTTCTTTTATGACCAGCTTCTCTGTATATTTTTTCCTTAAAAGCAGATATAAAACAGAATAGAAGTAAGACAGAAGTCTAATAACTTGTTAATACATCATCTTAAATATTACATATTGACAAAAATAGCTAACTAATCCCGAGCCAAATCATCTTACTTTAGATTTCTAAAATCTGGCTTTTATCTACTCTAAGTAAAAAGAATCTTTGACTTTTGGCATCCTCTGTAATTTGAAAAAGGACTGAAACTTTTTAAAATTTCATAGTTGCCATATTCCTACACCCTAAATACAACTAATAATGTTTTGGTGTGCTTGTTTCTTTTTAAATCTACATGGAAAAAGTTGTCAAAGTTCCCAATGTTTAGTTGTATCCTCTTTTATTTATGAACACTTTAGCATAAGCATTTTTTCCATGCTTTCAGTTTCTGTAACCATCCTTTTGAAAGGCAATGGAAACTGATGCTTTGGGTTTCTTCCTACCAGGTATGTAACAACTGAGATTTCCTGTCTTCTCTTACGTCCCTTTAACTTGTTAGCCTAGACCAGTGGTCAGCAAACTGCGGCTCGCGAGCCACATGCGGCTCTTTGGCCACTTGAGTGTGGCTCTTCCACAAAATACCACGGCCTGGGCGAGTCTATTTTGAAGAAGTGGCGTTGGAAGAAGTTTAAGTTTAAAAAATTTGGCTCTCAAAAGAAATTTCAATCGTTGTATGTTGAGATTTGGCTCTGTTGACTAATGAGTTTGCCGACCACTGGCCTAGACTATCTATTAAACCTTTGGGCAGGAAGGAAAAATGCTCGTGTTCTTTGGTATAATGTCTTTCTATTTTCAGCAACTTGGATACCCTATAAGTAAGAGAAAAATCCCACATCATGAAATGAAATCCCGCCTTTTTCTAAGGAGCTAATGCCCTGCTGATTCTTTTTTCATATTAAAAAGTTCATCTCTCTGTACTTTCCACTGATCTGATCAAATGGCATTTATTACAGTAGAGACTTTTACCCACTGTTTCCTCCTCATTTGTTTCTGGAGGTCCAATATTCTCTTGAACTTTATTTCTTCTTAGTTCCCTTTCAAATGCCTCAGTTAGTGCCTACACAGGAAAAGGCCATGTGACATTCAGTTATAAAAAACATACAAATGAAAATGAAGAAAATCCATCTAAGATCCTGCCAATGTATTCACTTTTTTAAAAAGTACCTTTCAGGCTCTATATCACAAATATACATTATTTAATAGACATGTACTTGAGACATAAAATAAAATTCTACATAATGTATTTTTTTGTTCTCATAGTTCTTGAAATTATTATGATACTCCCTTGAGTGGAATTTACATATTGAATTGAAGTTACATGCTATTGTAACACATCTATATATATATAAAAGCCTAAGCCAGCAATCGCCAACTGGTGGTCCATGAGGTCCGAAAGGTTGGCGACGCTGGCCTAAGCAACCGTTATGACTGGACGGTAGCTATGATGTGCACTGACCACCAGGGGGCAGATACTCAATGCAGGAGCTGCCCCCTGGTGGTCAGTGCACTCCCACGGCCAACCTCCACCTTCCATGATCCCTCCCTCGGCCGGCCTGCCCCCATCGGCCCTGACTGGGACTGGGCAAGATGGCCCGGATCGTTAGCCAGGCTGAGGGACCCCACCTGTGCATGAATTCGTGCATCGGTGCAGTCCCTAGGCCTGGCCTGCGATCGAAGCGTGAATGTCTGGCGTGGAAAGGCAGGTCCCAGCCAATCTCTGGGCCCTGGGCAGCCCTTCTCCGCCTGAGTCACAGTGCCGAAGTCCCCATGGGGCGGGCAGCGCACTCTCTCCCAGCCAGCCTCGCAGACCTGCTCCTGCATGAACCCACGGGGAGCCCAACGGGTCCCTGCGGTTCTGGCGGCTGCGGTCCTGGCGGCTGTGGTCCGGCTCAGCCGAAAGAGGCCACACGGGTGTGGGGAGGGCTCCTTGCAGGCGCCTGGTACCTGAGCCCTGGCGTCCCGGGAGAAGTTAGCAGGGGGAATGAGAGTGAGCTCAGTGGACACCCCACATTCTCACTGTACCTCTATCCCTGTCACCTCCGCCCCCAGGTAGCCCGCGAGAGGTCGCAGTGCATCACCAACTCCCGCCATTTTCCGCGCTGTCCCCTGGTGGTCAGCACATGTCATAGCAAGCAGTTAAACTCCCGGTCTCCTGGGTGTATAACCACCCGAGGGCACAATTTGCATATTAGGTTTTCATTATATAGGATACTATAAAAAAACAACTTAAGTGTTCTAAATTTATATTACATTTCAAAATCCCTATTCCATAGCAGAAAGTCTTCCTTAGTAATCATACGTTCTCCTTGTTGAATCCTAACCATTTCCTCTCATTCCTGTCTTGGTTACTGTCATCCTATCTGTACCGCAAATGGCCTATCACATTTAATCTACCTCAAATTCTGTTAATGTCTAAAGCTCTCTCTGAAACTATCAACTCTTTCTTAATTTCCTTCAGTACTGGTCTATATCTGACAAGGTTAGTCTTCTTAAAATTTTGTGAGTACAAGTTTTATGCTCCCTGATGGGGGACATAAAAGCCATGTCACGCCGAAACCGGTTTGGCTCAGTGGATAGAGCGTCGGCCTGCGGACTCAAGGGTCCCAGGTTCGATTCCGGTCAAGGGCATGTACCTTGGTTGCGGGCACATCCCCAGTGGGGGGCGTGCAGGAGGCAGCTGATCGATGTTTCTCTCTCATCGATGTTTCTGACTCTCTATCCCTCTCTCTTCCTCTCTGTAAAAAAAAAAAAAAAAAAAAAAGCCATGTCACATAATTTCCTATCATCTACTTAGCTCAATAATATTAAATGCATTTTAGCCTTTAATCAACAGCATGTTCATTATAGCATTTGGCTGAGGGTAAATGATACTGCCTGCTGTCCAATGTTAGTCAAGAGATGGAATGTACCTTAGCTTGGAATTGGCGGGTATCTGTTTCTTTTGGCTTTCTCTGCTTTTTTCTTTCCATATGGAACTGTTTGTTTTTGTTAACTGGAGATGGAGAGCGTGAATGAGATCTGTAGGGTGGCTTTCTAGGCACGGCAAGTGCTATAACACAGAAGAGACATATAAACACAGGGTTAAAAGGGTTCCTGTTCAAGATGGCAGTATAGGAGTGATGTCAGCATCATTGTGGATTAGGAAGACCTCTATGTATCTACCCTTAAATTTACAACTAATCAGATATCTATAACCCAACAAAGGTTCCTCTGTTCAACACTACCACGCCTGAGAGATCCATACACTGGTACATCTGAAGGTGGGTGTATTATATAGAATGTACTAGTATAGGGGAGGGGAGAAGGGGTAAGGACAAGGATGATGCCTGCAGATGCAGTTCCCCGCTGCTGTGGATGGCTCCAGCTAACACAACAGTGGTGGCGGTGGTGTAGTAGGGGTGCAGCCCACACATTACAGCCTGGCAGAGGGTAAGAGGGGCAGAAGCAGTGTCTGCACCTGAGAATATGCTCCCTCCCCTGACTGCAGTGGGCTGTGCAGCAGCAGTGGAGACATGTCTACAGCCTCTTGGCTACAGCACAGTGGCGCCAGCAGCCACAGGGAACCAGGTAGCAGTGTAGCAGGCTCGAAAATCCAGCCTATCCCCACATGTCACATCTCCCCACCATGAAGGTGATGTCTGGAGATCCAGGTGACTAAGACACAGCAGGGACACATACCCAGTCATCCAGGTGGAGACTCCTACAACCACAACCCCAACAACCACAATCCCAGAGGTGCAAAGTAGCACAGGTAAGAGAAAACAAAAACTTGTGCTATAGCACCACCTACTGGGGGGAAAAAGAAAGACCTAGTTATCAACCTGCTGGATTGTTAAAATCAAGACTATACCTAAATAAAGGTGTTCACTACTTCAAATATGCCAACAGAGGAATAACCCATCAAGTACCATGAATAACCAAGGTCACAGGTAACAGAAAACGGCAATTAAGAAACCACAGTGATGGAACATCGTCATCTAAATGAGAGAATTCAAGGCAATGTGGATGCTGAGGACTTGGAGCCGCAATACTGGGGGCTGGTTTGTTTGCCACTTTCAAACATGTAGTAATGTAAAAGATATCTATACCCCCACGTGAAAAGTAGTAGTATTACAACAGTCAAGACATGGAAACAACCTAAGTGTCCACTAACAGATAAATGGATAAAGAATGCATATAAATGCAATGCAGTATTATTCAACCATAAAAAAAGAAGGAAATCCTGCCATTGTGGCAACATAGATGGGCATTGAGGGTATTATGCTGAATGAATTATATCAGACAAAAAAAGATAAATGGTGTATTTTCTCACTCATATGTAGAACCTAAAAAAACCCCACTCAGATACAGAGAACAGATTTGCGGGTGACAAAGGTAGGGGTTAGGAGTGGGCGAAATGTGTGGAGGTGGACAAAAGGTACAAATTTCCTGTTCTAAGTTCTGGAGATGTAATGTTCTTCATGGAGACTTTAGTTAAAAATACTGTATTGCATATTTGAAAGTTGCTAAGAGATTAGATCTTAAAGGTTGTATGTTAACTAAAGTTGTGGAATCATTTTGCAGTAGATACACATATCAAATCATCATGATGTACACCTTAAATTAATACAATGATATATGTCAATTATATCTCAATAAAACTGCAAAGAAAAAATAAAAACAGGAATAAGGAAAAAATATGCTAATTTTGAGGGGTTTCTTTGAGGGAAGGAAAAAGAATCGACTGTGGGAAGGACAGATAAGATATCAACACAAAGGTGTAAAGTAAATATAACTATTAACACCTGCTACTTCTAGATGGTGAAGATACAGGTATTTGATATTATTTTTTATCCTTTTTATACTTATGAACTATTTAAGATGAGAAAGACAGTCATTATAAACACACAGAAGTGCCTGTGTGGTTCCCTAGCCTGCCCTCATCCTGCCCCTCTGGGATAGGTACCTGGCTTTCGCTTCTTCGGCCCATGCTCTATGATGCCGTCACTGTGCTGTGACAGTATCTCATCATTTCCACTCTTCACCTCTTCGTTTCCAGTATCTTCTTTGTCGTGAGTCTTCTCTTTAATTCGATCACCCAGGGCACTTTTTAACATCTACCAATGAAATTCAACATCTTTTCATTGATTTTAGCAGAAAGCAAGTTGGAAGGACAGGACAGATGTAACCTTTACAAAGCTTCCCCTGATAATTAGGCACTAATAACAAGTTTTCAGATGTCTATGCATGTTTAATTTCTAAAGAGTGTACACCAGTGCTATGGACTATTCAGTTTCAATAAACATTAGAGTAATTCAGTAAGGATTTAATACATTTATTCAGTGATAACCCCAAACTATTATATTGTATTTTGTGAGAATCATAGATCCATATAATTTTAGTGACAAAAGGAAACTATATTATAGATGTATCAAAAGATAAATGATTTAGCTCAGCCAGTGTGGCTCCGTGGTTGAGTGTGGAGCTATGAACCAGGTCATGCACAGTTCAATTCCTGGTCAGGGCACATGCCCAGGTTGTGGGCTTGATCCCCATTTGGGGGTGTGCAGGAGACAGCCAATCAATGGTTCTCTCTCATCACTGATGTTTCTATCTTCTGACATCAATACAAATATATTTTATAAGTACCACGCTAACCGATTCCGCCACTGGAGCTCCTACAAATATATTTTAAAACGAACAAAAAAGATAAATGATTTCATGTAATCACTTACGTTAAGTGATTTGTTTTCATCAGAATTCAATAAAAATTTGGGTAAGTCTGTGCCAAATTTGGTTATATCACGAAAGGCTATAATTGTTTTTCATCCTATGTTCTATCTGTCTTATTTAAGGAACATTTTCACAGCAACTAAAACACAAGTAGCTTTCTGGTTTTTTAGCTTAGCTTTCACTTCCAATTATAAAATGATTTAATGATCACTAACTATGGCAATATCAATATAGATAAAAACAAGACTTGCCCAATCTAGTTCAGAGAGCCGTTGAGAGAGTTTCTCTGATACTGCGTGTAATTCTTGTCCTGTTAACCTATCTTCTGGCTTCTGGGAGAAAGGTGAATCCCAGGATGAGACTGCAGCTCTGTTTTCATATCTGTAATAAAAATGACCATGTGATATTTAGGTAGCCAAGTGTACATTACTTAGTTTAAAATAATTGTAATATGTGCTTTAACAAGTATTTCATACTGGCCTTCACAGCTAAATTTGGAGAGAATACCCCTAACTTCAAATCCCTTTACCAGACTGTAAACAATGAAGCCAGCAGTAATGTTACCTTTTTCCTTTAGGAAGCTTCCTTGTCCTAGGGCTTTGGACTTGAGTTGGACGTGTTTCCTGTTTGCTATCTTCAGGCAACTTGGAAGTTAAGAAAACTCTATTATCTGGTTCCTATTAAAAACAAAAGAGAGTTGATTTGAAAAACTATAAAGAAGACACATAAAAATAACATTTTGAGTGTGGGGGAGGGGGGATCTGTTGCACAAAGCTAGGTCCCTTTATTCTCCATGTTTTCCTTTTTTTAAAAAAAACAGAATTTGTCAAAATACTCTATGGATCCTCAATACTAAAAGAATGGAGCAATGTCTGTAAACTTGTACTTGGGAGAAAAAGTGTGGCTCAGGATGCCATTCAACTATTAAGGCAGGTGAGGTATTCGCAAATATGAAAATTCAGGGATTATGGGTAAACCTGAACAATGAAAAATGATCAAATCACAAGTGGAAAGTATTGAAGTCATTATCTTTCATATCAAGCAATCAATATAAATTGTCCAAAATTGAAACAGTTAAAGACAAAACCTCCTAAAATATGAATATAAATTTGTAACATTTTTAATTATTTCTTAACCTCAGAGGGAATCTTATGGAAAATATTTCTTGCGGTAAAGGAATATTTGATATTTAACAATGTCTTTAGTTTCACTTCAGTATCTTTTTCTTCTATTGAAGTTAAATTTAATATTTTTTAGTAAATAACTATAATATTTTTTAAAACTTTAAAAATACTTTAAAAACTTAATTGAAGTTTAAGTGTCCTGCTCAACAATTACTTCAAAATGAATATTTCCACCTGCCACTCAGATCAAGAAATAGAGTATTACCAGCAACTCATAAGTCCTTTCACCACCGCACACCCCCAAGCCTCTTCCAAATGCAATCATTGTCCTATAATTCCTTTTCTCTCTCTTTTCTTTCATCCACCATCCTATCTGAATAGATACATAGAATGTTTAAAATGATGGTCACCTAACGCTAATGATGCTCATTTTTTCTCTGTACTTTTTCTGTATTGTTTGACTTTTTCAAAATGAGAATATATCATTATTTATAAATTTACTCTTTGCATATACCTGCCTGTTCTTATTTCTAGGAAGATAAAGGACAGGTTACCTCTATAAAGAATTTTTTTCTTTTAAAGAATAAGAGTGGAAGCAAATAGGCCAAGATATTAATAGTAGTTCATGCTGAATAAAAGGTTATTTTTCACACTTTTTATACTTTTAAACATTTTATTTAATCAGGGACATACAATGTGGGTTTTGAAGCCAGAATACCTGAGTTCAAATCCTGGCTCTACAATTGCTGTGTGACCTGGGACAAGATACTAAACCTCTATCAGCTTCTCCATGGGAAATAAAAATAGTATCTACTCCCAGAGCTGTGTTGAGAAGAGTAAATCATTCACTATTTGTAAAGTAACTAGAACTGTGCCTGGTACAAAGTAAATGTGTTGGCTCTTATTATTCCCCTTTTTACACATTCATCCTGCCCCTATATTCCTAAAGTAAGACCATTAGGAGTATGCAGCGGTAAAGTTTAAGAAGTACAGTGCTCTGATTAGTGTAATATCCTTGACTACTATTCTAGCAGAGACTTCTTTAAATCTACAGACATCTAACCAATTGAAAGCAAGCTTTTTTACTTACCACAGAAAATTCTGTGCCCTCTCCAGTAGAATTCATGGCAGGGGAGCAGTGACTTGAATGCAAGTATTCTTTTCCTATTGGGTAGGGTGCACGAGGCTCTGAAGGCTGATAAGGTGGATGTAAAGGAATAGCTGATTGGATAGGCTCTCCTAGCTTCCTAGCACTTGGAGTCATATCCACAGAAGGAATTTCTGCTAGTTGGATGAATTTAAGTGGACATTAAAATGAAATTCTAAGAAATAAATCATCTTATATATACATATATCTATATAAACATGTTCAAAATACTACTTAGAAATATATTTTAACTTGATTTGTTTTAAAAAGCACACAAAAAAACAAATCAGGGACTCATTCTCAGTAAACAAGTAGGGATCTAATTAAATTAGGAAGAATGTAATTTTAATTATCATAAAAGTTTCCTGAAAAGTTATTTAAAAGCAATGAAAAACCTACTAAAAACCCTAAATGGCTTAAAGAATAATTATATAATTATGGTTGTCCACATGTTATAAAGGCAGTCAGTAACAATGGTTTTATGTAATACTAACCACATGAAAATCCCAGATATAACAATAAGAAACAATATTTTTCAAGTTACTACATTTTGTCATTCACGAATAATTTGAAGACTACCACTTGATAAACTAATATATCAGGGACTCTTATTGTCTTAAAGTCTTTGAGAAGAGAGGACTTAGGTAATAAAATAGGGGATGTAAAATGTATGCCCAAAGACCATCTTAAAAAGAAATCAGAGCTCATACTTAATAGCAAACATTCTCCTATATAATAAAAGGCTAATATGCAAATAGACCGAACGGCAGAACAACCGGTCACTATGATGTGCGCTGACCACCAAGGGGCATGTGTGGAAGATGGCGGGTGTCAGCTGCAGAGGGATAGTGGAGCAGATTAGCAGGAGCACCAAACCAAGGTGGGGCGCCGGTCGCTGTCATTGGAGAGAACCTAGTGGTTACTGAAAATTCTTTGCTCCCGCATGCCGTGGTCCTGCCTGGTGCTTGCATCTGGCTGCTGGCGCCTGGCGCCGGTCCAAATCACTTGGTGCTGTCAGCGGGTGCGAGCGTTGGCTGGCGGCCCTGATTGCTCTGTGCCGTCAGCGGGTACGAGTGGGGCTGGCACCATCAGCACATGGGAGCGGCAGCAGTGGGACCAGGGCTGCCGGTAGAGAGGGGACTGGAGTCCACAGCAGGAGGGGCCGGGCAGCGGTGTGGAGGATGGGATGAGACCCACCCCTGTGCTCACTGCAGCCTCGCGGCCCACAGTTCCTTTCAAGGTGCATGAATTCGTGCACTGGGCCCCTAATCCTATATAATAAAAGGCTAATATGCAAATCGACCAAACAGCAGAACGACCAGTTGCTATGATGCACACTGACCACCAAGGGGCAGATGCTCAACGCAGGAGCTGCCCCCTGGTGGTCAGTGTCCTCCCACAGGGGGGATGGCCGCTCTACCAGAGGCCAGGCTCATGGCTGGCGAGCGCAAGGGCAGTGGTGGGAGCCTTTCCCTCCTCTGTGGCAGCCCTAAGGATGTCCAACTGCCGAGCGGGCCTAAGCTGTCAGCTGGACACCCCCTGCGGGCTCCCAGACTGCAAGAGGGCACAGGCCGGGCTGAGGCACCCCCCGAGTGCACGATTTTTGTGCACTGGGCCTCTAGTTTACAAATAAGATCATGTAAAACTCAAAAAAACTGCGTAAAGTGTAGAGCAACAAAAGGAAAAGGGCTAACAGCAACAGCATTGTCCCAGGAACTAATTATTATCTCCAACACATAGAAATTGTCCAAGAACTAATAACATTACTACTCACTGTCTTTAAGAAAGGATGTCTTACTCTTGGACAAAATACTGGGTGAGAGAGGGTTCAACACTTCTTCACCTGACTTAGAACATGGTGCAGTTGAGGACTGTTCAGAATGCATTTTGTTAGGATCTTGGGTACCTAAAAAATATTAAAGGTAAATTTTTAAAATTGTGAATGTCATACTGAAACAAAAATTTTGTGCCCAGAAGATAAAAATCTCAGGAATGACATAATAATAGAACTATGTTGGTGTGATTTTTCAAATTAACAATTATTTTTAATGACTGTCAAGATAGCAAGATGTAGTTCTGTAGCGCAGAATCATGTATACAACTTGAAAGATAAGTTTTACAAACTAGTGTTTCATTAGTTTGCTTTAGAAAAATAGATGCCAGAGTTGTAGAAATGCTGACTGTTGTGTAGGTATAGCTCTGAGCTGGGAGTCTTGGATGATACCATAATCAAAGATTTATAGATCAAACAAATTATATTAAAATATTATTGCAATTGAGGGGATATCCACTTTGCTCCTTTATAAATCTGCCATACACAAACTTTGCATAAATGAAATGGATTCATAACTTCTCCTCTCCTGACTTTTTAATCCCTTTTTCAATTTTTATTTTTAAAATTATTTAAGTTTTTAATGTTGACACTATTGTAGTTATCTCCCTTCCCCCCCTTATTTGTTCCACTTATTTATGCATTCACTGGCTAATTCCTGTATGTGCCCTGACTGGGATTGAAGCCAAAACCTTGGTTCCAAGTTACTGAGCTACCCGGCCAGGGTCTCTGTGCATTTACAGGGGGGTGAGGGCATGAGTGGTGGGGTGGGGGGGGGATATGGGGTGATAAGGATACATATGTTATACCTTAATCCAGGCGTCCTCAAACTACGGCCTGCGGGCCTCATGCAGGTGTTTTTGCCGTTTTGTTTTTTTACTTCAAAATAAGATATGTGTAGTGTGCATAGGAATTTGTTCATAGTTTTTTTTAAACTATAGTTCGGCCCTCCAACGGTCTGAGGGACAGAGACAGAAACATCAATGATGAGAGAGAATCATTGATTAACTGCCTCTTACATGCCCCTCACTGGGGATTAAGCCCGCCACCTGGGCATGTACCCTTGACCAGAAATGAACCCTGGACCCTTTAGTCTGCAGGCTGATGCTCTACCCACTGAGCCAAACCGGCTAGGGCTGTGCATTTTATATATATATATATATATATATATATATATATATATATATATATATATATATATATGTTTATTGATTTCAGAGAGAAAGGGAGAGGGAGACAGAAACATCAATGATGAGAGAATCATTGATCGGCTGCCTCCTGCATGCTTCACATTTGAGATCGAGCCCACACGTGGGCATGTGCCCTTGACCAGAATCAAACCTGGGACCTTTCAGTTCACAGGCTGATGCTCTAAACATTGAGCCAAACCAACTAGGGCAACTGTGCATTTTTTAATTGGAATTTTTTTGTTGTTAAGTTGTATTTTTAATTTTTTTTGGTTAATATTTTGAATTTTTTTTTGTTAATCCTCACCCAAGGATATTTTGAATTTTTTTTTGTTAATCCTCACCAGAGGATATTTTTCCATTGATTTTTAGGGAGAGCGGAAGAGAGGGAAAGACAAAGAGAAACATCGATGTGAGAGGCACACATCGATTGGTTGCCTTCTGCCCGAGCCCCGACCAGGGCCCGGGCCAGGGAGGATCCTGCAACCAAAGTACATGCCCTTGACTGGAATCGAACCTGGACCCTTCGGTTGGCAACCTGACACTCTATCCACTGAGTCAAACTGGCTAGGGCTGTAAATTTTGAATATTAAATCTTATTGGATCTGCCATTGGTGAATATATTCTCATATTCAGTAGGTTATCTTTTCATTTTGTAGGTGGTTTCCTTTACTGTGCAAAAATTTTTTAGTTTGATGTAGTCTCAGTTTTTTTTTTTCTTTTGTTTCCCTTGTTTCAGGAGATGTATACAAAAAAAATATTACTAAGAGCAATATCAGAGTTACTGCTTGTTTTCTTCTAGGAGTTTTAGTTTCAGGTCTTACATTTAAGTCTTTAATTCATTTTGAGTTTATTCTGGTATATGGTGTAAGAAAGTGGTCTAGTTTCAGTTTTTGCATTATTTGTCCAGTTTTCCCAATGCCATTCATTCAAGACACTGTCATTGTATATTCTTGCCTCCTTTTTCATAGATTAATTGATGATATAGGTGTGGGTTTCTTTCTGGGCTCTTTATTATTCCATTGATCTATGTGTCTGTTTTTATATGAGTACTATGTTGTTTTGATTATTATGGCCTCCTAGTATAGTTTGTTATCAGGTAGCGTGATATGATACCTCCAACTTTTCTTTTTCAAGATTGCTGTGGTTATTCGAGGTCTTTAGTGGTTCCTTACAAATTTTAGGATTATTTGTTCTAGTTCTGTGAAAAATGCCATTGGTATTTTGATAGGGATTGCAGTGAATCTATAGATTGCTTTGGGTAGTGTGGACATTTAAACAATTTTAATTCTTCCTATCCATGAGCATAGTATATCCTTCCTTTATTTCTATCTCCTTCAACAGATAGCAAGCAAAATCTTATAATTTTCTAAGTACAGGTCTTTTACCTTCTTGGTTGAATTTATTCCTAGAATTTTCATTTTGTTTTATACAATTATAAATGTGATTGTTTTCTCTCTCTGGTAGTTCGTTATTAGTATACAAAAATGCCACTAATGCTCTGGCCGGGTGGCTCAGTTGGTTGGGGCATCCTCCCATACACCAAAAGGTTGTGATTTTGATCCCCAGTTTGGGTGTGTATAGGAGGCAACTCACCCATGTTTCTCTTTCACATTGATGTTTCTCTTTCTCTTGCCCTTCTTCCCTCTCCAAAAAAATCAATAAATATATCCTTGGGCAAGGATTAAAAAAAAAATGCAACTGATTTCTGATTATTAATTTTGTAACATGCTACTTTATTGAATTCATTTATCAATTCTAATAGGTTTTTTTAAAAAAATATTTAGGGTTCTATAGATATAGTATCCTATCATCTACAAATAATGACAGTTTTACTTCTGTCTTTTTAGATACCTTTTATTTCTTTTTCTTGTCTGACTGCTGTGGCTAGGGCTTCCAATACAATGTTCCTGATTGTAAGGAAAATGCTGTTAGCTTTTCACCATTGAGTATGATGTTAGCTCTGAGTTTGTCATATATGGCTCTTAAAATGTTGAGATATGTTCCCTCTATTCTCACTTTGCTGAGTTTTTAACACAAATGCTTTATATTGTCAAATGCTTAATCTGCATCTATTGATTTGATCATGATTTTTATCCTTTGTTTACATGGCATATCACTTTAATAGATGTATGATATCACAAGAAAAAAATCCCATTTGATCATGGTATATGATCTTATTAACACATTGGATTCAGTTTGCTGATATTTTGTTAGGGATTTTTGCATCTATGTTCACTGTGATACTGTGATATATATACATTCATATTTTATAATGTCTTTATCTGGTTTTGGAATCAGAGTAATAGTGGCCTTGTAAAATGAGCTTGAGAGCCTTCACTCATTTTCAATTTTTTGGAATAGTTTGAGAAGGATAATGGTTAATAGTTTGAATGTTTGGTAAATTCACCTGTGAAACCATCTAGTTCAGAACTTTTGTTTGTTGGGAGTTTTTGATTACTGATTTGATTTTATTAGTAATCAGTCTGTTCAGATTTTGTTTCCTCTTGTTTTAGTCTTAAAAAATGGAATGTTTCTAAAAATTTACCCATTTTTCCCAATAGTCCAATTTATTGGCATATAACTAATTAGTCTAGTATTTTCTTTTTTTTAAAAAAATATTTTTATTGATTTCAGAGAGGAAGGGAGGGAGATATAAACATCATCGACGAGAGAGAATTATGGATTGGCCGCCCCCTGCACGGCCCCTGGTGGGAATTGAGCCTGCGACCCAGGCATGTGCCCTTGATGGGAATGGAACCTGGGACTCTTCGGTCCATAGGTGGAAGCTCCATCCATTGAGCCAAACTGGCCAGGATATTCTAGTATTTTCTTACAATCCTTTGTATTTCTGTGCTGCCAGTTGTCACTTCTCTTGCATTTCAGATTTTATTTATTTGGGTCCTCTCTTTTTCTTGATGAGTCTGGTTAAAGGTTTTTTGTTTTTATCTTTTCAAATAATCAGCTCTTGGTTTTAGTGATTGTTTGTACTGTTGTTTTAGACTCTATTTTGTTTATTTTCACTATGATCTTTATTATTTCCTTCCTCCTCAGTTTGGTTTTGTTTGCTCTCCTTTTTCTAGTTCCTTTAGGTGTAAGGAATTAAGATTGTTTATTTTAGATTTTTCTTGTTTTTTTGAGGCAGCTCTGTATTACTATGAATTTCCCTCTCAGGACTGCTTTGGCTGCATCCCATAGATTTTTGGGTCATGTTTTCATGTCTCAAGGTATCTTTTGATTTTTTCCTCAATCTTATTGTTAACCCATTTATTTAGTAGCATGCTATTTTGCCTTCATCCATTTGTTTTTCAGTTTTCTTCTTGTAGCTGATTTCTAGTTCCATACCATTGTGGAGAAGATGCCTGATAGAATTTGAATTTTCTTAAATTGAGATTTGTTTTGTGGCTTAACATGTGGTCTATCCTGGGAAATGATCCATATGCATTTTAAAAGAATACATATTCTGCTGTTTTTGACTAAAATGTTCTAAAATTATCATTTAAATCTTTAAATCTATCTGTTCTAATGTGTATTTTAAGGCCAGTTTCCTGTTAATTTTCTGTTTAGATGATCTACTCATTGATGTCAACGTGATGTTAAAGTTTCCTATACTATAATGTATTACAGTTGATGTCTCCTTTTGTCTGTCAATATTTGCTTTATATATTTAGATGCTCTTATGTTGGGTGTGTAAATGTTTACAAGGATTATATCCCCTTGTTGGATTGATCCCTTTATCATTATGAAATGTCCTTCTTTACTGAATGAGCGTGATATGGCTACTGTTCTTGGAACTTAACAGTTAATATAATAGAAAAACTCAAAGTTAATATGCAAAGTGAAAATGGTGTTACCACCAAGCCTGGTCAGTGTGGCTTAGTGGTTGAGCACCGACCCATGAACTGAGGTCTCGGTTTGATTCCTGATCAGGGCACCTGCTAGGGTTGCGGGCTTGATCCCCAGTAGGGAGCATACAGGAGGCAGACAATTAATGATTCTCTCTCATAATTTATGTTTCTATCTCTCTCTCCCTATCCCTTCCTCTCTCTCTAAAATCAATAAAAACACATTCAAAAAAATTATAGCTCTAACCGGTTTGGCTCAGTGAATAGAGCATCGGCCTGAGGACTTAAGGGTCCCAGATTCGATTCTGGTCAAGGGCACGTACCTTGGTTGCGGGCACATACCCAGTAGGGAGTGTTCAGGAGGCAACTGACTGATGTTTCTAACTCTATATCCCCCTCCCTTCCTCTCTGTAAAAAAATCAATAAAGTATATTTTTAAAGGAGAAACCAAGATGGCGGCATAGGTAAGCACCTAAACCGCTGCCTCGCACAATTTCAAAACTACAACTAAAACACAGACTGGACATCATCCAGAACTACAGGAAAGCTGACTGAGTGGAAATTCTACAACTAGAAGGAAAGGGAAAAGCTCACAGAGAATCAGAGGAGCTGCAAAGGGCTGAGGTACGGAGACGCGCGCAGAGAGGAAGGGCGGCTGAGTGCCTGGCTGGCTTTCTCTGGTGGGAGGGAGAAGGAAGCTCCCGAATGCACTGAACCCCAGTTCCAGGCGAAACCCTGTGGACCCAGGCTCATAAGAGGGGAGTCTGGACTGTCAGGTAGAGAGAAAGGCACACAGAGATTTGGAGACTCGGGGGAGCCGCGGCGGGCAGGGGTCTGAAAGTGCGCGCGAGTGCACGCAAAGAAGACAGACTGCTGAGGTTGCCGCTGGTTTTCCCTAGTTGGAGGGAGTCGGAAGCTCCTGACTGCACTGAACCCCAGTTGCGGGTGAGCCTCCGGGGACCCACACTCTTACGGGGGGAATCTGGACTGTCAGGCAGAAACTCAGGGGAACCGCAAAAGGCAGAGGTCTGGAGGTGCGCGCACAAGGGCAGGGCTGACGGGAAGCCAAGACTGTCTGCTCACCCTGAGACTCCGCCCCATCCAAGCTGAGTACAGAGGCTTTTGCAATTTTGCAAGTCTGGTCCCATAAGGCTGTCTCCAGCACAGAAGTTCTCCTGGCGTAGACACAGCTGATACATCCAATTGGCCTGGAGGTCAATTCCTCCCAGTGATACCAACAACAATCAAGACTTAACTACAACAAGGCTGTACACACAGTCCACAAAGGGGTGCACCAAGAGTGTCCACCTCAGGTAACTGGGGAGGCCGACCCACTAGCCCATATAGGACACCTAGCACACAAAGCTACCCTACCAACTCAGAAAAGCAGCAAAAATGTGGAGACAAAGAAACAGATCACAAACGAAAGAAATGGAGGAAAATAAACGACTGGATATAGAGTTCAAAACCATGGTTATAAGGTTTTTCAAGAATTTTCTAGAAAAGGCCGATAAATTTAGTGAGACCCTAGAGCAGGGGTCCTCAAACTTTTTAAACAGGGGGCCAGTTCATTGTCCCTCAGACCATTGGAGGGCTGAACTATAGTTTTAAAAAAACTATGAACAAATTCCTATGCACACTGCACATATCTTACTTTGCAGTAAAAAAACAAAATGGCAAAAACAACTGCATGTGGCCCACGGGCCGCAGTTTGAGGACGCCTGCCCTAGAGGATATGAAAAAGGACCAACTAGAAATTAAACATACACTGACTGAAATAAAAAATATTATACAGAGACCCAACAGCAGACTAGAGG
Organism: Eptesicus fuscus; assembly: GCF_027574615.1. Classification (NCBI taxonomy): domain Eukaryota; kingdom Metazoa; phylum Chordata; class Mammalia; order Chiroptera; family Vespertilionidae; genus Eptesicus; species Eptesicus fuscus. The sequence continues at coordinate 33,062,269 of NC_072492.1, read as the reverse complement.
AACGCAAGAATCAAGTCAAAGATTTGAAATACAAAGAAGCAAAAAACACCCAACTGGAAAAGAAAAAAGAATCCAAAAATTTGAAGATAGTGTAAGAAGCCTCTGGGACAACTTCAAGCATACCAACATCAGAATTATGGGAGTGCCAGAAGAAGAGAGAGAGCAAGATACTGAAAACCTATTTGAAGAAATAATGACTGAAAACTTCCCCCACCTGGTGAAAGAAATAGACTTACAAGTCCAGGAAGCGCACAGAACCCCAAACAAAAGGAATCCAAAGAGGACCACACCAAGATACACCATAATTAAAATGCCAAGAGCAAAAGACAAAGAGAGAATATTAAAAGCAGCAAGAGAAAAACAGTTAATTACCTACAAGGGAGCACCCATACGACTGTCAGCTGATTTCTCAATAGAAACTATGCAGGCCAGATGGGAGTGGCAAGAAATATTCAAAGTGATGAATAGCAAGAACCTACAACAAAGATTACTCTACCCAGAAAAGTTATCATGCAGAATTGAAGGTCAGATAAAGAGCTTCACAGATAAGAAAAAGCTAAAGGAGTTCATCACCACCAAACCAGTATTATATGAAATGCTGAAAGGTATTTTTTAAGAAGAGGAAGAAGAAAAAAGATAAAAATTATGAACAACAAATACATATCTATCAACAGGTGAACCTAAAAATCAAGTGAATTAAAAATCTGAGGAACAGAATAAACTGGTGAATATAATAGAATCAGAGGCATAGAAAGGGAGTGCGCTGATAATTCTCAGGGAGGAAAGGGATATGGGCTTGCAGGAAGAGACTGGACAAAAATTGTACACCTATGGATGAGGACAGTGGGGGGCAGGTAAGGGCAGAGGGTGGGTGGGAACCGGGTGGAGAGGAGCTATGGGGCGAAAAAGGAGAAACAATTGTAATAACCTGAAAAATAAAGATTTATTAAATTAAAAAAATATATATATATATATATTAAAATGTTGCATAAGATATCTCTGATTTGTATACTTGAGAAACCACTAGTTTCATAATTTAAACTCATCTTTCATGATATATTAAAAAAATTATAACGTGGTGTTACCAAAGTAAGGTGGGAGTTATACTGAGGGTTAAAGAGCCTCAGAGCCTGAGGCAGGTCAGGGAGAGACACAACTTTGTAGGGTGAATTTGCCAGGAATAGAAAGGAAGAGCATCTCTGCAGAAGAAATAATATAATATCAGAAAAGAGCATGGCAATCAAGTGGACAGCACAGGGAATTGGGATGGTTGGAGGAGGGTAAGGAGAAAGGCTCAAAATGGGCCTGAAAGATATTCAAGTTTATTGTATATAAGCAGTAGATTGTAGAATATGTGTGCTGAAGCCTGAGAGAAAAACTGCCACTGGATGTACAGACCTGTTGGTTGAAACCATGAAAAAAAGAGTCATCCAGTTCAGGAAACTATACTTAAGGGGTACTCTGAATGTGACTAGATTGTTAAGCTGCATCTAGAATTCCATTCCCATGGCATCAAGTCCCACATATTACAGGACAAACTTGCATTCGCCTATTTGCCCATGTGCCTATGATTCCCACTTCCAGATTTCAGATAACTGTTCATATTTAGTGGGTAATGGTGATATTCAGGGATTTCAATTCTTAAGTCCAGTTAGAGCTCTCTCTATTCTCAACTTTAAACACTTCTAAATGTAATTATTTACACTTTAATAGTTGCATGCTGAATAACAATAACTGATATTTAAAGTTTAACTACTCACCATTACTTCTTAGAGAAAAGGTGTGTGCTGTGTCTCCAAGTCTAATTATTTCACCAGTAGATTCTACTTCATCTCCATCCCAAGAGGGGTCCAGAGCCTCAGATGACCAGGAACACCTGAAAGAGTTCCCTTAGTTACTCAGGGCCCAGCCTGACCATAGAGGGCCCCTCCCATGAGAACCCCAAGAGCTGCTTCAAGCAGCCTGCCTGTGAGTATTCAGATTGCTCATTGCTATACAGAGAAAGAGAAAGATACTCCCTCCTATCACTTATCACTTCTTGATGCTTATCTGAGAATCAGATATTTAAAAGAAAGTAATATTATAATGTTCAACATCTAGTTAGTAGAAGTACAATCAAACCTGTAATAATTATTTTTTCTATGAAAGTAGCACACATTTTAAAACTCTGATATTGGTTAATGATATTGGTACACGAGGGTTCAGTAACCCAGCATTTTCATCCTGCTAGTGGGTGTATAATCAGTCATGACCTTTTGGGAAAGCAATTTAACAACTTTTGACAGCCTTGTAGCATTTACACTCTTTGACTCTGAATGCAACTTAAAGATATTGGGAGGGAAGGGGAAGAAAGAATAAACAAAGGTACAGATCACATTTTAAAAAATAATATAAACACATGCTTGGGTTGCAGGCTCCATCCCCGGTTAGTGCGCGCGGGGGGGGGGGGGGGGGGAGGGGGGCTGCGAATCAATGTTGCACTCTCGCATCAATGTTTTTTTCCTCCCCCCCATCAATCAATCAACTATTCTTTAAAATATATATATAAAATTAAAAAGAACACACACACAGGAACAACCACCTCCACTTTACAGAAGTGGTTTAGTAAATTATGATACACCTGTAAGAATGGTATGTTATCACAGTGATTAAAAATGATTATAAAGAGTTTAACAACTTGGAAAAAGACTTGATATGCTAATTTTAAAATGCAGGAAACAAAGTTATATAAACAATATAACTAAATAAAAAAACACAGTAAGGAAGACTGAAGTATAACAAACTGTTAAAGTAGCTATTTATTCTAAAAGGTAGATTTCTTTCTTTCTTTCTTTTTTTATTTCTCTCCTTTCCAGGCTTTTTGCAAGGAATGTAAACTATTTGGAAGGTGGTGGAAAATTAAAAAAATAAGTAGGTAGTAAATGCTGAGAATTAAGCTCTGTATATAGCTCAAGGTTCTTAAAACTCCCTCAGAGAGGTTTAAAAGTTAGTAAAATTTTCACATTGGCTGTGTGTGTGTGTGTGTGTGTGTGGTTTTTTTGCTGCCATTCTGGTATATTGTGTACAATTTTAATTCTTAGGAGAAGGAAAAAGTATAACTTGTTATGATTAAATTCAGACATTGAGTGGTACCTCCCAGAAGAAACTCTTTTCCATGATGATTTGGATTCTTTAGTACTTTCTGACTCTTCCAAAGGTTCTTCTCCATGGGATTCTTTAAAACACTCTCCAGTTTCACCTGTTTAGAATAGATAAAAACAATACCAAAAACACCACACACAAAACCCCAAGTTAATATAGTACTATTTCTATACAGGAGTGGGTAAAGGTAAGAACAGTACGGCACCCTCAATGCTTCCTGGTAAACTTGGCTCTTGCAAAAGTGAAATTTGAAAGGACCAAATCATCACTTACAATGAGAATGTATTATTTGGGTAACAAAGAAACAATACAAGTATTGGTGTTTTTTTTAAGTATATTTTATTTTAGAGAGGAAGGGAAAAGGAGAGAGAGATAGAAACATTAATGATGAGAGAGAATCAATGATCAGCTGCATCCAGCACACCCTCTACTGAGGATCGAGCCTGCAACCCGGGCATGTGCCCTTTGACCGGAATCGAACCTGGGACCCCTCAGTCCGAAGGCTGACACTCCATCTACTGAACCAAACCAGCTAGGGCACAAAAGCAGGCTTTTAAAAGCAGGCTCTAGCCCTAGCCCTGGCTTAGTGGATAGAGCGTCAGCCCTTGGACTGAAGAGTCCTGGGTTCGATTTTGGTTCAGGGCACGTACCTCAGTTGCAGGTTCCCCAGCCCTGGATGGGGTGCGTGCAGGAGGCAACTAATCGATGTGTCTCTCTCACATAGATGTTTTTCTCTCCCTCTCCCTTCCACTTTCTCTAAAAATCAATGGAAAAATATCCTTGGGTGAGAATTAACAAACAAAAAAGGTGGGTCTACAGTTGTATTAGCAATGTTTTATTATTTAACCTTTTGCACTCGGATGTCGAGTGCAAATTACTCTTTGCATGTATCAATAATTTGAAATATAAAAAAATCCAAATAAATAAGTTTGTATGAAAAGAAACTCCAGTTTTTTTATTCTACTGCCGCGCTTTGTAAAATCTGGGGTATTTAAAAAATTAAATCCCGAGTAGAATAAAGGAATCGAGAAAAAAGCAAGCGAGTGCAAAGGGTTAAGTTAGGTAGCAGATTTATTTATTATTCTTATACTTCTCTATCTGTAAGGAATGTCTGAGGCAAGATGACTAGCGTGTGGCTTCAGAAAAAAATGACTGTTAGCCTACCTTAAGCTCTATCTAAGAGTGAGACCACATCAAGTCTTGGATAATATTTTCCTTAGGACTATCAACCTTTTTCTACCCCAACATACATGATGAATACGATTTCACTAGAGGCAGTAACTCACCAGGGGAGGGATTTCAGGAGGTATGTGGGTAAAACGTCCTATGATTCAGATCTACCCCTCTGTATTTACCAAGCAACATTTTAATAACATTAGGTAACAATCATTGTGCATTTACTCTGAGCTAGGCTTGGTGCTAAACTATTTATGCATATCTACTTACTTAACCTTCTTTACAGCTGTAAGTGAATTTCAGATGAGAAAACAGGCTTAGAGAGCTTCAGTCATACAGTGAACAGCACTTAGCCCATGGTCTGCCTTCAAATACCTTTTTAATCATTGGTAAGTGAAATGCCAGGTCAGGTACCAAAGAAGCTGCTCTGCACACCAGATGTGACTAGTGTTAATAAAGACTTATTTCCCTTCATTAATTGGTGTTTTGAGGAATCTGATCAGCTACAGGTAATACTGCCATATAAACTTAGACCTGCAAAGGTAACAATCAGACTTTAGAAAACACTGTCCAACTAAGGTACGACTACATAGGGAGGTCCAGATATAAAAGGCAAAAAGGGACATAACAAATAAACTAAACCAAGCTTTTGTTCTTAAACTTACTTTTCTCGTGAGATGCTTCACTGATGTGTTCTGTAAGATACTCCAGCAACCCATCAAATATTTCTAGGAGATTCTTAATAGATTCTTTATCTCCTTTCATTATATTTTCTCCTGGACACAGAATACAGAGCTATTAAAAAATTTAACCAAGAAATCAAAAGCCTCATAATTTTGAAATGGATATACCACTATGAAAATATTGTTCAAGATACAAGGGCTATAAAACAACACTGGAGAAACAATGTAATACTATTGACCCTGAACAACACAGGTTTGAACTCCATGGATCCACTTATACAGATTTCCCCCCCCCCCAATAAATATACAGTCAGCCCTCTGTATCCTCGGGTTTTACATCTGTGAATTTAACCAAACACAGTTCGAAAACAGTATTTTCTGTCCGTGGTTGGGAATCCGCATATGTGGTGTGCTAACTTAAGTTATACCTGAATTTTTGACTGCGCAAGGATTGGCACTCCTAACTCCTGTGTTGCTCAAGGATTACTGTACTAAAAACATCAATTTCCTGATACTTGAGTATATCTGAACAAACAAAGAGGGTAGGCTTGAATATGGTGTTTGATAATTCACTGGCATATTCCCTCCTTTATCAAGAAGCAAAATAAATGGACTTAAGAAAACATGCTCTGATAAAATTTATACCAAAGTATAAAACAGCTAAGCAGAACTTTATTTGGCTGGTGAAAAAAAATGGCAGGAGAGAACACTGTTTCAGATTGTGGAATCCTACTCCTAGATGGTGGATTTTTGGAGATAATAGCAATAAAGAGGAATAAAAAGCCGAAACCGGTTTGACTCAGTGGATAGAGTGTCGGCCTGCGGACTGAAAGGTCCCAGGTTCGATTCCGGTCAAGGGCATGTACCTTGGTTGCGGGCACATCCCCAGTAGGGGCTGTGCAGGAGGCAGCTGATCGATGTTTCTAACTCTCTATCCCTCTCCCTTTCTCTCTGTAAAAAAAAAAATCAATAAAATATATTTTTAAAAAAAAGTATAAAAAGAAAACAATAAAAAATGTGTTGGGATACTTTAATCAGATTTCCTAATTTTTTCAAATATTTTAATTCCTATTCATTGTGCATTGATCATACCATTTTTTAAAAATTAAAAACTGTAAATGGGCCCTGGCTGGTGTGGCTCAGTGGTAGAGTGTTGGTGTGCATACCACTGAAGGGTGGAGGGTTCAATTCAGGATCAAGGGCACATACCTGGGTTGCAGGTTTATCCCAGGCCCAGCCAGGATGCTTGCTGGAGGCAATTGATCGATTGATGTGTCTGTCTAACATCAATGCTTCTCTCCCTCTTTCTCTACCCCACCCCTTCCACTCTCTAAAAATTATTGGAAAAAATATCCTCAGGTGAGAATTACCAAAAACAAACAAAAAACAAACAAACAAACAAACAATCAATGCACCCTGGTAGTGTGGCTCAGTTGGTTTGAGCCTCATCTCTGTACATCAAAAACCAAAGGTGGTGGGTTCGGTTACCAGTTAGGGTTGATGTTTCTCTTTCTTAAATCAATAAAAACAAACGAATAACAAACTGCCAATGGCTCCCAACATATATATATATATATATTTTTAATATATTTTATTGATTTTTTTACAGAGAGGAAGAGAGAGGGATAGAGAGTTAGAAACATCGATGATAGAGAGACATCGATCAGCTGCCTCTTGCACAACCCCTACTGGGGATGTGCCCGCAACCAAGGTACATGCCCCTGACCAGAATCGAACCTGGGACCCTTTCAGTCCGCAGGCCGACGCTCTATCCACTGAGCCAAACCGGTTTCGGCGGCTCCCAACATATAAACCACTTCTTAAAACACACACACACACACACACACACACACACACACACATTTTTTTTTTTTTTTATTGCTTTCAGAGAGAGGAAAGGAGAGGGAGAAACATCAATGATGAGAATCATTGATTGGCTGCCTCCTGCATGCCCCCTATTGGGGATCGAGCCTGCAACCCAGGCATGTGCCCTTTACTGGAATCGAACCTGGGACCCTTCAGTCTGTAGGCTGATCTATCCACTGAGTCAAACCAGCTAGGGCTATAAAACCCTTTTTAATCTCACCTCATCTTCAACCTCTCCAGCTTCATCTCCCACCACATCCACTTTATGCCCATAAGTTAATCTTGAAATAGTACCTAGCACACCACCTGGCCCAGAATAGATTTTTAATAAAAGTTAAATTGAAAAAGTTCACAAGAAATGGGTTCCTAAAAGCATGGAAACTTGACGTGTTAAATGTCCCATAAGATAAACTCCAATCAACATCAGGTATTGACAAACTTAATTCTGAGACACTCAAGATGGGACATCATGCCTGGCATTCTCATGTGTTCAAAGTAGCATGGAAGAAGCAGAATGGAAATTTGATATTTGAGAGAATCTAGCCATTTATAACTTTAGTTATGATGCAAAACCAACTAGAAACTTAATGTTTTGCAATACTGCTAGTCAAACAATATTTGACAGATTTTTTGTGTTTAAAACAACTGAACAGAAATCTTGTAGCTTTATGTTTTTCTGGCTTAACAAGACACACAGGTATACCCAAGGGCATACTTAGGACTTCACAGTTTCCAGGAAGGGGTGTATACTCTGTCAACCCAGCAACTAAGACTGCCTGCCAGAATCCAGTAATTCATGGAAACCGATTTAAACAAAACACAAGGAGTAAAAAGCTGCTTTGCAGTCTACTGGAAGAGGTAAGCAGTTTTGCAACTTTTCATGGGGTGGGAATGAGTTATCAGGGGAAGTTCTACAATAAAAAAAGTTCTGTAAGCAGACACAGCATTGCTATATAGTATGTTTAAAAAGCACAAATACTAGAAATTGCCCTACTCCAGTGATAAAGCGATTCTAAGTTGCAAAAGAACAGGGAAACAAACCCCAGGATTATCCCTCAAAATAAATTATTTCCAAACCTAATTTACCACATTTACTCACCTAGAACTGTACTCAAAAACTTAAGATAGTATTTTTACAAAAATTTGTTCTTGTCAATATCAAATTAAGAGATGTAAATGACCTATCCTGATTAACATTTATCTCCTTTAACTACTGCCAAAGAATAGATCAACAATATAAACCTTCTCTTAAGTGATTTAAATATAGTTTCAAGTCTTCAAGATACCCTCTGTTTGTTAGCTGGAAATAATTCACTCTAAGAGAAAGGTTCAAAAACAATTTACAGTTTCATTTATTTTGAATAGGTAATATTCACACTTCAAAATTCAAAAAGTATAAAAGACATACAATGGAAAGTTTCATCCTCCCTGTCCTGGAGCCCTTTAGTTCCTCTTATTGGAGGCAAACAGTATCATGGGTTTCTGTCCTTCTGCATGAAATCAACTGCACATATGTTGTCCCTACCTTTGTATTTATAAATAACAGCACACTCTACATATTGTCATTGTAACTACACCACCTTTTTCTCACACTCTACTGGAGATTATTTCACTAACATGGAACACTGTACATAAAGAGCATCATAATTACCTGCAGAGTAGCTCCCTCTTTGGAGCTACCATAATTTACTTAACCTGTTGCCATTAATGGACATCTGTTTCTTAGCTACTACAAACAAGCAGCATGGTAGCTTTAAAATAAAAAAAAATCACACTTCAAACTACCAGCTAGGACTATGGACCCAGATAAATCATAAACTCAACTAGAGGCCCAGTGCATGAAATTTGTGCGGGGGCAGGGGGTGGTCCCTCAGCCCGGCCTGCACCCTCTCCAATCAGGGACCCTTTGGGGGATGTCTAACTGCCTCTCGCAATCAGGGACCGGTGGCTCCTAACCGTGCGCCTGTCTGCCTGCCTGATTGCCCCTAACCACCTCTGGCTGCCTGCCTGATCGCCCCTAACTGCTCCCCTACTGGCCTGATAGCTCCTAACTGCTCCCCTGCTGGCCTGATCACCCCTAACCACCTCTGCCTTGCCCTGCACCCAGGACCCAGGATTCCCTCTTCCAGCCAGTCTCAGGCACCCAGGACCCAGGTTTCCCTCCCTCTGGACGGCCACAGGCACCTAGGACCCAGGCCAGCCGCAGCTGCAGGGACCATGGGGTGGTGGCTTGTCCCTTTCCTGGGCTGCAGCCCCAGCCTCTGGTGCCTGGGACCACGGGGCATACAGTTTGTCCCTTTCCTGGCCACAGGCGCAGGTGCAGTCGCTGGTGCCCAGGACTGCAGAGCAGGAGGCTTGTCCCTCTCCCAGGCCACAGCCTGGCTGATCCCCATTCCTCTCTCCCCAATGTTGACTGTCTGAACCGTGACGGCGTGAGGGTGTGATGACCATTTGCATATTAGCTCTTTATTATATAGGATGTTTTGACTGTCCTAGAAAAGCTCTCAAGGGTGGCTGCCTTAACTATACCCAGTCAGCTGTCTTGGCTCAATCTTGTTGTTTGGTCTATATCATAAGCTTAGTAATTTTGCTAAACAATGTCTAGGGTTCTAAACAAGTTATGTTAGTAGAATGCAAAATTATCTGATGGTTAAGTATATACCAACCTGTTATGTGAGACAAGCTGACCTGTAGGTAATCCAAGGCCAAAGAATCAATTACTGCTTGTACATTGTGAGCTTCATCCTCTTGACTTCTGGGATTAGTTATGAGGTCTGGGGGGAGGAGAGGAGAGGGAGAAAGCTACATGATTTTGCATCTATGAGGGTCCATATTTTCATCTGTCTCTGATTAGGCTTCTAAATAAGCTCACCTATCACAAAAGTAAACTCTGCCCCAAATAGAACAGGTTTTTAAAAGTACAGATAAAGGTAACAGAGCATACATGAATTCCACACAGTAGAATCTTTATTGGTTGACTATTTATTGATTGAATATAGTTTAGTAAATATATGAACACAAGAGGCCCAGTGCATGAAATTTCATAGGGTCCCTAGGCCTGGCTGGAGATCAGGGCCGATCGGGGCCTTCCTTTGTTCTGTGCCGCCCCCTGGTGGTCAGCGCACATCATAGCAAGCAGTCGAACTCCCAGTGGGTCAAACTCCCGAGGGGACAATTTGCATATCAGCCTTATATTATATAGGATATGATGCTCTACATTAAGCACCATGCTAAAAAAAGATAAAAAGGTCCCTAAATTCAAGGAGATGATATATCTTACCTAATAATAGAGAAACATGTAAATTGACCATACCTCTGCTACACCCACAGCCAATCAGAGTGAGTATGCAAATTAACCCAACAAAGATGGTGGTTAATTTGCATACATACCTGGGTCCTGGGAACCTCCTCAGCACCCAGGCCACTCCCAGCCGGCCATCAGAGGTGCGGGGGGGCCCCCTTCCCAAGCCTAAAGCCTCAGGCGGAGGATCAGAGGGAAGAGAAAAAATCAATGGAAACATATCCCCAGAAGAGGATAAAAAGGAAAATAAAGAAAGAAATGTCATATCTTATGAAAGACATCTTGAAAATGCCTAAAGAAAGTTGTCATTTTTTCATGGTGAAGGGACTGGAGTCCGTGTTGATGAAAATACCTTGGCGGCTTCAGTGACTGGCAGTGGCTGCAGCAGCAGGGTAATTGGGCTGGCGTCTTCCCCTGATCAGCCCAGTCGCCTCCCGCAAAGGGAGGCCAGACTGCGGCTTAGGTCTGCACCCAATGGGGAGCGGGCCTAAGCCATCAGTAGGACATCCCCTGAGGGCTCCCAGTATGTGAGAGGGGGCAAGCTGGTCTGAGGGACCCCTCCACAGTGCATGAATTTCGTGCACCAGGCCCCTAGTATAATAATAAAAGAGTAATTTGCGAGAAACCAAGATGGCGGCATAGGTGAAACACCTAACCTGCAGCCGGGCACAACAATTTCAAAGGCACAACTAGAGTTCAGAACAGACATCGTCCAGAACCACAGGAGAGCTGGCGGACTGAAATGCCCACAGCTGGGGGGAAGGAGAAGGCCACGGGGACAATCGGGGGAGCCGTAAAAGCCTGAGGTATGGAGAAACTGGCGGAGACACGAGCACGCGCGCCTGCGGGGAGGATGGAGCCGGAGAGGAAGGGGTGGCTGACGGCCTGGCCAGCGTTCACTGGCAGGAAGGAGATAAAGGCTCCGGAGTGTGCTAAGCGCCGGCTCCGACTGCACTGAGCGCCAGTTCCGGGTGAAACCCTGGGAAGCCAGGCGCAGGCTGGGGGAATGAATCTGGGCTGTGGGGCGCAGGCACAGAGGAGCGGGGGAAGGCAGAGCTCCAGAGGCGCGCACGGGAAGGGGCGCAAAGGACGGACTGTTGCCTGCGCCACTGAACTGCCCTAGCGGGAAGGAGACATAAGCTCAGGACCGTGCTGAACCCCAGTTCCGACTGCACTGAACCCCAGTTCCGGGCGAAACCATGGGAAGCCAGGCGCACGCTGGGGGAATGAATTTGGGCTGTGGTGGCGGAGGCACAGAGAAGCGGCGGCTCCAGACGCGCGCACTGGAAGGTGCGCAGAGGACGGACTTTTGCCTGCGCCACTGGGTGGCCCTGCTGGGAAGGAGACAGGGACGCCAGACTCCGCTGAGACCCAGTTCCAACTACACTGAAACCCAGTTCCAGGCGAGAATCTGGGAGTCCAGATTCATTAGGGGAGGGACTGGACTGTTTGGCAGTGGGCGAAACTCCAGGGCGCGTTTCTCTCAGAGGTGTTTGCAAGGAATACAGAGGGACACAGACACAGGAGCCTCATAGGGCGGGGCTGACAGGAAGCCAAGGTTGTAGGCTCCACCCTGTAGCTCCGCCCCAGCCAAGCTGAGCAGAAGCTTTTTCCTGCTGAGTGCCTCAGGTAGTGGCTGACCCACACTACATTGGAGACCCAGAAACGAGGGCATCTAGTGGTTGGTGGGAGATGACACCAGATTTCAATCACTTGCATAAGGGAGGCATTCTAGAGGCAGACTCAGTGAGCGCCAAGGCATTGCTGCATCAAGACCCGGCCCACAAACATGTCTCCTGCACAGCAACTCTTCCTATATAGACAAAGAGGGTCCTCACGGCCAATTGGCCTGGAGGACAATTCCTCCCAGTGACACCAACAACAATCAAGACTTAACTGTACAAAGGAGGACCAAGATGGAGACATAGGGCGGCAGCCTGATTGTTGCCTACCACAACAATATTGAGACTACGACGGGAGAGCAGAGCAGACACCAGCCAGAAAGACCGGGGGGTTGGCTGAGCAGATGCTCTACAACTAGAATAAAAGAGAGGGGTACGCAGGATGATGCTGATGCCGGTGACCCAAAGTCCACACTTTAAGAACTATGGCTCAGGCGACACAATGGCGGCCTGGAACGTGCTCGGCGCAGTTCCCCCGGCGGTCTCCGGCTGAGGGGACGGCTCCACTCGCTGCCGAGCACGGACAGACGAGCCCCTGGGAGACATGGGGTGGGAGACTCCGTGCTTGCTGACCTCCGAGTCCTTCAAGAATCTCAATGCCCCGAAGTGGCCAGGTGCGCACGCTCAGCGACTGGCCACCGTTGCAGACCCAAGGGCCGATGCAGCGACACCGGACCAGCCCACACCGGAGCCTTGCCGAGCCCGCCGCCCAACGAGTTCTGCGGCAGCCGCCCTGGAGCTCTGAGAAAATGACCGAAGGAATTGCTGAGAGGGAATTGACCAACAGGAATTGGGATCAAGAAGACGAAACCCCGCTGAGACCCGAGTCCAGGCGAGCCTGCGAGCCTCTGGACTCAGATGTGGTCACACGCCTCTGGGTCTAGGTGAGGCCTCACGCCCCTGGGTTTGGGTGAGGCCACGTGCCCCTGGGTCCAGGTGAAGCTGGACTCCGGGTTCGGGTGAGGCCATGTGCCCCTGGGTCCGGGCGAATCTGAACCCTGGGTCCGGGTGAGGCCGTGGGCCCCTGGATCCGGGTAAGGCTGGGTCCCGAGTACGGGTGAGGCCGTGAGCCCCTGGATCCGGGTGAGACCACGCGACCAGGGGTCTGAGAGAGGTAACGCGCCCCTGGGTCCGGGTGGCTTCGTGCACCTAGGTCCAGGTGAGGCCACGTGCCCCTGGGTCTGAGAGAGGCCACGCACCCCTAGGTCCGGGCAAGACCATGTGTCCCTGGATCCGGGTGGGGCCTCGTGCACCTAGGCCCGGGTGGGGCCGCGTGCCCCTGGGTCTGGGGGAGGCCAGGCGTCCCTGGGTCCGGGTGAGACCATGTGTCCCTGGATCCGGGTGAGGCCTCGTGCGCCTAGGCCCGGGTGAGGCCACGTGCCCCTGGGTCTGGGGGAGGCCAGGCGTCCCTGGGTCCGGGTGAGACCGTGTGTCCCTGGATCCGGGTGAGACCTCGTGCACCTAGGCATGGGTGAGGTCACGTGCCCCGGGGTCTGAGAGGCCAAGCGTCCCTGGGTCCGGGTGAGACCATGTGTCCCTGGATCCGGGTGAGGCCGCGTGCACCTAGACCCGGGTGAGCCCAAGTGGCCCTGGGTCTGGGAGAGGCCAAGCGTCCCTGGGTCCGGGTGTGACCATGTGTCCCTGGAGCCGGATGAGGCCTCGTGCACCTAGGCCCGGGTGAGGCCACGTGCCCCTGGGTCTGGGAGAGGCCAAGCGTCCCTGGGTCCGGGTGAGACCATGTGTCCCTGGATCCGGGTGAGGCCTCGTGCACCTAGGCCCGGGTGAGCCCAAGTGGCCCTGGGTCTGGGAGAGGCCAAGCATCCCTGGGTCCGGGTGAGACCATGTGTCCCTGGATCCGGGTGAGGCCTCGTGCACCTAGGCCCGGGTGAGGCCACGTGCCCCTGGGTCTGGGAGAGGCCAAGCATCCCTGGGTCCGGGTGAGACCATGCGTCCTTGGATCCGGATGAGGCCTCGTGCACCTAGGCCCGGGTGAGCCCAAGTGGCCCTGGGTCTGGGAGAGGCCAAGCGTCCCTGGGTCCGGGTGAGACCATGTGTCCCTGGATCCGGGTGAGGCCTCGTGCACCTAGGCCCGGGTGAGCCCAAGTGGCCCTGGGTCTGGGAGAGGCCAAGCGTCCCTGGGTCCGGTTGAGACCATGTGTCCCAGGATCCGGGTGAGGCCTCGTGCACCTAGGCCCGGGTGAGCCCAAGTGGCCCTGGGTCTGGGAGAGGCCAAGCGTCCCTGGGTCCGGGTGAGACCATGTGTCCCTGGATCCGGGTGAGGCCTCGTGCACCTAGGCCCGGGTGAGCCCAAGTGGCCCTGGGTCTGGGAGAGGCCAAGCATCCCTGGGTCCGGGTGAGACCATGTGTCCCTGGATCCGGGTGAGGCCTCGTGCACCTAGGCCCGGGTGAGGCCACGTGCCCCTGGGTCTGGGAGAGGCCAAGCGTCCCTGGGTCCGGGTGAGACCATGCGTCCCTGGATCCGGATGAGGCCTCGTGCACCTAGGCCCGGGTGAGCCCAAGTGGCCCTGGGTCTGGGAGAGGCCAAGCGTCCCTGGGTCCGGGAGAGACCATGTGTCCCTGGAACCAGGTGAGGCCTTGTGCAACTAAGCCTGGGTGAGGCCACGTGCCCCTGGGTCTGGGAGAGGCCAAGCGTCCCTGGGTACGGGTGAAGCCAGATCCTGGGTCCGGGTGAGGCCGTGCGCCCCTGGATCCATCCGGGTGAGGCTGGGTCCCCGGCCCGGGTGAGACCACGCGCCCCTTGGGTATGGGTGAGGCCACGTGCCCCTTAGTCCAGGTGACGCCGTGCCCCTGGGTTCGGCCGAGACCAAACCAGAGGGAGTCGGACCTCCATTACCACCATTTGTCCACCATCCAGAGCTGAGGGGTCAGTGCTGACATGTACACATAAGGAACTACTGGACATTGAAATTGGGTCTCAAAAGAACTGTTGGTCCAGGGGGAAGCTCGCTACAGATTGATTCATTTGCCTGTCAGCATAACTATTATTGCTCGTCTCACATTCAGTTCTTATTAGTATATATCTAGTGACATATGATCTCGCTCATCTAGGGGAAATGATGAACAACATAGACTGAGGAACAAGAACAGAACCAGAAGCAAGGAGGCATCGATCGTACTATCGGGCCTCAGAGGGAGGATAGGGGAGGGTAGGGGGAGGGTGGGGGGAGAGGGAGAGTTCAACCAAAGGACCTGTATGCATGCATATAAGCCTATCCAACGGTTAAGTTCAACAGGGGATTGGGGCATGCGTGGGGAGAGGGGTGGGATGGGAATGGGGGGATGAGGACAAATATGTGACACCTTAATCAATAAAGAAATTAAAAATAAAAAAAAAAAAAAAAAAAAAGAGTAATTTGCTAATTAGACTGACGTCAATTCCAGATGTCCTTCCTGACAAAGCTGGGCCAGGAGGAAAGCGGCCCGGGTCCCAGGTGCCTGCAGGCAGCCCGAGTCCTGGGTGCCTGCCAGCAGCAGGAGGAGGGAAGCCGGGGTCCCAGAGGGAAACCAGTGCGGGCAGCTTGGGGAAGGCAGGCCTACTCCTGCATGAATTTTCGTGCATCGGGCCTCTAGTATGATAATAAGTGAGGCAATACATGAGGGTGAGACTTGAACCAATAATCATGGGCTCCTTTCAATGAGAGAAAAAAACCCACAACAGGTGTGAAAGGAGACTTACTGAATGTCCAAGGATACAGTACAAATACCAATTCTTATCCATAATATTGGTTAAATAAGAGAACCTGACAAATATTTAAGTTCCACTCAATTTTAGAACCTCTGAAGGTACATTTACAGAAAAGGTGTGACTTTCACAGGGCATTTAGCATGATTAGATTAAACAGTGATGACCAAGACCAGTCAAAAAGATCTGACCTACGCTGTTATTATGCCTTGGTCTAAGAAGGTATCATTACAGAAATAAATGCAATAATTTAGAAGAAATAACATGTAGACAAAGAGAAAACTCAAGGTTTTATAAATACTATAGGCTCTAACTAAAGGCACTAGAAACTTCTGGCTCAAGATACAAACATTATTACTCCCACTTTTTAGTATCCTTACCTGGTACCTTTTCTCCCAAAATGGATTGATAAAGAGCAATAAAGACATTAGCATCACAATCTTCTAGTTCATGTATCCTCAGGTGTATGTGACATTTCAGGAGAAGATTATTGGCAACCGTTACCCACTCTGTTGGGAAAGATAGGGAAAAGTTCAGCTTTAAATAGCACTAGAAAAAGTCATACATTTTTAAAACACCAATCCTCACAAAACTGACAAAGAATAGGGATTGAACTCTGTATAAGAAATTTGATTATGACAGAATTTCAAAGACCCTCCAAGGCATGATTTTTTAATGTCTTGGAATGTCTTCCAGACTGCTATAATTCCAGTGCAGTCAAAAATATGATGCAAATCCAATATTCACTGTTTGGAACCTTAAATCTTGTTATTTACTGTAGTTCCTATTTGCAAGCCATACTTTAGTGTTTTTTTTTTTTTTATTTAGAACATGTTTACAAGTAAATGGGATTATGTCCCAAACAAGACATGTTAATGCTATTGAGGCTACTAGAAACTAATTAATGGATGTTGTTTCAAATTCCCAATAGCATTAGTCATAGTTTTATCCACTTATCTTGTGCAAGACAGAATTTCTCTGGTGCCCAAATAGGTAGTGATTAACTTAGGCTGTCCAACATTAATTAGTGCATTTGTTAGTTTTTTATATTTGATTATATTAAAGGAAATATGGAAAATACACACCAAAAGTCCCTAAATTCAGAATTAGCATATTGCCAATACTGTTTAAATTTCCTGTGTACCCTTCCCCCACCCATATTGTTGGAATTAGCGAAGTTATTTCTAAGGTTTCTCGACCAAGGTAGCTTAAAAACCTTGAAATATATTCCCTGAAGTGATTGGTGATTAAAGGGAAAGTTATTTTATTCTGTCTTCGATTACCTTCAATATGTTCTAGACATGTGTGTGATTGTGTGTTAAAGACACATCATCTCCCTCTCTCCCATGCCCGTTTCTCACACATGACCAAACCATGACAACTGGTTTGAACGCCGTCCTGGAGAAAAGGTGAAAGCGTCCTAGACAACCGGATCAAGTCGCTTTCAAAAGCGGAGCTAGACAAAGACAGTAACGGGGCACTAACGAGAAAAACGCACAACCCTTCTACTTTGGCAGGGGCACCGACAGATCTTTCTTGTAAGTGCCATTCCTTCCAAGTCCGGACGCAGGTACGACCTCGGTCCCCACAGTGCAAGAGCAGAGAGCACCTTGACAGCGGCTAGATTCCGCAGAGAAATACGAGTCCGGGGCAGAAACTTTCCACTGCTTTTTGCAGCCAGGATGCGGGCGTCCCACGGGCCTTCTCTACCCCTATCCCCCAATCCACTCCCCGGCCCCCCATCGGACAGAGCTGGGCTGAGACACCCTATCCAGAGAACACGTCCACTACGACGGGAGACCGTCAGGAGCCAGACCTAGTAGAGCTGGCCTGAGGTCTCAATATAAAGCGGGCAGGGGCGTCCGGGGACTTGGAAGGCTTTTAGTCCACACAAACCCGGACTCCAGACCGAGACTCACCAGCCTCTGAGCCGGCCATGTCGCAGAGGCCGGTCGCGGCCGGAATCCGAGCTGGGCGCGCGAGGGACGGTGTCCGGGAAGGGTCGCACGGCGCACGCACAGAACGGAGAGGGGAAGGAAAGGAGGGGTGAGAAAGGGAGGAACGGTAAAACGGCTTCTCGCTGCTGATTGGTCATCAGAGCACTTCCTCTCGCCGCGCGCGCCGAGGCGGCGGTTTGGGGGACCTTAGATACTATTCTCCTCAGGCGAGATCGCGCTGAGGGATTATCAGGTGGGTGGGTTTGACAGGGCGGGTCACCAACAGCCCCTGGTGGTCTCCCCGCGGCCTTAGCGCGGCCTTAGCGCGGCACTTCCGGTGAGATTTTCGTTTTGTATTCCTCCGCCGACTCCAACTGAGGAAATAGTGCGGCCCTCTCACCCGGTGGGCGGGGCAGCCACGTGACAATACGGGCTCCGCCTTCCCGTCTCGTTTGGTTCTGGGCTTGAAGGCTCTTTGGAGACGTAAACAACTCTGAGGAGGCGGAGTGGGTTGTCTTGTGTTGGCCATTTTATCGCCTGGGCTGGACCTGAAAAAGGGTGGTGTGGCTTCCTCGAGGTGTAGAAAGACGAGAAAAAGGTGAAGTCAAGAGAGTGCCGGCTGAGGCATCGCGGTGGTGGGTGGGCCCAGCCAAGAAAGGGGCAAAAAAAACGGGCGAATCTGAGGGAGGGGCTCGGGGGGAGGGGCGAGAACATGGCGGATTCCGGAACGCCGGCGGGCGTTGCGGCCTCTGCGCAGGGGCGGGGTGATTAGGTCATAGAGCGGCTCCCAGCATCCTCTGCGGCAGAGGAGGCGGTCCAGCCTATAAAACCGGCTGCCGGGACGCGGCCGGCACCTCATTCATTTCCACCGGCCTGTAGGCGAGCAGCTCCGGCTTCTATCATCGCCGTCCCTCCGCCGCTGCCGCCCCCGCAAGGCTTCGCTACCGCCGAAGCCTCCACCTGCGACTCGTCGCACCCGATTCTCTCCACTTCGTTCCCCGCCAACCGCAATCATTGACGCCATGTCGGGCTATTCGAGTGACCGAGACCGCGGTCGGGATCGAGGGTGAGTGTGGGAACAGACCTGTCAGGCCCGACGGGTGGGGGATGGGAGGCCGATGAGGTAATGAGGGGTGGGTAGCGATGGGAACCTATGTTTTCAACCGAATTTTTGGGTCTCATCCGTCGAAGGATTGCGCCATTTCGGTTTTTGTCCAAAGCTGACTGAAAAAATTTTCTGTTAACGGCCGTCAACCCCTCCTTTAGTTTGGGAGGGGGCTTTGGGGCCTCGACGATTAGGCCGCTGTGAGGAGAATTCTGAGGAACGTACGATTGTAAAGGGGGAGAGACGCGACGCTTCGAGGCGGGCGAAGTCGCCGCTGGTAGGCGCTTCTTTCGAGAGGCGTTTTAGGGGCCCCAGGAATTCTGTGGGAGCGGAGAGGGCCGCCTTCAAAGCCATGGGTGCGGCGGGGGCAGGACGGTGGCCGGCGCCACGGGATTCGGCCATGTGGCGGGGCCGCGGGTACAAAATGCCGCTGCCGGACATGGCGGCGCCTTTGTTACCCCGCCCGGCGGAGGAGCTCAAAATGGCAGCGGCGAGAAAATGTGGCGCAGAGAGAAATGCGAGACAAAGGGGGAAGCGCCGCCCCAGCGGGAACGCCGCCCGGCCGACTCCGCCCGGGCCGCGACTCCTCCCCCGGTAGTCGCCGGCTCCTCCTCCTCTTTTTTTTTTTTTTAGTTATATAATTTTGCTACCGGGATCGGGAGCCCTTCCGCGGGATTTCGATTGGCTTTCTTAAGTGTCCCAGAGACCCCCCCCATCGTCCACGTTCTGCTCTCCTTGCTTGTTCTGCCCCGTTATTCATGAAAACCAAAGCTGCTTGGCTTGAAAACAGCTGGTAAAGAATATCACCGCTAAGCCCTTCCCTTCTTGTATTGTCTCTCCCAGATACTTAATTCCTGAGCTCCTGGGAAAGACTGGTAGCCACAAGCTGTAGTCTACCCATGTAATCTAAGCTTTTGGCCTTTGGGCAGCCAGTTTCCGACCAGATAAATCCTGGGCTATTGACTTGGCTTCTGTAGTGTGTACTTAGGGCAACGGGAAATGAAACCTGGAGTGCTAAGGACAGCGCTCTATCTCACAACTACAAGTCTTTTGTTGATCTTTAGGGTGTGCCAAGCGGGGATGTTGGGTTGCTCTGTAGACTTTTGAAAGCGTGAGGTTTTCTTACTTGTTTTGTTTTTAATTTCAGGTTTGGTGCACCTCGATTTGGAGGAAGTAGGGCAGGGCCTCTATCAGGAAAGAAGTTTGGAAACCCTGGGGAGAAACTAGTTAAAAAGAAGTGGAATCTTGACGAGCTGCCCAAATTTGAGAAGAATTTTTATCAAGAACATCCTGATTTGGCCAGGCGCACAGCGGTGAGTAATTTCATGTAGCTTCATCAAGCTTAAACTAAAAAATAGTGAATCAAAATCAGGAAAAAAAATGTTTTCCAAATGACCAAATTGTAGGAAATTCATGCTTAATTTGTTGGGGAAGAAGTGTTACTTTTGGAAACAGATGGCTTTGAATTTTTCTACTTAGGATGATTGTGTATTACACAATAGGCGTTTTGTGTGTTAAATGAGGTTTTTATATGTGGATCCAGATTTAAAATGGCCATGTTGAAGTACCTAATCATTTATAAACTTAGGGGTTTACTAGTTGCATATTTAAGTTAGGGGAACTGTCAAAAGATTTAACTAAATTGTTTGTTTTGTAGCAAGAGGTAGAGACATACAGAAGAAGCAAGGAAATTACAGTTAGAGGTCACAACTGCCCAAAGCCAGTTCTGAATTTTTATGAAGCAAACTTTCCTGGTAAGTGCTAGTTTTGAGTTTTCTTTCTTTTTAAAAAATGCCCTTCTTTCTCTTGGCATTACTAATTTTTCTAAATTGCTACTAATTGCAGCAAACATCATGGATGTGATTGCAAGACAGAACTTTACTGAACCCACTGCTATTCAAGCTCAGGGATGGCCAGTTGCCCTAAGTGGATTGGATATGGTTGGAGTAGCACAGACTGGATCTGGGAAAACATTGTCTGTAAGTTTGGAGAACTTTTGAGATGTTTGGAGGGAATAGATTGGGAATAAAAAGAAACCAGAAATATTTTTTAATTTACCTATGTTCTCTGTTACCCCTTAAATAGTATTTGCTGCCTGCCATTGTCCACATCAATCATCAGCCGTTCCTAGAGAGAGGTGATGGACCTATTGTAAGTAGATTTTTTCGATTTTTAGCCAGAAGTTTAGTGTGGAGATATTGTAGAATATATAACAAAAGACACAATTTGTGATTTTATGTAGAGATACTAATTATCTTACTTGGTTTAGTTGGATATTGTCATTTGTTGGTATAATAGTTTAAAAGTAGGCTTCAGGATTCTGCTAAAAGCTGCTCTACTTTTTTGTTCCTCTTTCTTTAGTGCTTGGTGCTGGCACCAACTCGGGAACTGGCCCAGCAGGTGCAGCAAGTGGCTGCTGAGTACTGTAGAGCATGCCGATTGAAGTCTACTTGCATCTATGGTGGTGCTCCCAAGGGACCACAAATACGAGATTTGGAGAGAGGTACGTAACAAAAGATTCTTTTTGTCACTGATGCTATGAAAAGTTCTAGACGTCTTAGTCTATGTGTTTAATTGAAGGTGTGGAAATCTGCATTGCAACACCTGGAAGACTGATTGACTTTTTGGAGTGTGGAAAAACAAATCTGAGACGAACTACCTACCTTGTCCTTGATGAAGCAGATAGAATGCTTGATATGGGCTTCGAACCCCAAATAAGAAAGATTGTGGATCAGATAAGAGTAAGTGCCCATACATATATTTTTTCAAACTTAGCTCTAAGTTTATTCTTAGAATACAAGATTGGTGTGTTTTTTTTGTGTGTGTGTGTGTGTGTGTTTTAATTCAAAATTCTTTAGCCTGACAGGCAAACCCTAATGTGGAGTGCAACTTGGCCAAAAGAAGTAAGACAGCTTGCTGAAGATTTCCTGAAAGACTATATTCATATAAACATTGGTGCACTGGAACTGAGTGCAAACCACAACATTCTTCAGATTGTGGACGTGTGTCATGATGTAGAAAAGGATGAAAAGTAAGTTATGTCTTATACAAAAAGAACTGTGTAAATTCAGTTCCTGTTTTATAGGTTATCTTAAAAGTGACTTTCAGGTGTGTGTAACCTGAATATGTTAATTTAAAATTAGCCTGTCAGTATTTCTAAAAATTCTTGCTTCATTCAAATAATTGGCTATCACTACAGAATCCCTTTAGGAAATGGTGTCCTGTGGTTTAAAGGCAAAGGGGTATAATTGCTTGATAAGTGATTACTAATCAGGTGTCTGGTCTGCCTTTTTATTTGTAGCCATTTACATTGACCATAAATTTATGGTCACATCGTGGACTTCTTTTAAAATTGACCATATTTTTTTTTTTCTTTCAAGACTTATTCGTCTGATGGAAGAGATCATGAGTGAGAAGGAGAATAAAACCATTGTCTTTGTTGAAACCAAAAGGAGATGTGATGAACTTACTAGAAAAATGAGGAGAGACGGGTATGTGGGCTTCTTCCATTGGAGCAGATGTATTAGAGCTGAGTTTAGGGGAAGGACAAACTTAGATCAGGAGTGATAGATTTGAGTTTTGTGGATGAGAGTCATCTTGTAGGTAAAACTGTATAACTTTATTTCAGGGGAAATTGGAGGGATCTGTGACCCCCAGAATGGTTAGGTGTTAAACTAAAATCTATCAGGTTTTATATTCGAGTGTACTAATATAACCTCTCTAATTTAGGTGGCCTGCCATGGGTATTCATGGTGACAAGAGTCAACAGGAACGTGATTGGGTTCTAAATGGTAAGTATTTCAAATGAAGATCCCCTCCCCACAGCCTAGGATTTTGCTCAGATTAGTGATCATATATATACCTTGTTTTGCAGAATTCAAACATGGAAAAGCTCCTATTCTGATTGCTACAGATGTGGCTTCCAGAGGGCTAGGTTAGTACAAACTCGAATTCATGGCTTAGTTTTCCGGAAGATCTCCATACAATTTTTAAAGAAAGTTTATTGCTTTCTTTAACCTCTGCATTTTTCTAAGTTTTTTTTCATATAAAGGTGCAGTCTTTGTGGCAAGGCCTAGGCATGACAATCGGAGGACTCGAGGGGGATGGAGGACTAGTGATCGGCTGGCTGCTTCCAGTCGATTAGAGAGGTGAAAAACTGAAAGTGTGCCAGTAATCTTCAAAAGGCAGAACATACCACCTCTGCCGCATAAACTGTTCTCTCCGGGGGAAAAAAATGGAAGTTATCCTCACAGTCACTGCCGTGGTATTTCTTCTGTCCCATGCTTTGCATGACTGCCATGGTACTGCATTGTTTCAGACTGTTTACTGTGATCTGTGAGTCTTTGAGTTTCAGTGAGTTTGCTGAAATGTCGAAGATATATTTCCAAACTTCAATGTTCAATGACATTTTTGTTCAAGTTTGAAATGGAGAGAGCAGCTTTAAAAGGTACTAAAAGCCTTTTACAAATTGGTGAGTACTGGCACATGAGCCTCTAGAGCAGGAACAACTTCCCACACTTAGTCAGTGGGAAAATAAAACTGCTTTGAAAGTTCCTCCCTCACCTACACAGTAGTCGTCATGTCGAGACCTGCCAGAGAGAGAGACATTCTCAAGTGAATCCTGGCTTCTTGGAAGTGCTTGCCTAGACGAGACACAGTGCATAAAAACAACTTTTTGGGGACAGGTATGTTTTTCTTGCAGCTGCAGTTGTAAGGTCTTGGCAAGACAAGCAGTGTGGCCAGAATTTTGAACTTCTGATGAGTGTGTAATGCAAAGGACCATGTACATTTTTGTCTAAAGGTCCTAAAAATGAGCACATGAAGAGGTTGCTGTGAACCTTTTAAGTGGCCCTACTGCACAGAAGCATTCAGATGTCACTTGATGACCTATACGGGGACTTGCTGATTTGGGAATGTGTTAGGGAATACACATATATCCTTTTGACAGGTTCTATCATTGGGTGGGCAATAACACACATGAAGTGTGCTTTTTTTTTCCCCCTCTTTTTTCTTCCCCAACCTCAATGGTATTCCTACAGGGAACGGATAACCATTTTAACTATTTTTTGCAGCCCATACCTTCTTGGGAATACAAATGTCTAACTTTTTATTTTTGGTCTGGCTGTTGTGGTGTGCAAAACTCCATACATTGCTATTTTGCCACACTGCAACACCTTACAGATGTGGAAGATGTGAAATTTGTCATCAATTATGACTACCCTAACTCCTCAGAGGATTATATTCATCGAATTGGAAGAACTGCTCGCAGTACCAAAACAGGCACAGCATACACTTTCTTTACACCTAATAACATAAAGCAAGTGAGCGACCTTATCTCTGTGCTTCGTGAAGCTAATCAAGCAATTAATCCCAAGTTGCTTCAGTTGGTTGAAGACAGAGGTTCAGGTAAGACTAATCTTCATTAAGAAATAAATATTGGTGGTTTTGGGTTTCATAATTGTCTACAAACCCATTTTTAAAAGGGATTGGCAGGTGAATGAAACGGGTGTGACACAAGTTGAGAAAGTGATCCTCGTCTATAGTGAGAGGTACCTAGTTCCTTCTGTGTTAGAAATTATTTGTGCCACAAATAATCAGCTTGCAATTGTTTTTTCTTAACAGGTCGTTCCAGGGGTAGAGGAGGCATGAAGGATGACCGTCGGGACAGATATTCTGCAGGCAAAAGGGGTGGATTTAATACCTTTAGAGACAGGGAAAATTATGACAGAGGTTACTCTAGTCTGCTTAAGAGAGATTTTGGGGCAAAGACCCAGAATGGTGTTTACAGTGCTGCAAATTACACCAATGGGAGCTTTGGAAGTAATTTTGTGTCAGCTGGGTTACAGACCAGTTTTAGGACTGGTAATCCAACAGGGACTTACCAGAATGGTTATGATAGCACTCAGCAATATGGAAGTAATGTTCCAAATATGCACAATGGTATGAACCAACAGGCATATGCATATCCTGCTACTGCAGCTGCACCTATGATTGGTTATCCCATGCCAACAGGATATTCTCAATAAGACTTTAGAAGTATATGTAAATGTCTGTTTTTCATAATTGCTCTTTATATTGTGTGTTATCAGACAAGATAGTTATTTAAGAAACATGGGAAATGCAGAAATGACTGCAGTGCAGCAGTAATTATGGTGCACTTTTTCGCTATTTAAGTTGGATATTTCTCTACATTCCTGAAACAATTTTTAGGTTTTTTTTGTACTAGAAAATGCAGGCAGTGTTTTCACAAAGTAAATGTACAGTGATTTGAAATACAATGAATGAAGGCAATGCATGGCCTTCCAATAAAAAATATTTGAAGACTGAATTAAGTGGAAATTGTACTTTATTTTACATATATAATGTCATGTAAAACTGCTTAGGTGGTCTGTTGGTTTTGTTTTTTTGTTTTGTTTTTTTTTTTGTTTTTTTAATCAAAAACTAAACTGCTTTTCATAATTTAGTTTTGGGAAGTGGGGAGATCAGAAGGCCTTTGCAGTGATCTATTTATATTGCAAGAATTAAAGTGAGATTTAGGTTAATTTATAATTCTAGGCTAAATTGCGTAATGGCTTTCTGTCAGTACCTCCCCAACATAATGTGAGTCATTTAGTAGCCTATTTGTTAGAATGGTGAAATGAGATATTAAAGTAGATAGGAAATAATCAACTGAATAGCCCCACCTTCAAACTGGTTAGTGTGGGAACATGTATGACTGTTCCTTTTGCAAAATTTATTTAATAGCTTCAAAAACTTGCTTTTTCGAAGATTATATTCATGCTCTTGTCTATTGTGAATTACTGGAATGTTGAGCAAAGCTAAGACTACATCTTTAAAGATAAGGTTGGCAGGAGCTGTTTTAATTTGTTTTCTTAGTGCAGATTCTAGTCTTCACAGGCTCCCGGGGACTCTTAATTGCAGTCACACTGGGAATCATTGAATGTCTTTCCAATAATCCAGGGAACTCTCTACAGCACTTCAAACTAAGGTCTACTCATCTTTTGAACACACACAAAAAAATCCTCATCAAAGTTAATGGTTAACCAAGAGGAAGTAACATAACCAAAAGCACAGTGACTATAGTACAAGTCTTGTTAGTGTCAACATGGGTTTATTGCTAGAAAGAACCAGGAACTAGCTTTAGCTCACCAATATTTCTTAGTACTTTATTTCAATAATGGCTAGAAGTAGGTCTGATTGTCTACCCAGAAAGTGGTATTTATGTTCTTGCCAGGAGAGAAGTCTTATGATATTTAAATTCTGATTATTAAACAGGCTTTAATTGGTGTTAATGCCTTATCCTTGAAATCGATTTGGAGGGGGGTGGAGTGGTATTTTTAGGACTAATACATTGAAAACTGATCAACCTCTAACAGTTTTCAATAGCATGATAGGTCAAATTCGTAATGACAACTCTTAAGCTTTCGGGGTAGGTTGGAGTATCTATTACATATTTTACTGTTTAATGTCTAATGTGGGGCCTTTAAATTTGTAAACAATGATTGTGGGGCTGTGGGAAACATTTACCTATTTACCTTTGAAGTAAGTTTTAAAAGACAGTCCACTTTTTAGCATGTGTGTTGTGTCCAGCCTGTGGTTGTCTTTAATAAATGTTTTTTTTTTCTCCCCATTCGCTCTCTGATTTATTTGCGTGTAGGCCTCTTTGGTTCGTTTCTTGAGTGTGGGCAACGTACATTAATAGTGCCCAGCTTTGCAGTTAATGTAATTGCCTTCTAGCAATTGTTTCCATTTTCTAGTTTCTCTTTTTATAAACTTACACACTTGCTGTATGGAATGATTTTCTGAGGTCCCTACAGCACTATAGTGATGAAAAATTTTAGCTGTTCTATTACCCTCCTCCGAAAACTGCCCCAGTTGAATCTAGTAGTTAGTTCATTTCACCTGAATTTCTCAAGGTTTTCCTAACCAAACTTGAACCTGGAAGACAGGAATCATGGGTTTGGGGATGAACCATTTTCATTTTTTACACTTTCTGGGCAATTTTCTTATGGGCTTTTACTTATAAAATGGATATTTTTAAATTAACAGGCCTGCTAGGCAATCCTGGGTTGTCAAGTTTTATTGCATGTTTTGATGAAACCTAAAGGGAACCTCTGGTAAAACAACTTACTATTGGTTCTCACTTGTACGAATGCATTCACATGCAGGGCTTATTTAAAACATTGAGTCCCTCAGGTTAAGGTTCCCAAGTGGTGCAGATGGTACTGGCCCAGCACTGTCCCTTGAGACAGTAAAGTGACCCTACCTCCCCAGTTACAACCCCATTCACATCCAGGAGAGAACTGAGAGGTAGGCACGCTGGTGGTACATTTGGAAGATCTGGGTTTCTAAACCACCACAAAGTACTAGAAAGGGAACCAAAGTTTATTTTCATTAGCACTTAAGATGTTCTCCACATCACCTTCTCAATCTTGAGTATTTTCACGTCTGATACGCAAGAGAATGGAGAAGGAAAGTGAAGCTGATGCAGCTGCGGCTACCGCACGATAGTGAACGGTAGATGGGAATGCCCTCTATCTGCTGATGAGGACGGATGGAAACAATGGCTGGGGGACCAAGTGAGGCGGGCCTGTCTCTGCCTCGGCGAGCGAGGTAGGCCCCGGGCGGCCGCAGCCGGGATCCTGACGCGCTTCCGTGGGCGGGGCCAGCTGCACGCAAGCTCACTTCCGACGCGGCTGCGAAGTTGGTTTCCGGGTTCTTAGGGTTGCGGCTGTTTGTAGGGGTTGCCAGCTAATAAGACTGTGTACTTTAACTCCCGAGGGCGATGCGCTCTGGGGCAGCTGTCAGGTCCTGCCAGAAAGTGTGCAGATGCCTGCTGTCTGGTTTTGGGGGTCGAGTAGATGGGGGCCAGCCGGAGCCGTTGACGGAAGGGAGTAGCCTCCTTGGAGGGCCCCCGAGTTCGCACGCGGAACTGCCCGGGGGGAGCGAACCAAGCGAAGCCCCAGAGTCTGGAGAGGGGAGCGAAACGCTGGTAGAGATCTGTCAGAGAAGGCATTTCCTCAATGGCACCCAGCGGCGGGTTAGCCGAGATTCTCTCCTGAGCGGGTGCCACGCCGGCTTTGGCCCCTTGGGCTTTGAGTTGCGGAAGAACCTGGTGGCAGAATGGTGGTCCTCCGTGGTGGTGTTCAGGGAACAGGTCTTTCCGGTAGACGCCCTCCACCATGAGTCGGGCCCTTCGCTGCCCGGGGACAATGCCTTCAGGTTAGTTGCCGCAGAAACTCTACGCGAAATCCTGCAAGACAAAGAACTGAGTAAGGAACAGCTAGTAGCATTTCTTGAGAACTTATTAAAAACTTCTGGGAAACTGCGGGAGAACCTTCTTCACGGTATGCTTCATGATTTCATGCTTCAAAATAGGTGTTGGGGTGGATAGGCAATCTCGCGCGATTCCGCGAATTGCAACTGGCCCTTCACTCACGTGGAAAGGAAGTTACGTGGTTCTCAACTTTTTGAAGTAGTTGGGTGTGTTGACAGTGCTTCTGCGCTGGAGAAAACTGGTCCATGTAATCCTTACTGTTACTTAAAGAATCTGACCGAAGGACCAACCTGGTAATGCTCTCCATTTCACAGAGCAACCCTTATCATTTTACAGTTAATTGAGCAGCCCTAGAATTAGGACCTAAATTAAAGCCTGTATTTCAATCATTTGTTCATCGTTACTAAAATGCTTGTAAATACTTCCACAGTCACCCCTCAGTTTAACACAAAATCAACATTTTTCTAAAGCAAAAAGAAAATGCCCTTCCCAGGTTTTTCTGATCTACAATCTTGTTTCGAGAGTCATGTAGGCAAAATAGGACTAATCAAGCTTTATAAGTGTTTTTTGAGTGGATAAACAAACTTATAGGGGACCGTTTGCCTTTAAAGTCAAATAGAACATGATTGCAGAGATGCTGAAAACAAAACAACTCAGGTTCTTTAAAGGACCAACTTGCAGCCACAGCATCTCATCTTTTTTTTTATTTTAATATATTTTATTGAATTTTTACAGAGAGGAAGGGAAAGGGATAGAGAGCCAGAAATATCGATGAGAGAGAAACATCCACCAGCTGCCTTCGGCACACCCCCTACTGGGGATGTGCCCAAAACCAGGGTACATGCCCTTGACCGGAATCGAACCTGGGACCCTTCAGTCCACAGGCCGTCGCTTTATCCACTGAGCCAAACCGATTAGGATCACAGCATCTCATCTTTGCAAAATGCTATCCTTGCCATTTTTCATTAAGTGGTACTATAATTTAAAATAACCAATGTCCATGGTTCTCTGAAAATCAGTACCTAAATTATAAATTGTTAAAGATTTCCTTAAGGGAATAAATCAAATGGAAACAAATGAATAAATGTGATAATTTTTATTTACATTATTTTATTCCATGATGGTTTTACTTTGGGGGAGTTAAACCCCTGCTCATTACCATGTCCCAAAACAAATCAATCTTTTCTTCCTTATTAGAAAATGAAACTTAGCTCTCTTAGATGCCCACCCATCAAAGCATCTATGTTGTGCCAGACTTTTTGTTGCCTGTAGGAAACTTTATCTATTTGCCAAATCCTTTGGTAATCTAGTGTTTTTAGCTTAGAGTCACCTGGTTTGCCATTGCTTTCTATTTCCAATAACCTTTCTTTCCTTTTCTTTTGTTTTGTTTTAATATATTGATTTCAGAGAGGGAGAGAGAGAGACAGAAACATCAGTGATGAGAGAGAATCATTGATCGGCTGCCTCCTGCACATCCCCCACTGAGGATCCAGCCTGCAACCCTGAAATTGCCCTGTGCATGTGCCCTGACCAGGAATTGAACCTTTACCTTGTGGTTCATAGGTTGATGCTCAACCACTGAGTCACACCGGCTGGGCACCCTTCCTTTCTTTATTATTAGTATTTTAAAATTCTTGGCCATTATGTCTTCAAATATTTTTACTCATTCTCTTCTGCCTTTCTGTAATAATTACACATATTTTAGTTAAACACAATCCCATTTTAAAGTCCATGTCCAGTAACACATGTATCTGTTTCTACTATCTGTTTTTCTCTGGGCTTTTGGTCATTTGGACTTCCCTGATATTCTAGGTAAGTTGTGAAAATTGTAGAGATAAATTGAGGCTTTGAGTAGTGTTTCCTTCCTTCTGGAGGGGTTTACTTTTGCTTTTCGGAGGCAGCTAGAGTGGGAGCATATCTTCTTAATAACAATCCAGGATTAAGTTTATTTGGAGGCTGGGCTTCTGTCTTCAGTCATCTCTGCCCCTAGAGTTTATGCAGTGTCCCTAGTGAAAGGTGGGGCTATTTACACAGGGCCCCTCCTTGATGAACCAGGAACTATAATTTTGTGTATATACTAGAGGCCCGGTGCAGGACATTCACGCACTAGGGCAGGGGTTCTCAGCCTGGCCTGCGCCCTCTCGAAGTCCAGGAC
Source organism: Eptesicus fuscus (assembly GCF_027574615.1). Classification (NCBI taxonomy): domain Eukaryota; kingdom Metazoa; phylum Chordata; class Mammalia; order Chiroptera; family Vespertilionidae; genus Eptesicus; species Eptesicus fuscus. The sequence goes on along the minus strand of NC_072492.1, from coordinate 33,032,243 downwards.
CCCTTGGGGGATGTCCACTTGCTGGCTTAGGCTTGCTCCTCGGCTTAGGGGTCCTTAGCGCTGCTGCAGAGATGGGAGAAGGGAGAGAGAGATAGAAACATCAATGATGAGGGAGAATCATTGATTGGCTGCCTCCTGCACACCCCCTACTGGGAATCAAGCCCGCAACCTGGGCATGTGCCCTTGACCAGAATCGAACACGGGACCCTTCAGTTCACAGGCCAACGCTCTATCCACTGAACCAAACCGGCTAGGGCAGGAACTATAATTTTTGTACTTTTCAATCACATAAAATTTCAGGAAACTCTGCTCAGCTCTGCTACTTGAGAATTGGAAAAGTAGCACTGAATGTTGGATTCTCTATGCTCTTTCCTTTTCTCCAAAATTTGGACCCTCAGGTCCTTACTGCCTTGATAGTTCTCCTGTGTCTTTTTAAAAAATATATATTGTGCCCTTGCCTGGAATCGAACCCGGTACCCTTCAATCCACAGGCCAACGCTCTAGCCACTGAAGCAAACCAGCTAGGGCATTCTCCCGTGTCTTTAATCAGATTTTTTATTTATTTTTTTTTTTAAGTTTCTGGACCAGCTATCACTAAGCTAGTGGGAATCTCAAGTAACTTTTGAACACATTCCTGTCATTTAGTGGGATATAACCTTTTATATAACTAGCATAGACAACTACAAAGAAATTTTGAACTTAGGTTTACTCTAAGTAGGAATGTTGGAATTATAACTCTGAGGCTATTTTATATATATTATAGAATAAAGCAAATAGATTAATGTTGTTAGAAACCAAGATTTTCTCAGTAATAGAAAATATGCAAATATAAAAAAATACAATAAATTTTGTAATGCTAAATTTGAATTGCCAATATCAGTATGAACTCAGGATTTAAAAAAAAAAAAATTTCCTAACTTTCTTCATTGAAAGGACCTAGAAGCAATGACAATAGCAATGAGTACACCTAATATCCAATATTTGGTTTTTGAAATAAACCAGTGCTTGGAGAAATGGCTGATTCCAGGTCCGGGGCAGGGAAAGTACAAGGTGAGTTTGGGACATTTTATGGTGCTAGAAAGCAATGAATTACTTGAAAACTTGTCAAAAGGACACATGTTGGCTTGAAGGAGACTCCCACTGGCTAAATTTGAGACGAATTGAACATTAAATATTGATGGTAATGGATCATAACATGTTAAATTTAAACCATAGTGTTAATGAAAGAAGTAAATAATTGAGGCTGCTGTTGGAGGGTAAAGTGGAGAAAATTTATGTGTTTTTTTTTTAATACTTATATTTTATTTTATTTTTCTTTAATTTAATCTTTATTGTTCAGATTATTACAGTTGTTCCTCTTTTTCCCTCCCATAGCTCCCCTCCACCTAGTTCCCATCCCACCCTCTTCCCTTACCTCCCCCTCACTGTCCTCATCCATAGGTGTACAATTTTTGTCCAGTCTCTTTCTGCACCCCCCACACCTCTTTTTTTTTTTCCCCCACACCTCTTTACCCCTGAGAGTTGTCAGTCCACTCCCTTTCTATGCCCCTGATTCTATTATATTCACTAGTTTATTCTGTACATCAGATTTTTAATTCACTTGATTTTTAGATTCACTTGTTGATACATATGTATTTGTTGTTCATAATTTTTATCTTTACCTTTTTCTTCTTCCTCTTCTTAGAGAATACCTTTCAGCATTTCATATAATACTGGTTTGGTGTTGATGAACTCCTTTAGCTTTTTCTTATCTGTGAAGCTCTTTAGCTGACCTTCAATTCTGAATGTCAGCTTGGCTGGGTAGAGTACCCTTGGTTGTAGGTTCTTGCTATTCATCACTTTGACTATTTCTTGCCACTCCCGTCTGGCCTGCATAGTTTCTGTTGAGAAATCAGCTGACAATCATATGAGTGCTCCCTTGTAGGTAATTAACTGTTTTTCTCTTGCTGCTTTTTAATATTCTCTCTGTCTTTTGCTCTTGGCATTTTAATTATGATGTGTCTTGGTGTGGTCCTCTTTGGATTCCTTTTGTTTGGGGTTCTGTGCACTTCCTGGACTTGTAAGTCTATTTCTTTCACCAGGTGGGGGAAGTTTTCAGTCATTATTTCTTCAAATAGATTTTCAGTATCTTGTTCTCTCTCTTCTTCCGGCACCCCCATAATTCGGATGTTGGTATGCTTGAAGTTGTCCCAGAGGCTTCTTACACTATCTTCAAATTTTTGGATTCTTTTTTCTTTTAGCTTTTCCAGTTGAGTGGTTTTTGCTTCTTTGTATTTCAAATCTTTGACTTGATTCTTGCGTTCCTCTAGTTTGCTGTTGGGTGTCTGTATAATATTTTTTATTTTAGTCAGTGTATGTTTAATTTCTAGTTGGTCCTTTTCCATATCCTCGAGGGTCTCACTAAATTTATCGGCCTTTTCTAGGAAATTCTTGAAAAACCTTATAACCATGGTTTTGAACTCTATCTCCAGTCTTTTGCTTTCCTCCATTTCTTTGGTTTTTGATCTGTTTCTTGGTCTCCACATTTTCGCTGCTTCCCTGAGTTGGTAGGGTAGCTTTGTGTGCTAATTGTCCTATATGGGCCAGTGGCTCGGCCTCCCCAGTTACCTGAGGTGGACACTCTTGGTGCACCCCTTTGTGGACTGTGTGTACAGCCTTGTTGTAGTTAAGTCTTGATTGTTGTTGGTATCAGTGAGAGGAGTTGACCTCCAGGCCAATTGGCTGTGAGGATCAGCTGTGTCTACGCTGGGAGACAGCCTTATTCGACTAGACTTGCAAAATTGTAAAAGCCTCTGTGCTCAGCTTGGATGGGTCGGAGTTTCAGGGTGGAGCCTACAGCCTTGGCTTCCCGTCGGCCCCGCCCTATGAAGTTCCTGGGTCTCAGTGTCCCTCGGTACTCCCTGCAAGCACCTCTGAGAGAAAGGCACCCTGGAGTTTCACCTGCTGCCAAACAGTCTAGTCTCTCCCCCAATGAATCTGGATTCCCAGATTCTCGCCCGGAACTGGGGTTCAGTGCAGTCAGAACTGGGTTCAACGCAGTCCGGAGCTTTTGTCTCCTTCCCACTAGGGCAACTCAGCGGCACAGTCAATAGTCTGTCCTCTGTGCGCATTCACGTGCGCGCCTCTGGAGCTCTGCCTTTTGCCGCTCCCCTGAGTTTCCGCCTTACAGCCCAGATTCCCCCAGTATGAGCCTGGGTCCCCAGGGTCTCACCCGGAACTGGGGTTCAGTGCAGTCGGAGCTGGGGTTCAGCGCAGTCCGGAGCTTTTATCTTCTTCCCGCTAGAGAACGCCAGCCAGGCACTCAGCCACCCCGTCCTCTCCAGCTCCGCCCTCTCTGTACGCGTGTCTCCGTACCTCAGGCTTTTACAGCTCTTCTGATTTTCCTTGTGGTTTTCTCTTTCCTTCTAGTTGTAGGATTTCCAGTCAGCCAGCTTTCCTGTGGTTCTGGATGATGTCCGTTTTGTCTTTTAGTTGTATTTTTGAAATTGTTGTGCGAGGCTGCAGTTTAGGTGTTTAACTATGCCGCCATCTTGGTTTCTCCTCGAGAAAATTTATGTTTTTGCCAGTACAGAAACTGCAATAAATGTAGAAGGAAAGATTGATTAGAAAAATCACCATGCTATGATTTTATAATCCCCAAAGGTATAATTGATTCAAGCAAGGATCATCAGTAGATTCTAAAATATAAGTGGAAGATTATGGGGGAGCAGGGTATTGTTAGGAAATGGATTACCTTAATCAAGTAATCAAATTTGTTTCATTAATAGGATAATTTGATATTTTGTTCCCCCTGTTAAGATCCACTATGACTAAGACATTCACATCGACTATGTAGTATTATTTCTGCTAAAAATAATTAACCCAAATTAAATCATAAGGAAGCAATAAGACAAATTGCTAATATGAGATAATCTATGATTGGCTTGGACTCAAAAGTCAATGTCATTAAAAGCAAAGTTAGAGAGGGAGGAGTCAGGGGAAATGTTCTAGATTCAAAGAGATTAAAGAGACCTGGTCAAAATGGTGTTTGAACCTTAGGGAGAAGGAGAACAGCAATAAATGACATGTTGGGTGATAATTGGGACAAAATAAAGATATTGACCATATGTTAGGTGAAATTATGGTATTATGATTAATTTTATGGTATAAAATTAATTTTATGGTAACAGAAAATTAGGAGATGAATGCTGAAATGTTTTTGGGGTGAACAAAAAAAGTTTGGTAAAATGTTGATAATTGGTGAATGATGGTAAAAGGTTTACAGATATTGGTTTCTTGTACTTTTTCAACTTCCTTGTAGATTTGAAAATCTTCAAACTGAAAAGTTAGGGGAAAGCTACCTAAAATTAAGTGGTAATTAAGATCTGCCTTAATAAATTGTTCCACGCTACTTGTACTGTTGTGTTAGCATTAATATATTATCAATTTGTCTGTGAATTGACCAAAATGATATGGGTTTCTTTAGAATAGATTTATATGATATGGGTTTCTTTAGAATAGATGATTGGTTTACCTTTTGACAGGTGCCTTGGAGCGCTATGTTAATTGCTTGGATCTGGTAAACAAGAGGCTGCCTTATGGCCTGGCTCAGATTGGAGTGTGTTTTCATCCTGCTTCTGATACTAAGCAGACACCTAATGGCGTTAAAAGGTACAGAAAAATGGCTTGTGTTTAAATAGTCAAGAACCAGTCATTTTCACTTTGAAATAGATTATATAACTTTCAAATAAGTAACTATTTGATATTTCTGATATTCAAAGAATCGGTGAGACGACGGAAGCTTCACTGGTATGGTTTACTTCAGCAAGAACTGCCAGCCAGTGGCTTGATTTCTGGTTACGTCATCGACTCCTGTGGTGGAGAAAGGTAGGACAATAATTACCCTATTTCAGTAGTTAATCAGTATGTTGTCTTAACGTGTCTGAGGTAATATTTATCGTTATTAAATGGAAAAAAAATTTTTTTTTTAATAAATGAAAATTTTTGATGGAGCTATGTTATATTTATAAGATACAGCTATATTAAATCAACAAATACGAATAAAAAACTCTAATGATTTTCATTGTTCCTTCTAACAAAGTTTCTTTGGTAAAGACATTTGTTAATATTCCTCTCTTGCTCAGAAGCCTTTGTTGATAAGCTTTTACATTCAAGGTAAAGTTCACATTCCTCACCTGGCATTCCTGGCTGATAGGAATTTGACCCTTGTCCACTCTTACGGCTTTAACTTTTATTCCCTATCTCCACGAACTCTCCATATTAGTCAAAATGGTTCTATAATTTGTAATCAAGTTTTAGTATATGCTGAATACGAAAGAGTTGAAGTAAGCATTTCTGTCTCCCCATTTCTCCAACTCTTAAAATCCCCAAAACACCAACCTAAATTAAGTGGAATAATCACAAACAATCAAGTTCTTTACAAAAGGATAAGTATGGTATGTGAAACTTACTTCTTCATCTCACTTAGTTCTTGGTTGCCTTCCCCTCTTATTAAGACAAACTTTCTTTTTCAGTTTGCTGTGAGTCCATCTAACTTCAGCAGCAGTGACTGTCAGGATGAAGAGGGACGAAAAGGAAACAAACTTTACTACAATTTTCCCTGGGGAAAGGAGCCAATAGAAACCCTGTGGAATCTAGGAGATCAGGAACTTTTACACATGTATCCTGGAAATGTGTCTCAATTACATGTGTGTATTACCTTGAACTCCTAATGTATCCTTTACCCAGATTCTCTATGATCATTTTTGGACCATTTGAATGAAAATACTAGTAAGCTGCTACAGACATGTGCACATGATCTCTTAATACTTCAGTGTGTATTTCTCGAGTGGAAGGACACTCAACCTACATAACCACAATGCAACCATCAAAATGAGGAAAGTAACAGTAATCCAGGATTACCATCCAATCAGACAACCCTTCAGATGTAACCGATTATTCCAGTATGCCCTTTATAGGTTCCGGACCTTATCTAGTCACATACTTCACGCAGTTGTCGTGTATCCTTATAGTCTCCTTCAAATGAACAATTCCTTGTGTCTTTCCTTATCTTTCATAATCTTGATGTTTTTGAAGAGTACAGGCCAGTTCCTCTGTAGGATGTTCCTTAGTTTGAGTTTCTTTCATATTTCTTCAGCCACAGAAATGGTGCCGCCCATTCATTATATCACAGGAGGCTTGTGATACAAATTGGTTATTGGCAATATTAACTTTTATCACTTGGTTAACATGTTGCTAGATATTGCTGAGTTTCTCCAATGTAAAGTTGTATTTATTAATTGATGAGTAATTGATAAGTCTTTTGTGGGCAGATACTTAAAGACTATTTGATTTTGACCTACCATTTGCAGCTTCCATTGATGATTCTTGCCCAAATCAATTATTACCACAAAGGGTTGCCAAATGGTGATTTTTAAATAATTAATTTTATCATTTCTTCTAGATTTATTGGTCAGTTTATGTTCTGATTTTATAAGTCTAAAATATGTAATTTTAAAAGATAGCTCTGCTAAATGATACTTTGTTTTTGTTCTACTTTTCTGTGAAGGGCCGAGATGGACGAAAAAATGTGGTTCCTTCTGTTTTATCTATAAATGGAGATCTCGACCGAGGCATGCTGGCTTACCTCTACGATTCTTTCCAGCTAACAGAGAACTCCTTTACAAGAAAGAAAAATCTTCATAGAAAGGTGCTTTTGATATTTCAGAGATTGACTTGGGAAACAAAAAAATATATATGTTTCCCTCCTTTTTTTAATGTTAGTGTGCTTAGTTTCTAACATAAAGTCTGAAAAATAATTTTATTTTAGTGCAAGTAATTTGAGTATTTTTCAGTTTGTTTTAGAATCTGGCTGCAGGAATAATAAGCAGGTGCTCACAGAATAGAACAAGATATTCCTATTGGGTAATCCCAAAGGCATTTCTGTTTCATCTTAGGGAGTTAGACAGCTATCTCTGATTTTTAGCCTCTAAGCCTTTCCATTGATAGCTTCCATTTGCCTCAGAAGCTGAGGGTTAAGTAAGAGTAAATAAGACAGACGAGGTCAAAACTGTGGTATTGACCTCTGCTTCCGGTCTGTTCTGAGTGGCTGATCACTGGATCATGGGGATTAGATATGGGATGGGTTAAGGGAAAGGCTTATTTTAGGACAAACAATTTTTTGGTGGGGGAGGGGAGGATGGACTGAAAATCAAGAGGCAGAAGGAATTAATGCTATAGGAAAGGAAAGAAATTACTATGTAGGAAAGGAAAGAAATTACTAAAGAGTAAGGTTTGGGGAGTCAATGAGGGGAAAAGGGACATCTGTAATACTTTCAACAATAAAGATGAATTTTTTTTAAAGAAGTAAAATTTTGGAAGAAACAGGAAGAGTCAAGACAGAATCAAGAGTATAGGTGGAGGGATTTGAAAAGGAGTTAGTTGAAACAGGGAGGAAAGAAATAATGGTATAAATATAAATAGGCTACCAGGACTGGTTAGCCTTTGCAGGAAGTTTTGCTGATACACTGTATTTTCTTAGGAAATTAGGAGGCAAGTATTAGCTTAAAATGTGGAGGAGTAGGGATTTAAGTGGCAAGAGTTTAGAATAGTCATATTCCCCTTGAATGTGAAAGGCAGCTGTCCCAAATCAAAGTTTTAACATGTTGAGTGTTCAACTGGATTTGGAAATCGTGAGTTTGTAGCACCACTCTGTGTAGTTCAGTGATTGATTATGCAGTGCTCAGTTAACCTGTGGCCATAGAGAAAGTCAGATTATAGAACTGCTCTGGGGGATGGGAGTTATAGGGTGTCTGTAACATACAAACAAGGTGGATCCTTTCTCTTATACCCCACATCAAACCATCAGCAAAACCTATTTGACTTTGCCTTCAAGATATATCCTGAATCTGATCATTTCTTCCCACCTCCACTCTTTCTAAGTGGTAAGTCCATATGACCCCAGCTGAGTGGGAAAACAAGGATGCCAGGAGGCATTTTGACTGACAAAAAATGGAGTTGTCAGAAAATGGGAGAGTTATCAGGTGAACTCATTTCTGCAGAACATCTGGAGAAATCCATGAGCAGCTGGATATACACAACTGAAGACATCGTTACAGGATTTTGTACGGCCCCAGCTAGCTTCCATTTTCACACAGAAAATTTTACCATTCAAGAAGCCCATGTTTGTTAGTGCTTGTATTTTACTTACATAAGATGTCTTATTCTCCCACCCCTTTCATTTGCTTTAGGTACTTAAGCTTCACCCTTGTCTAGCCCCTATTAAGGTTGCTTTGGATATGGGAAAAGGCCCAACAGTGGAACTAAGGCAGGTGGGTTAACTGAGTTCTGATGTCATGATTTTAATTGTAACCATTATTTCAAGTAAATGAGGAGTTTGCCATTTAGAATTTTATTTTGATTCAATTCTTTTTCTTCAAGTAGGACACTTTTGGTTGTCACAGTGGGGAAGGGGTGCTATTGGAATCGATCTAATGGAGGCCAGGGATACTTCTAAACATATGTCAGCAGAGCCGAATGGGAGAAATCCTACTCTAATGTTTTAGCTCTAGATTGTTAAGGGTGTTTACAAAACAAACCACTTTTTTTTGTGTGTGTGTGTGTTGTTTTTTTTCCACTGGAGGATATTTTTTTCCATTATTTTTTCAGGGAGGGGGAAAGGGAGAGAGGAAAGGAAGGAGGAGGGAGGAAGAGGAAGAAAGAGAAACATTGATGTGAGAGAGACACATTGACTGGTTGCCTCCCGAACCCGCAACCCAGGTATATGCCTTTGACCAGAAATTGAACAGGAGACTTTTGGGTGGTTGGCCGACGCTCCAACCACTAAAAAACACTGGCCAGGGCAGGGGCGTTTAAAATTTTGCTTCATTTTGCTTCACCATTGCTTGTTAAGAAAACAGTAAATTACTATGTCATTGACTCATTATTACGTCTGTATTTCCAGTCAGGCTTTTGTCTCCAGCATTCCACTGTAACTAAACAATCATCTTTTCTTTTCGAGGCGTTTTCTTTAGTTTGCTCCAAGAATACTACTCTCGAAGTTGTCCTCATACTTCTCTGGGGGCTTCTCCGCAGTTTCCTTTCCTGGCTCGCTCTTCTCTTCCTGACATGATAGTAAAAGCTTCAGGCTCAGTTTCCCAACTCAAATGAGTTTAGAGTGGACACAGATAGCCCTTTGGACTTACATTTTTCTCTGATAAAACCTATTTTGGTTTTATTTGTGTTTTGAATGATGATGATAGAAATTCTTATATTTGGTATAAGTTTTCTCTCAGAAGACTTGCATTTAATATTCAGCTCTGCAGAGCTTAATTTCTTTATTTTCAGAGAAAGTATACAATTTTTAAGTGTACAATATATAAATGATAAGCAATATTATCACATAATTAAGGGAATTTATGCCCATTTTTAAGATTGAAAAAGGTGACTTGTGGTTTCAAAAAAATAGAGTAATCACTCTAGCTACTTTTATTTCATGTTTGAATTTTTTTGTCCAGGTTTGTCAAGGGCTGTTTAATGAATTACTAGAAAGTGGAATTTCTGTGTGGCCTGGTTATTTGGAAACTGCACAATCCTCATTGGAACAACTTTATTCAAAGTAAGAATTGTCTTCCTTTCGTTAAAACAGTATTTTTTTCAGAGTTGTTTTTTTTAGATGTTCCTTTTTTATTTTATGACTAACAGATCTCCTTTCTAAATATATCTTTATATAATGTAACTTGAAAGTATTCCTAGTTTTTCCATTTACAGAACCACATGCCCATAGTTAATTGCTACAGCAGGAAACACTCTTCATCAGGCATACTTGAGTACATACTATGTGCATCTTCAAGACTTAATGTCATGAAGTATGTATACCTGAGTTTATCGATTTATCAGGATTGGAATTATGTACACTGGATGCATTTATTGAATCGAGTGCCTTTTCCTTACTGGTGTTGTGGTTTATTTTGAGGCTGAGTGGAAAATAATTCCCTCCCAGAGGACAGAAAACTAGTCTCCTCAGTGAATGGCACCTCTGTTTACCAGGTCGATCAAGATTAAAACCTGGGTGTCATCCTTAGCTCCTCCCTCTTCCGTATTCTCCACATTCATTTAGTCACTAAATGTTGTCCCCTGCTTCTTAAATAGATTTCAAATGCACATCTCTCCAACTTCACTGCTACTAACCAAGTGAAGGTCACCAATATCTCTTGCCTGGATTATTGAAGTAATCTCCTAATTGACCTTTCTGTCTCTAGTTTTAAAACTTCTGTTTGTTAATAAAGGAATTCATTCTTCCCTCTGGGTTTATTTTGTTATTTTATGTAGCTTTTTGTGTTGAATACATATCTTTTGGGTGAAAAGTTGTCAAACTTGGTGTTTTGCTCCTTAGTTCTCTAATAACTGGTTAAAAGCCACCTTTCAGATGATGTAAAAAGAAAGTAGGTTGCTATGGGTAAGATAAACCAAAATGAAGGGATGGTATTTAAACTTTCCAGTCCTCACGGTTCTAGAATTATATCCTTTGAGTCATGTGGACGTTATCAAGTTATAGTTGTTCTTGATACAGTAAAGGCTTTATTGTTTTAGGATATTTTTATCCAAATATTTATTAAGCACCTAGTGTGTTTTCTGTTCTTTGATATAGCAGTAAAAAAGGCAGAGAAGTTTCCTGTCCTTATGCAGCTTATGTTCTAGTGGGATAAATAGACAATAAACAAGTAAGTAGATAAGTAAGATAATGTTGATAAGAGTCCAACAAAGCAAAGAAACAATGAGATAGTGTGACTGGCTAAAAAGCTGTTAGCCTACAAAGTTACATATCAAGCATGATTTTGGTATGATATATTGTGCACTGGACTTTTATTATGGTAGCATTATAAGAGACTTTCATCTAAAATAATTTTCTTGGACTGCATTAAAGTACCAAAAGGTGGAGGTTATTCTGAGGTTTACCTATAATATCATCCCAAATGGTATTTTGATTATTTCAGATTTTATTTTCTTTTTATGACTTTCAGCTATTACAATGAGTCAGAAACTTTCTGAAAATTTTACTTTGAATGTGATTCAGAAACTTGAAAAAAGTGGTTTTCGTCTAGCCCTCCAGCCCTGCTTTGAATTTCATGACTCTGAAAGTGGCATGAGTTCTAAAGTAATTAAAGCTGCTAATGTGGTGCATTTACAATTTATGTTTGTGTGCATGTATTTCGTTTAACTACCTTTTTTTCTTAGATATGATGAAATGAGTATCCTCTTCACAGTTTTGATTACTGATGCTACTTTGGAGAATGGATTAATACATCTGAGAAGTAGAGACACCACTATGAAGGAAATGATGCATATATCCAAAGTAAAAGACTTTTTAACCAAGTATATATCATCAGCTAAGAATGTATAAATTTCAATATTGGTGTAATAAATATTTGTGTTTTTTAATTTGGGTGTCATATTAATTTATTGAAATTGGTTGTTAGCTCTCTTATCCTATAGGTTCATTCTCTCTCTCAGAATTGAATTATTATTGGGTTTTTTACTGTTTGGATTTTATTACATCCCCAGGATGTAGTTTATTTAACCTGTTCCTCTAGATTGGAAATTGAATCCAGAGGCTTGATCAGCTTTTAAGTTCAATTTTTGTAGCCGGATTATTTAGGTTGTTGTATTCTCCCATCAGGAGTCAGTAATGTCTGGTTGTTTATTTTGTGGGGATGCTAGCAGTCATTGATCAATGCCTAGATCAGTCAGTTCTTTAGAGATGGCAAAGTGGTGATATTCTGATTCTGTCTTCTTTTGTTGGCTAGAATCCTACCCTATATAATAAAAGGCTAATATGCAAATTGATTGAACGGCAGAACGACAGGTCGCTCTGACGTGCACTGCCCACCAGGGGGCATACACTCAACGCAGGAGCTGCCCCCTGGTAGTCAGTGCGCTCCCATAGCGGGAGCAACGCTCAACCAGAAGCCCTGATCCAGGCTCATAGTTGGCGAGTGCAGCAGCAGTGGCGTGAGCCTCTTCTGCTCTCGTGGCAGCGCTAAGGGGAGCGGGCCTAAGCCGTCAGTTCGACATCCTCTGAGGGCTCCAGGACTGAGAGAGGGCACCCTCCAAGTGCATGAATCTTGTGCACCGGGCCTCTAGTAATTCTATAAAGGAAAATGTTTCATCTACTGTTTGCTTAGTGGTGTGGAAAAGGTTTGGGATAAATATTGGATTCATCACTTCTAAAGTTAATCTTTTGGATGCTAAATTGGATGCCTTTTCAGTGTTTAGAGCTAGCAAACATATCTGTGTGTATGTGTATTTCCCCACAAATTAAAAAATTCATAATGGCTGAAACCGGTTTGGCTCAGTGGATAGAGCGTCAGCCTGCGGACTGAAAGGTCCCAGGTTCGATTCCGGTCAAGGGCATGTACCTTGGTTGCGGGCACATCCCCAGTAGGGGGTGTGCAGGAGGCAGCTGATCAATGTTTCTCTCTCAACGATGTTTCTAACTCTATCTCTCTCCTTTCCTCTCTGTAAAAAATCAATAAAATATATATTTAAAAAAAATAATAATAAAATAAAAAATTCATAATGAATTCACACTGATATTTTCTTTCTTTCTTTTTTTTTTTAAATTCTCACCTGAGGATATTATTCCATTGATTTTTAGAGAGAATTGAAGAGAGAGGGAAAGACAGAAATATGGATGTGAGAGAAACACCTTGATTGGTTGCCTCCTGCACGTGCCCCAACCAGGGCCAGGGCTGGGGAGGAGCCTGCAACCACAGTATGTTACTGGAATCAAACCCAGGACTCTTTGGTCCGCAGGCCGGTGCTCTATCCACTGAGCCAAACCGGCTAAGGCCACACTGATATTTTCAATTCGAATTCAGGATTGCAAAATGTGGGTGTTTTTTAATCAACTTTACTAATACATAATTTACATACAATAAATTGACCTATTTTAAAGGTACAAATACAGGTTTTGAGAAATGTGTATCCACTACCATAATGACAATATAGAACATTTCCATCACTGAAAAAAAGTCCCTTCGTGCCCCGTTAGGACTTTAGGATTTTTGCTTAACTCTTCTATCATACATTGTATCTCCTCTCATGGCAAGAATCCCAGTTCTCAAGAATATTGAGGATACTGGAATGCCATGCCATGCTCATTTGCTTTGTCTCATCGTAATCACAGCAGTCTCAGAATTAAAAGACCAATATTACCACCATATTATCTATCTAAAATTTTCAATTTTATTTTTGTAGTTTGGGGTTCAATACATTGTTTTAATATAACTATGAGAGATTTAAAAGTTTATTTTTTACAAGTGATTTTTCTGAAGAAAATCTTAGTTCTCCCCAAAGGTACCTTTATTCAGGTACTTCGTCTTAGGGACTTCAGCCTTCACAGGAGGGTTGTATTCATGGTCTCTGATCATAGAATGCTATAATGGGCAACATAGAACCACTTTGGAAAATAGTGTGGCTTTGTCTGCTTAGACTGGAGATAAACATAGCCCATGACCCATTTGTACATACACTGAGTGGCCAGATTATTATGATCTCTGAATGCATAATAATCTGGCCACTCAGTGTATATCCTATATAATAAAAGGCTAATATGCAAATTGTCCCCTTGACCAGGAGTTCGACCAGCAAGCAGGCTGGCCAACCGCCCATGTCCCCTCCCCCTGGCCAGGCTGGCCAGACCCCACCCATGCACAAATTCATGCACTGGGCCTCTAATACACACACACACACTGAATGGCCAGATTATTATGCGTTCAGAGATGATAATAATCTGGCCACTCAGTGTATATTTAACATGATTGTATGTGCATGGGAACCAGGAGACATGGCCCTAGCATAAGAGTAGTCTTAGCCCCATTTTTTGTCTTATTAAACAATATATTTTTTTATTGATTTCAGAGGGGAGAGGGAGAGAGAGAGAGAGAGAGAGAGAGAAACATCAATGATGAGAGAGAATCATTGATCAGCTGCCTCCTACACGCCCCCCTACTGGGGATTGAGCCTGAAACCCAGGCATGTACCCTGATGAGGAATCAAACCATGACTTCCTGATTCACAGGTCAACGCTCAACCACTGAGCCACGCCAGCCAGGCATAGCCCCATTATTTGTACTAGCCCCAAACTCACAACCACCTAAATATCCCATAAAAGAGTAGTTAAGTTGGGGAGGTGGGGGTTGTGATTGGGAAGAGACCTGCCAAGGGTTTCTGGGCTGTTGGTGACATTTCATCACTAGTGTTCACTTGATATAATTTATTAAACTGCATATATATTTTTATTCATCTCCATATAATGTGTGCTGTATTTCACAACAAAAAAAATATTGAAAGAATTGGTGGATTTGAAAAAGAATCAAAGTGAAACTTCTAGACATGAAAAAAAGTAGATACTGAAATGAAAATCCAGTAGGTTCTCCTCTTCCTTTCCTTCTTCCCTTCCTACACAATTCAGTCCAGAAGCCATGGTGGGTGGCACATGGCAGGGGTTGCTGATGTCTGTGCAGGGCTGAGGTGGAGCTGGGGGAAAGAGGGGTTTTGAGGACTACATGAGGATAAGTACATGAACCACTGAAGTACCTGGAACCTGCTATGTGCTCAACACATGATCATTATTGTCCTTATAGTTGTTATAAAGGAAATGTTGACAGATGGCATACCAGCCACCTCCGTGTCCTGTGTCACATCCTCTGGGCCTCACCTCTGACTCCAGCTGCATCTGCGACTTCACTCATTTTGTGTTGACAGTTGCATGCTTCAAGTGTACAACACATACCACTCATTTTCTGCCCTGGGGCTTCCCAGTGTCCTGGGTGAGACACTACTGGAAGACTGCTTGGAATGCCCACAGGCATAGCCCAGAAGTCGGGCTGGGGGGTTAGGGGAGGTGTTCCTCACCTCCTGGATACATGATTCTCACTATGTTCCTCAAGTGGACAATTCTGAGAGACGCCTTTTTCATTCCTCAGCAGGTTCCAGTGGGATCCAGCCCCAGTGGCCACAGCAGTGCTCAATACAGCAATACATCCTTGGACTGGCTTTTTCTCCAGTCACTCATGCCTGTTTCCTCACAAATAAATTATTTGCCCGAAAGGTCTTTTTAAAAAAATATTTTTATTGATTTTGAGAGATCAAGGAAGGGAGAAGAAACATTGATAGGAGAGGGAAACATCGATTGGCTGCCTCCTGCATGCCCCCTACTGAGGATCGAACCCACAACTTGGGCATGTGCCCTGACTGGGACTCAAACCAGCAATCTCTTAATCCTTGGGACAATGCTTAACCAACTGAGCAACACTGGCCAGGGCTTGCCTAGATCTTATCTCAGGCTCTGCTTTCAGGGCTAAGACAGGGTATTAGAAGGTCCTAGAAAGCAGCCCTGAGAAAGTGAAATACTTCCTGGATGGAAGTAAGGGGAGTGGTGATAACTCTTACACGCTATAGCTTCACACTTAGTAAGACTTTCCACTGTGGAAGTAGATAGTGAGCACTAGGTTATGCAATAGTTCTAGCACTTGGAAGACATAGGGCAATGGTAATTATATGGATGGTGGTGTTGGTTGGCTTTACTAACCACTTTAGAAGCTTTGCAAGGAGAAAATGAGAGGCTATTGATAGTTTGAGGGCAAGCTGTGCAACTCAGCAGCATTCTGCACTTTAAGACCTTGGGAGGTCTAGATAGGACCAAATCCAGTTACCAGTATGGTCACTCATTTGCTAGCCCCTCCCTACTCTTTTTTTAAAATTTTTATTATTGTCTAAAGTTTTACATATGTCTCCTTTTTCCCCTGATTGACACCTCCCTCCCCCCCCCCCCGCAGCCATTCCCACCCTGGGCAAGCCCCCACCACCCCAGTGTTTGTGTCCATTGGTTATGCTAATGTGCATGCATACAAGTCCTTTGGTTGCTCTCTACCCGTGGCCCCCCCCCCCCACCTCCCCTGCCATTTGTCTCTGGATCTATTTTTTTTAAATAAATCTTTATTGTTCAGATTATTACAATTGTTTCTCCTTTTTTTCCCCCATATCTCCCCATCACCCGGTTCCCTCCCCACCGTTGACCTTATCCATAGGTGTATGATTTTTGTCCAGTCTCTTCCCATACCCCCCACACAGACACCCCTTTCCCCCTGAGAATTATCAATCCACTCCCATTCTATGCCTCTGATTCTATTATGTTCACCAGTTTATTCTGTTCCTCAGATTTTGAATTCACTTGATTTTTAGAATCACTTGTTGATAGATATTTGTTGTTCATAATTTTCATCTTTACTTTTTTCTTCTTTTTCCTCTTTTTAAAGAATACCTTTCAGCATTTCATATAATACTGGTTTGGTAGTGATGAACTCCTTTAGCTTTTTCTTATCTGTGAAGCTCTTTATCTGCCCTTCAATTCTGAATGATAACTTTGCTGGGTAGAGTAGTCTTGGTTGTAGGTTCTTGCTATTCATCACTTTGAATATGTCTTGCCATTCCCGTCTGGCCTGCATAGTTTCTGTTGAGAAATCAGCTGACAGTCATATGGGTGCTCCCTTGTAGGTAACTAACTGTTTTTCTCTTGCTGCTTGTAAGATTCTCTCTTTGTCTTTTGCTCTTGGCATTTTACTTATGATGCGTCTTGGTGTGGTCCTCTTTGGATTCCTCTTGTTTGGGGTTCTGTGCGCTTCCTGAACTTGTAAGTCTATTTCTTTCACCAGGTGGGGGAAGTTTTCTGTCATTATTTCTTCAAATAGGTTTTCAGTATCCTGCTCTCTTTCTTCTGGCACCCCAAAAATTCGGATATTGGTACTCTTAAAGCCATCCCGGAGGCTCCTTATGCTATCCTCACACTTTTGGATTCTTCTTTCTTTCCGCCTCTCTGGATGGGTGTTTTTTTCTTCCTCATATTCCAGATCTTTGGTTTGACTCTTTGGGTGCGGTGGTCTACTCTGTATATTCTTTATTTCAGACAGTGTATGCATAATTTCTGACTGGTCCTTTTCCATTTTTTTGGTATTCTCATTAAGGTCCTTGACGGTCTCTTCAAGTTTCTCAGCGGTTTTTAGAAGATTCTTGAGTAACCTTATAAATATGGTTCTGAACACTGTGTCGTCCATTAGTTTGCTTTCATCAAATTATGTTGATCATTATATATCCCATATATGAGTGAGATCATGTGATATTTATCTTTCTCCGACGCTGTTGCAAATGGTAAAAGTTCCTTCTTTTTTATAGTGGCGTACTATTCCATTGTGTAGATGTAGCCCCTCCCTACCCTTTGTGTTGGCTTCTTTTCCTTCCCTGTTTCACTCTCCCTGAACTCTCCTGCTCCCTAGGATCACCTCCCGTATAAACAGCTTGCACCCAAGTCTTGTCTCAGTCTGCTTCAGGAAGGAGCTCAGGTTAAGACGTAAAGAAGCCTGAATTAACTCTCATAGAAGCTCCATGACATAGGTGTTATTTCTCTCTCATTTGTCCCCTGGAGTGGGCTGAATAGTGACTCCCCAAAAACATACGTCCAAGTCCTAACTCCTGGAACCTGTGAATGTCACCTTATTTGGAAAAAGGGTGTTTGCAGATGAAATTAGGTTAAGGATTTTAAGATGAGGTCATTCTGGATTATCCAGGTGGTTCCTAAATCTTGTGACCAGTTTTCCTATAAGAGAATGTCAGAGGAAGGGGAGGCCACATGAAGACAGAGGCAGAGATTGGAGTGATGCTGCCACGAACCAAGAACCACCGGAAATGGAGAGGCAGGCAAGGATTCTCCCATAGAGCCTTTGGAGAGCGTGTGGGCCTGCCGGCACCTTGATTTTGGATTTCTGGCCTCCAGAACTGTGAGAAAAAATTTTCTGTTTTAATTCACTAGTTAATGATAATTTGTTACCACAGTCCTAGGAAACTAATCCATTCTTCGTTCTCCACCAACTCAGCTCTGGGCTGTTCTCTCCACAGAACACTGATCAGATATGCAACACATATAGGCATGCCTTTGACATTAGCTCAGACTTGAGGACTGAGAAAATCCCTGAAAAATCAATATAAATATTTTTGCAGCCCAGCTGGGTGTGGCTCAGCGGTTGAGCCTTAACCCAAGAACCAAGAGGTCACTGGTTTGATTCCAGTCAGGGCATATGCCCAGATGGGGGCTCAATCCCCAGTAGGGGGCATGCAGGAGGCAGCTAATCAATGATTCTCTTTCATCATTGATGTTTCTATCTCTCCATTTCTGAAATAAATAAAAAATATAAATAAATATTTTTGCAGCCTCTGAAAATTTGAGAACAAATTTCAATGGCAATGAGTAACAAGCGCGTACTTGTCGAGTAATCTTGCCTGCCTCTCACTGTTTTCCTCAGACATATTTTCAAGGTCACCGTTTTTTGTTTTAGAATTTAGACCTTTGTGTTTTTGCTTTTGAACCTTTAATGGGCACGGGGCCAGGGAAACCAGAAAGATGACCATAATGTTTTCAGGATGCATTTATGAAAAGCACAGTGGCCTAATGGTTAAGTGATGTGAAAATGGGGAGAACGGTTCATGCCTAAAAATAGCAAAAGCATTTAAGAACTGTCACCAGTCAGGATCCCACCTGACAAAGCTGTTGTCTGATGACAGGATTGGCAGTATCTGAATGTGCCAAAGGGAGACTGTTTAATCATAAGAATCAGTGATTCACTGTAGATAACCAGGAGAAACTTTTTTTTTTTGTCCATGGGCATGCCTATATGCATACAGGGTCCTTGGTTGATTACCTCCCACCCACTCACCCTCCCCCACCTTCCCTCCAAGATTCCGCACTCTGTTCCAGGCTTGGAGTCTCTGGATCCACTCCATTCATCAGTTTATTTTGTTACTGAGATTCCACTTATGAGTGAGATCATGGGAATCTTATCTTTCTCTGACTGACTTATTTCACTTAGCATAATACTCCAGGAGAGACATTTAAAAAAAAATTGATTTCAGAGAGGAAGGGAGAGGGAGAGACAGAAACATCAATGAGAGAGAATCATTGATCGGCTGCCTCCTGCATTCCCCCTACTGGGGATTGAGCCCACAACCCAGTCCTGTGCCCTGACTGGAATCAAATTGTGACCTCCTGATTCATAGGTGGATGCTCATTTGCTGAGCCACACCAGCTGGACAAGAGAGATGTTTTAAAGTGTCAGTCAAGCCCAGCCGGTGTAGCTTAGTGGTTGAACATCAACCTATTAACCAGAGGTCATGGTTCAATTCCTGGTCAGGGCAAATGCCTGGGTTGTGGGCTCAATCCCCAGCTGATCAATGATTCTCTCTCATCATTGATGTTTCTATATCTTTCTCCTTCTCCCTTCCTCTCTGAAATCAATACAAACATATTTAAAATGTCAAATCAAGTTTGCCTTTTCTTCATGTAAATCAGCTTTGTAAAAATTATCTTACCCTGAGATGTAGTTTGTATCTTTAAATTTCATAAGTTGAGTTCAGCATAGACATATCCAGTTTTATCATCATTATGGGCTTCTGAAATATAAAAGAAGAAGTAATTTAGTAAAATTAGAATATATATCCATAGAGTCACTTAAAATTTTTTATTTTAGTAGCAGGGTGAACTGACAAACAAGTATTAACTTTTTTTCCTGGACTATATCAAGTAATTTATTATTTAAAAATAAAATTATTCTCCAATTACACTTTAAATTCAATATTATTTTGTACTAGGTTCAGGTATATAGCACAGTGGTTAGATAATCATATACTTTACATCGTGTTCTCCCGATATTTCTAGTAGCCACCTGACACCAGACATAGTTATTACAATATTACTGTCTATATTCTCTATGCTGTACTTTACATCCCCATGTCTATTTTGTAACTACCAATTTGTACTTCTTAATCCCTTCACCTGTTTCAAGTAATTTATTATTGAAAATGGTTTAGAAATGCCCCTGCATCCTCCTCTCGATGTTTTATGTGATACTCTCCCTGGTCCATCGTTCCCTCTTCCTTGTTAGGAGCCGTGATACTGGTTACTCTTGGTCTCCTGGGTGTGCGTGTTGTCACCATCTACCCCATTTTTGGGGTCCTAAAGTCCTAGAATATGGTGGCCTCACAGGGACCACTGACTCATTCAATAGTATCTCTTATCCCAAACTGTGGCTCACCTGGTGTCACCTCCAGGAACATGGGGGTGGCATAATGTATCTCATGAGAATGTTCAGTTTCTGGGCAAAAGACAAGAAACAGAGTTATTGGGCTTATAAAGCTGAATCCCTAGTCACGCAAGGGCAGTGGCTCAGCTGGCTGCCCTCGCAATGGCATGTAGCCTCTGGACTTTGCAGGGAGTGCTTACCATCTTGGGCTGTGGAAACACACTGTCTTGGTTCCAAGCCTCTTACTGACTCCTTACCTGTAAAATGGGAACGACATAAATTGGGAGTTAGGGCAGTTTAAGTTGGACAGGACAGGTAAATTGCTCAGCACTGTGCCTGGAACATGGCTGGCCCTCAGTCAGTGTTGACTGGATTTGTTCTTGTTGGCCAAGGCTGTGGGTCTGTTTACCATAAAGCCATGTATGATGGCTGCTTTAAGAGGTGATCATAGAGGAGAAACCAAGATGACAGCATAGGTAAACACCTAAACTGCTGCCTCGCGCAACAATTTCAAAACTACAACTAAAAGACAAAATGGACATCATCCAGAACCAGAGGAAGGCTGGCTGAGTGGAAATTCTACAACTAGAAGGAAAGAAAAAAGCACACTGAGACTCAGAGGGGCTGCAGGAGGCAGAGGTACTGAGACGCGCGTGCGGAGAGGACTGGCAACTGAGTGCGCAACTGGCTTTCTCAAGCGGGAGGGAGAGTTCAAGCTGAACTCCAGTTCTGGGCAAGACTCTGGGGACCCAGACTCATTCGGGAGAAACTGGACTGTCTGGCAGTGGGCAGAACTCGAGGGCGGCTTTCTCTCAGAGGTGCTTGCAGCGATTACCACGGGACACTGAGACACAGGGACCTATTAAGGCAGGGCTGATGGGAAACCAATGCTGTCTGCTCCACCCTGAGACTCCGCCCCATTCAAGCTGAGCACAGAGGCTTTTGCAAGTCTTCTCCCATCAGGGTGTCTCCAGCACAGAAGTTCTCCCAGTGTAGACAGAATGCTGATCCTCACAGCCAATTGGCCCGGAGGTCAATTCCTCCCAGTGATACCAACAACAATCAAGGCTTAACTACAACAAGACTGAGCACACAGCCCACAAAGGGGTGCACCAAGAGAGTCCACCTCAGGTAACTGGGGAGGCTGAGCCACTGGGCCCTATAGGACACCTAGCACACAAAGCCACTCTATCAACTCAGGGAAGCAGCCAAAATGCCGAGACAAAGAAACAGATCACAAATGAAAGAAATGGAGGAAAGCAAAAGACTGGCTATAGAGTTCAAAACCACGGTTATAAGGTTTTTCAAGAATTTTCTAGAAAAGGCCGATAAATTTAGTGAGACCCTCGAGGATATGAAAAAGGACCAACTAGAAATTAAGCATACACTGACTGAAATAAAAAATATTATACAGAGATCTAACAGCAGACTAGAGGATCAAAAGAATCAAGTGAAAGATTTGAAATACAAAGAAGCAAAAAACACTCAACCAGAAAAGCAAAAAGAAAAAAGAATAAAAAAATATGAAGATAGTGTAAGGAGCCTCTGGGACAACTTCAAGCATACCAACATCCGAATTATGGGGGTGCCAGAAGAAGAGAGAGAGCAAGATACTGAAAACCTATTGGAAGAAATAATGACCGAAAACTTCCCCCACCTGGTGAAAGAAATAGACTTACAAGTCCAGGAAGTGCACAGAACCCCAAACAAAAGGAATCCAAAGAGGACCACAACAAGACACATCATAAGTAAAATGCCAAGAGCAAAAGACAAAGAGAGAATATTAAAAGCAGCAAGAGAAAAACAGTTACCTACAAGGGAGCACCCATACGACTGTCAGCAGATTTCTCAACAGAAACTATGCAGGCCAGACGGGAATGGCAAGACATATTCAAAGTGATGAATAGCAAGAACCTACAACCAAGATTACTCTACCCAGCAAAGCTATCATTCAGAATTGAAGGTCAGATAAAGAGCTTCACAGATAAGAAAAAGCTAAAGGAGTTAATCACCACCAAACCAGTATTATATGAAATGTTGAAAGGTATTCTTTATGAAGAGGAGGAAGAAGAAAAAGGTAAAGATAAAAATTATGAACAACAAATACATATCTATCAACAAGTGAATCTAAAAATCAAGTGAATAAAAAAATCTGATGAACAGAATAAACTGGTGAATATAATAGAATCAGGGGCATAGAAAGGGAGTGGACTAACAATTCTCGGGGGGAAAGGGTATGGGGGGTGCGGGAAGAGACTGGACAAAAATCGTACACCTATGGATGAGGACAGTGTGTGGGGGGGTAAGGGCAGAGGGGGGGGTGGGAACCGGGTGGAGGGGAGCTATGGGGGGAAAAAGGAACAATTGTAATAATCTGAACAATAAAGATTTATTAAATTAAAAAAAAAAAAAGGTGATCATAGCCCAGTCAGTGTGGCTCAATTGGTTGAGCATCGCCCTATGCACCAAGAGGTCACCAGTTCAATTCCTGGTCAGGTCACATGCCCAGTTTTGGGCTTAATTCCCAGTAGAGGGCCTACAGGAGGCAGCAAATCAATGTTTCTATTTCTCTTCCTCTCCCTTCCTCTCTCTCTAAAATCAATTAAAAAAATAAAAAAAGGTGCCTAGCCGGCATGGCTCAGTGGTTGAGCGTTGACCTGTGAAACAGGAGGTAACGGTTAGATTCCTGGTTGGGGCACGTGCCTGGGTTGCAGTCTCCATCCCCAGTGCGGGGCGTGCAGAAGGCAGCCAATCAATGATTCTTTCTCATCCTTGATGTTTCTATCTCTCCCTCTCCCTCTACCTCCCTTTTTGAAATCAATAAAAAAATATATATATATATTTTTAAATATATTTTATTGATTTTTTTACAGAGAGGAAGAGAGAGGGATAGAGAGTTAGAAACATCAATGAGAGAGAAACATCGACCAGCTGCCTCCTGCACACCCCCTACTGGGGATGTGCCCGCAACCAAGGTACATGCCCTTGACCGGAATCGAACCCGGGACCTTTGAGTCCGCAGGCCGACGCTCTATCCACTGAGCCAAACCGGTTTCGGCAAATATATATATTTTTAAAAAGTGATCATAAAGGGACTTGGGGCACAGTGAAGATCATTCCAAACTGATATAAAAAAATTTCCAAGATCTCTTGTTAAGTGAAAAAAAAAAATCAAGATGTAGAATAGCCTCTCTGTGACATGCTGCCATTTCTGCCCTGTGTTTAGATGTCAGCACACACATAGACTATCTGTAGAAAGATTTTAAAAACTGATTGTTGTCCCTGGAAAGTGGGACTGGGCATCAGGGGTGGGAAGGAAACAATTGTACCTGTGTGTCTGTATGACCTTAAAAAAATAAGATGAAAACCAACCAACCAAACCAAGGAAAATACCCCAAAAAGTTATCTTACCTGCTTGATTTTCATGGACATTTTCATATATTCCAACTTCTATGGGTGTATTTCCATAGTCTCTGGGTGCTTTATTTCTCATAGCTTTTCCTGTGTAAATTGTGCAGAATTAATTAAATTAAACCAATTCAGCCACATTTTTCTGATCTCCTCTGCCAAGGAGCAGAATTCCCCAAAGTTCTGAAACAAACAATGAGCTGCTCCAATGGCCTTGTTGTCTATTGAAGGAAAACTGTGGACTCAGTAAGGAGTCCGTAGCACCTGCTTTCCCAAGCCAAGAACCCTTCTGATTTATTCTCCCAGCTCTGCAAGTGACATCCTTTGCCTATCAGATTATGCTTGAGATGGCCAGAGACACATTTTCTTTCCTTCGCTGAAAAGAACAGTCTGTCAAAAGCTTTGTAATATCTGCAAGAGATAGTAAATTACCCAGCTGAGTTCTCTTTAGCTGTGGCCAGTACTCAAAGAATATTAATTCCACTTTTGCAAAACTCTAGGCTTTTTGTAGGAAGGGAGACAGGTTTTGAAAATGTATGCGATGTCTGCCTTGGCTGGGAGGTTCAGTTGGTTGGAGCGTTGTGTATGGGAGGCAACCAATTGATATTTTTCTCTCACATCAGTGTTTCTTTCTCTCTCACTTTCTCTCTAAAGCAATAAAAAACATATCCTCGAGTGAGGATAAAACACACACATCTGTGCAAAAAAGAAAAAAATGTATGAGGTGTATACACTTTTACATCTATTTTTTAATATATATATATGTATATATATTTATATATATATATATTTTAACATATATATTTTTTTCATTGATTTCAGAGAGGAAAGGAGAGAGAGCTAGAAACATCAATGATGAGAGAGAATCATTGATCAGCTGCCTCCTGCACACCCCCTACTAGGGATCGAGCCCGCAACCCGGGCATGTGCCCTTGACAGGAATTGAACCCAGGACCCTTCAGTCCGCAGGTCTACGCTCTATCCACTGAGCCAAACCAGATGGGGCTTGACAGCAATTTCCAAGTTTCATACTAACTGAGTCCCTGATTTCTCTGAATTATAACCAGAGGTGGATGAGGCGCAGGAGCCTAAGATTTATCACTTAGTTCTCCCCAGTTGTGGCAGTTTCTCCCATGACCCCATTCTACAGGTCAGAATGCTGAGGCTCAGACATGATCACTGGTGGGTGCCAGCAATGAGACACAAAGTGTCTTTTGTGCAAATCTCAATATTCCTCTACACTTGTGTGCCCAATGAAAAGGCCATTTTGAAATCTTAACTAGAGGTGGCCATAAGACGAGGTTAGTCACTGCGGCTTGACACAGCACTTAAGGTGGAGCGGAGAGGAAGGCTGATCGTGTTTGTCTTCGTGTACTGGATGTCCTCCGAGTGGCTGAAAAATACACGGCAAAGAAAGCGCTTGCCTTTGAGGAGCTGGCAATCAGGACCGCTCCATCATTTGCAGGGCTCAGGGCAAAATAAAAATGTGGGGCCTCATGTTAAAAATTATTAATATTTATATACTTATGTTCATAGCACACTATTCATAGCCCAAAGGTGGAATAACCCAAGAGCACAACATGGATGGGCCTTGAGGACATTATGCTAACTGACATGAACTAGTTACAAAAGGACAGATTCTCTATGATTCCATTTATATGAGGTCCTCCCTAGAGTAGACAAGCAGAATGGTAGTGGCCCGGGGGTAGGGGGAGAGGGAAGTGACTGGTGAGTTAGTGTTTGATGGGGGCAGAGTTTCAGTTTTACAAGATGAGAAAAGTGCTGGGGATGGATGGTGGTGATGGTTGCACAACAATGAGAATACTCGATGCCCCTGAACTGTATACTTAACCTGATTAAGATGGTACATTTTATGGTCATATATATTTTACCACAATTTAAAAAGTAATTTTCCCTCAGTGGTTGACTGTCGACCTATGAACCAGAAGGTCACGGTTCAGTCAGGACATATGACTGGGTTGAGATTTGATCCCCAATAGGGGGTGTGCAGGAGGCAGCCAATTAATGATTCTCTATCATCATTGATGTTTCTATCTCTCTCTGAAATTAAAAAAAACACACATATATTTTTAAAAATTAATTTTAAAAAGTGAAAAGGAAAGTATTAAGAATTTCAAGCCAGTGACAGCCATGGAGCTTTAAACCAAGTGTGGGGCTCTTCTTAGCCCAGGCCTTGTGTGGCTACACAGGGCCCACCGCTGAGCAATCTAAATGAGAAAAGCTCTGACCCAATAACGACGGCAAGTCTGTTTCATTTACCTTCCCCTTTCTCAGCTTTTTCTTCTCTTTTTATTTCTTCACATCCATTTCTGATTCCCCTTTCCCTTCCTCCTCACCTCCCCTTCAGTCTGTGTCCAAAACCCATGGGAAACAATGGAAAAGCTCCAATAGAACTTACTGGCTTTGTACTTCTGTCGAATCCCAAATGCCAGAAGTAGGATTACAATTAGCATCAGCAGCGGAAGCAGTAGCTGCAGGCAGAGTGGACAGCTGTCTCCACCTGGAGGAAGATGGCATTCACCGGTCAGCGCACAGCTTTCTTTCCTAATGAAGGTGGACTGTGAATTGTTCTGGAAAAGGTGATCGCGGCTGTCTCCCATGGTAACCAATGTGTTGTGCACCCTATCCCTGCACTGCTGTGGACATCTGCAACTCCCAGTGAAGTTCTTAAAGTCACGACCAAGTGCATCTTCCACAGGGGTCACACAAGGAGACAAGGCAGCATTTAACAGACCAAATCGTGGCTACAATGTTAGGGTCATCATAAGCTTCCGAATGGCCTGGCCATTTATTGGACAAAGCCCTTAGTCGTGTTGGCATAACTTACAGCACCCAAACAGCTACCATTTGTTATTAACTGCATGTCAGACACTGTGTTAAGCACTTCACATGCATTGCCTTATTTGTCTTATTAGTGTCACTCCCATTTTACAAATGAGAGTAAGGCTCAGAAAGGGTTAAGTGACTTTCTCAAGGTCACACATCTAGTAGATGGAAAGGCTGTGATTTGTGGGCAAAAGCCTGATTCTGGGGTCTGACTCCCATAGACTGCTTCACTTTTTAGGACTTAAAGCTAGGGTGTAGGCTCTTCCAAGGATGAGGCCAGGTGGAGCGTTAATTCCCAATTGTGCCTATTGCCTTTGCTAACCTAACTTTTGGCCAGGTTTGAATCTAGAATTCACAGGCTTTTTGGAGTTCTATACTGGAACATGGCAGCATGGGTGAGAGCCAGCCCCAGTTCCAGCCTGACCCCCTTTTCCAGCCTGAACCCCCTTCCCACCCAGGCTCTGACCTGCACCCTAAGGGCCCTTGCATGCATGTGGACTCTAGCCTGCATGTCCAAATGCCATTTACACCCCCCACTCCCCCACAAGCAGCTCCCTTAGCTTGGGTCCAGGAATGCTCGACTTTCTTCACTGTGGTCCACCCTTGGGAGGATGAACTGGGAAAGAGACTTGCCCGGGCCCTGTGGGTGGGTTCTGATCTGATTGTGTAGGGAATTTGGACCCAGGTACCGAGAGTGTGGTGTAAAAAAGTGGGGATACAGGGTCCAGGTGGGCATATTCCCATGGCCCCCTGGACTCCTCAACCTGTGGGAATGTGCATGGCCAAGATACACTAGAGCAGTACCTTCTAAAACCCAGGGAAGGGACAGGGGCCCCTCTGGCCCCAGGCCAAGGGTGGCACTGAAAGTCTAGACTCACCAAGTGTTAGCAGTGGGGCAATAAACAGCCAAGTAGGCGTTTAGAAGTCACCGAAAAAGCAAAGGAAAAGAGACCTGGCAGCTCCAAGAGAGATGCAAATTTTAGTGTGATTGCTCAGAACCCACGCAGTGGAAGGTCAAGGCAGGAAGCAGGGTCCAGTCAGGAAGTCTCATTGCAAGGTCCCTTCCTGCCACAGTGTCTAAGCTTTTCTATGACTTTTTTTGTTTTGTTTTTATGGCAGAGAGCAATCCCATCACAGTTTGTATGGACCCTACCAAAGGAAAAGCACTTGGAAGCAGGTGGCCAAAGTGGGAAGTGGACTGGCAGAAGACGTTTCTGGGAGCAAATCCAGACCTGTTGAAAGAGCTCAGGTAGTCCTTACTTGTTGAAGGCATGGTGGCGGGATGACTGTTTCTTGCATAGTCAGGCAGGCTGTTTTTAGCTTCACATCTATACTCTTCCCCTTCTCTGGTGTTGCTCTTGGTTAAATTAAATTCAGCAGGTTCCCTTACGTGCTTGGAAATAACTGGTGACAGGGCGATGCCCTTTTTAAAGAAAGTATAATTGATGGGCAGAGTACCGTTGAAGGAGATGCAGCGTAGTGTTACATAAAGGTTTGTCTGGTTTTGAACGACAATGTTCAGCACTGGAGTGGTCACTGGGTCTAGAAAAATGAAAGTGCATGTTACAGGGATACAGATTGGGTTCACTCACCCAGTCCATAAATGTGGATCGAACCCCTACTCTATTCCCCGATGTGGTCCCAGGGAGGATGGACACCCTTCTTGAGAAGTCAAGAAGCTTGCAACCATTGGGAAAGGCCAATGACCACTCTATCATTAGATTGTTAAAACAGCTATAATCTAAAAAGCTAAGAACCACGGACCCAGAGCAGATTTGTCCCATAGAACATTCTGTGATGATAGAAATGTTCTATGTCTGTGGTGTCTAATATGGCAGCCACCTGTGGCTACTGAACACTTGAAATGTGACTAAGGAGACTGAGGAACTAAGTTATTTTATTCCATCTAATTTTAATTAATTTAAATTTAAATTTAAATAGCCATGTGTGACTGATGGCTACCATAATGGAGAATATAGATCTAGAGAACCACTCAAAGATTTTACCAGTATCAGAGCATCTATGTTTAGAAGAATCCAGGTACACTGTACGTGTATTACCTGGAAACCCTCTCTCCCAGGAGTTTATTATCAACGTCACCTTTATAGAGGATCCCATAAATGCTAGGTTGTGAGAGGCTTAGGGTGGGATATGGGAGAGAAAAATATAGAAGTAATAAGATGTGGCTGGGCAGGAAGAACATGGGCTGGTGGGTGGTCATTGCGAAGGGAAGAGGTGGGCAAAGCCTGGGGCTTTGGAGACCCTTGCCACCAGGCCCAACATTGATTCTCAGACTTCTCACTCGAATCTGCAGAGAAAAAGTCATTTTTGCCTACCTGATGGGAATCCTAGAGTAAAGCCTCTAGAAAAGATTTCAACAATTTTCCAAATCATTGATGTAAGACTTTTTGTCTTAGATAACCAGCCTATTATTATCTGAAATAGCCAAAAAGTCTTTGGGGAGAAAGTGAAATGGAATTATCCTATATAATAAAAGGCTAATATGCAAATTGTCCCCTTGACTGGGAGTTCGACTGGGAGGCGGGGCCAACTGACCAACCACCCTCAGCCCCTCCCTCCCACCAGCCCCACCCAATTGCCCCAATTGGGGAGGGCCGGCCAGACCCCACCTGTGCACGAATTCATGCACAGGGCCTCTAGTTAAGAATAAAGGTCTCAGTGACATACTTTCCAGACTCTCAAGTGAGTGCTTGCAAGGGGAACAGAGAGACCATTATAGAATAGAATAGAAGAGGGTCCTACACGTCACAGGGCCCCATGGAACGAGTGCTCTTCTTACCCACAATTGTGAAGTTGACCTCGTGACTGTATTTTGAACAGTTGGAAACTTCAGCTTTGCATTTGTAGGGCCCCGAATCATGGGCTTCTGAGATGCTTAAATTAAAAATCACAGGTTTTCCTTTGCTATCCTGGGTTCCCATGTGTTTCATATCCCGAAACAAATAATAGGTGATTTGTAATTCTTTGTTCTGGTGGGAACAACTTAGAGATACATTTTGACCCTTCATGACTATATTTGTTTTTGAGTACAAACTTGGAGAATTGAATTCTGGAAAACAAAATAACATAAGAGAAAGTTCTTGTTAATGTCCCTTGATAATAATCATCTGGCCACATTTTGTGGATCAAAGTGGTGGAGATAATGCTCTTGGCAAACTTTCCTAAGGGGGCGTTTCTTGCCTACATAGCCTGGCTGATCAGTGTGTGAGGAAGCCTCAGGGCCTACAGAGGCCCCACCCAATGAAAGATGGTGGCCTCAACAAGCCTTTTTGTGCTTGCTATCTCTCTGGCCAGTAAGAGCCTGAAGTGGACCCTCTAAAGACTGGCTATGCTGACTTAGAAATAGTAAAGTTCTAGATTCTATGACCAACCATTATGTCTGGTAGCTAGTTTTGTCCATTATTTATTTTAAATTTCTTATTTTGGAAAATAAGAACTTTCAAAATAATAGTAGAAAAAAGAGTACAATGATCCCCCATGGACCTATCACCCAGCTTCAATAATGATCAACTCATGGTCCATTCTGTTTCATCTGCCTCCCACCCCTTTCCATTATTTTAAAGAAAACCACAGACCGCATGTTTTTGCATCCATAAATTTCAGTATTGAGAAAGAGAAAAACAGCCCCTGACAGTTGGGGACTGGCCTGGCTAGGAACTGACCTGCCACTCACAGCTAGAATACCAATACCAAACAAGGCCACTCTATGACCATGTTGGATCAAGACAAAAACAAGACAACTCCATAACCATGTCTGGACACAGATCAGAATTATTAACATACCCAATTATATCATTATTTCCACTTTCTAATTGGATCCAATCCAGAGTAGAGGCCGCTGCTTTGACTCTTCCTCCAAACCACCTAACACAGATCTAAATCTTATCATAAGACCATTCTATCACCCTCCTGCTGAGACGTCCCATGATTTTCTTGGTATACATTTTCTCCCCAAACCCAGCTTTGTTCAACTATATGTGTATCCCTGGTGATCTTTGGCTGGAGGATGTTGGTAGTTTGTATCACTAAAAGATATGGACTCTTTTGTGAACATAACAATTACCGTTATCACGCCTAACAATTAACAATAATTTATCTCTGAGTCTCAGGAAAGATACTCCAACCCCCTCCCTAAAATCACTTCATTTTAAACAGCAGGTAATAGAAAAGACTTTACTCTGGTTATTCATCTAAAAGCATAGAAAAACTTATTCATGAAAGATCATGTTTAAAGCTGACCATCCACTGTTTTTGGTGAAGACGGTTTCAGTACAAGAGAGAGAAGTAAATGAAACTTACCGTTTGTTTTTTTCATGGTCTCACAATCCAGTTCTGCTTTTAGAGTCAAAAGAGAGAAAAGAAACACAAAAAAACTCTTTTTCCACATCACAGTTTGGTTTTGAGATGCAAGCTTTAGATGTGACAGAAGAAAAATGCCCTTGTCCGTTCATATGGCTTCGCATTCTCCCGAATGAAATTGAAGAAGGGGCCAAAGGAGGCGTGGTGGCACCATAGTGGTGAGTCACTTAGAGAACTTCCTTCTTTAAGACCAAGTTATAGAGATCACAGTTGCCTGCATAAGCTTGGCATAAATACGACTGGTTGGTTTGCCCAACACGTGTTCCTCAATGACTTCTTGTAAGAAGAGAGAGAGATGTGGGAGGTTGTGCTAACTCAGGTTGGATGGGAAGTTGAACTGTGTGTGTGTGGGCGGGGTGGGGGAGGGATAAAAATATGACTGTTGTGTTGTCTTTGTGAAAACCCACCTGATCATCTCTCTTTGGATTTGGCCTATATCAAAAGGAACTTAACGGAAATTTGCTTTAGTCTTGGGAAACAAATATTGACTGTCTAGAGCAGACATACAGAAGCATGGCATCAGAAATGCCTGATTTTGTGAAACGTAGATTCTTAGGCCCTATTCCACACTTACTGGGGATGAAACCTGGGACTCTGAATTTTAACAAGGGCCCCAGCTGTCTCAGAGTCTCTCAATTACATCCCAGAATGTACTGTGGTTCACTTCTACCTGATGCAGAATTCTCCAGGCTCGGTGAAGTGTACACAGATAAAACCACATACTCCGGTGTCGCCACTCTGAAGTGGGGCCTGGGAAGTGCTGAGGGGCTTCCCAAGTGGAGGGAACTGTGGCTGGGCCGCTTGGGTTACTGATTCTTGTTGCCACCCAGGGTTGGCCTTGTAGGTCTCGCACGTTCCTATGGTCAGGTGCCCTCTCTGTGGGGAAGCCAGGTCCCTGCCCGGGTATGGGTTGTTCTAGGATAGGGGTGGGGAACGTCCGACCCGAGGGCTACATAAGACCCACAAAATCATTTGGTTTGGCCCTGCCGAGGCATTAGGGGTAAGTTAATTACATGTTTGACCAAATATACCAGGCTAATTTTTAAGTTGATAATTTTGTATGGCTCGTGAATGATGTTATAAATATCCAAATGACCCTTGGCAGAAAAAAAGGTTTCCCACCCCTGTTCTAGGACATTCTCCAACCTCTACTATCAACTATGGTGATCATTCATTCCCCGTCCCGCACCTAGCCACCACTGGGGTCTGAACGGAGCCAGGGCCAGCTGCTGCCACTCCTACTTCTTCCCTGGCTGCCCACTACTGTCTGGAAGCAAATCCTCTTATGTAGCCCTCAGTTTGCAAAAGGTCCTAATTCCCTTCCGACAGTCAAATTCACTCCTGGGCACCAACTCTCCTAAGAAAGACGGCACTCAGTGATTGATGATGATTTTCACATTGTGATATTATTGGCAATTTCTTTCAATAAAGGAAGGGAAAGAACCCCACAAATTTGATCTCTGGTAAGATGGCCCTGGCAATGCCAGAGTTTTCACTAAGAGAGTTGGAGGTTTTCTTCTTGACACTTTACCAACCAGCATCTCATCCATCCATGCCTGGGCAGAGGGTGGGGCTGGGCCCCTGAGAGCCATTGTGCCTGAGAAGACTGGGTGCCTTTCAGAAAAGCTGACATGGCTGGGGCATTTGTGTGTCTGGAACGTTTCAGCTGGGGCAGGAAGCTTGCAGACCACAGCTTAGATACAAGTATAGCAGAGGAAACCAGAGGAAGTGCTACTTGCAGCTGTTAGTAAACGTTGCTAGGAGCACTTTAGTGAGGCCCCAGGAAAAAGGACGTAATTTGTTAAAAGTTACACAATAAATCAGAAGTGACAGCTGAAATGGAAAAAAACAAAGTTCGTACATGGATGCGGCACATTCCTGGGGGCCCAAATCATGCCAAAACCACATTGTCGTGGTCCACTGTAACTCACCATATTGGTAAGATTGGTAATAACAATAAATATAGTCATACAAACAGGAAGGGTACTATATTCCTTCCTGTTGTCTAAGCCTTACACAGATCTTACGTTGTCTTTGTGTAATACCTATAATTTTAATCCCTATAAAACTGCTATAAGGTATACAGAGGTATTATTATTATTATTATTATTTTAAAATATATTTTTATTGATTTCAAAGAGGAAGGGAAACATCAATGAGATGATGTTTCTATCAGAGAGAGATAGAAACATCAATGAGACAAATCATTGATTGGCTGCCTCCTGCACGCCCCCTACTGGGGATTGAGCCCACAACCTGGGCAAGTGCCCTTGACTGGAATCTAACCCAGGACCCTTTAGTCTGCAGGCCGATGCTCTATCTACTGAACCAAACCAGCTAAGGCCAGAAGTATCTATACTAATAAAAGGGTAATATGCTAATTAGACCGTGAGACCTTCCGGACAAAGCCATGGTGGCGGGGCCGAGGCCGAGGCGGTTAGAGGTGATCAGGCCAGGAGGGGAGGGCAGTTGGGGGTGAGCAGGTTGGGGCGGGCAGTTGGGGGCAATCAGGCTGGCAGGGGGTGCAGATGGGGGCAAGCAGGCTGGTGGGGGGGCAGTTGGGGCAAGCAGGCTGGCAGGGGGTGCAGATGGGGGCAAGCAGGCTGGTGGGGGGGGCAGTTGGGGGCAAGCAGGCTGGTGGGGGGGAAGTTGGGGGTCATCAAGTTGCCATTCCCGACTGGCCTGCATAGTCTTGGTTGTAGGTTCTTGCTATTCATCACTTTGAATATTTCTTGCCATTCCCGTCTGGCCTGCATAGTTTCTGTTGAGAAATCAGCTGACAGTCGTATGGGTGCTCCCTTGTAGGTAACTAACTGTTTTTCTCTTGCTGCTTTTAATATTCTCTCTTTGTCTTTTGCCCTTGGCATTTTACTTATGATGTGTCTTGGTGTGGTCCTCTTTGGATTCCTTTTGTTTGGGGTTCTGTGCGCTTCCTGGACTTGTAAGTCTATTTCTTTCACCAGGTGGGGGAAGTTTTCTGTCACTATTTCTTCAAATAGGTTTTGCTTTCTCTCTTCTTCTGGAACCCCCATAATTCTGATGTTGGTACGCTTGAAGTTGTCCCAGAGGCTTCTTACACTATCTTCAAATTTTTGGATTCTTTTTTCTTTTTGCTTTTCTGGAGGAGTGTTTTTTGCTTCTTTGTATTTCAAATCTTTGACTTGATTCTTACGATCCTCTAGTCTGCTTTTAGGTCTCTTTATAATATTTTTTATTTCAGTCAGCTTATGCTTAATTTCTAGTTGGTCCTTTTTCATATCCTTGAGGGTCTTGTTAAATTTATCGGCCTTTTCTAGGAAATTCTTGAAAAACCTTATAAACGTGATTTTGAACTCTACATCCAGTCTTTTGCTTT
Organism: Eptesicus fuscus; assembly: GCF_027574615.1. Taxonomy (NCBI): domain Eukaryota; kingdom Metazoa; phylum Chordata; class Mammalia; order Chiroptera; family Vespertilionidae; genus Eptesicus; species Eptesicus fuscus. Next base: position 32,998,145 of record NC_072492.1, on the reverse strand, counting down.
CGTCCATTTCCTTCATTTGTGGCCTGCCTCTTTGTCTCCGCATTTTAGCTGCTTCCCTGAGTTGATGGAGTGGCTTTATGTGCTAGGTGTCAGCAGTGTCTCCACTGGGAGAGCTTCTGTGCTCTGCTTGGGTGGGGCGGAGTCTCAGGGTGGAGCAGACAGCCTTGGTTTCCCGTCAGCCCCGCCCTAAGAGGTCCCTATGTCTCAGTGTCCCGCGGCAATGGCTGCACGCACCTCTGAGAGAAGGCTGCTCTCGAGTTTCGCCCGCTGCCAGACAGTCCAGTTTCTCCCCGAATGAGTCTGGAGGGGGAGGGGGAAGGGGAAGGAAGGGGAGAGGGAAGGGCTGGGGCTGGGCCTGGGGCTGGGGCTAGGGCTAGGGCTAGGGCTAGGGCTGGATTTCAGTGCAGTCAGGAGGTTTTGTTTTTCTCCCGAACGAGAAAGCTAGCTGCACGCTTGCTGCCCGCCCTTTCTGCACGCACGGGTCTCCGCACCTCCACAGCTCCTCTGGGTCTGTGTCCTTTTCTCTTTCCTTCTAGTTGTAGAATTTCCATTCAGCCAGCTTTCCGGTGGTTCTGGACGATGTCCGCTCTGTCTTCCAGTTGCAGTTTTGAAATTGTTGTGCGAGGCAGCAGTATAGGTGTTTACCTATGCACCCATCTTGGTTTCTCAGTAGTTCTCTGTATTTAAATGGAAATATATTCATGATAGGCAAAAAAAAGCATGTTGCTGAAAATATATAACACACAGCCCATTTATTTATAAAGTATATGTATACACACGTATAAATATATAGAGATGTTTATGTATTTGTTCATTAATGTATATGTATATAGGTCTAGAGAAATAAATGGGGAAGTTTTCAATATTTTTATACTATTTTCATATACTTTTTTTTACATCGATGGTATATTCCTGCTATAAATTATAACTTCAAGGTGATGTAAATAATGGGGACATCCAAAGCTGATAAAAAGGTGTTTAGGAGAAGCTGCTGTTGCTAAAACAAATTTGAAAGAAAAAATGTGGTATTTTTTTTGTTTGTTTGTTTGTTTAACTTTCTAATCTTCCATTAGATGGCGCCATTGTCAAATTTCTGTAGTTTCAAATGGGCCTGGGAAGGAACCCACCAGCTCATTTTTTCTGCCTGTAAAGACTTTATTTTGCTTGCTTTTCTTTTAAGTCATTTGAAAAAAAAAAAAGTAAGAGCTCCCTTCAGAAATATCCTCTTTCAAGTCAATGGGGATAAGTGAATTGAAGTGCTTATTGAAGGAATTTAGTCATTAGATTAAAATAATAATAATAATAATAATAATAATAATAATAATAATAATACTGTCGCCCTAGCCGGTTTGGCTCAGTGGATAGAGCGTCAGCCCTCGGACTGAAGGGTCCCCAGTTTGATTCCAGTCAAGGGCACGTATCTCGGTTGCAGGCTCCCGACCCTGGTCGGGGGGGTGCATGTGGGAGGCAACAATTGATGTGTCTCTCTCATATTGATATTTCTCTCTCTCTCTGTCTCTCCCTCTCCCTTCTACTCTCTCTGAAAAAATCAATGGAAAAATATCCTCAGGTGAGGATTAAAAAAAAAAGAACAGATTATCAATTTTGATGGTTGGTCAGAATTTGGCTTTGTATGTACAGTTTACCTGTGAACAACTCAGGAATTAGGGGAACTGACCCCTGCATAGTAGGAAATCCATGTATAACTTTTAACTATACAGTTGGCACTTTGCATTCAGGGATTCAACCAATTGAGGATTGAAAACAGTATTTTCCATCCACAGTTAGGAATCTGCCATTGGGGAATGTGAAAATACTGTTTTTGTTCGGAAGTTGGTTGAATCTGTGGATGCGAAACCCAAGGATACGAAGGGACATTGGAAAAAAATACGAGTATACATGGGCCCTTGCAGTTCAAACACGTGTTGTTCAGAGGCAACTATATTTACTATGGACGAGCATTAACTATGCTAATTCTAATAAGGTAACTGACATTCTCTTCTTGATTGCACAGTGCAATTCTGGGCAAACCCCACAGATACAGTATAGGAAAGTTCATTTTCTTGGAGAAGGTGAAAAACTTTCTCTTCCATAGCAGAGAGAAGCGTGCTTTCTCTCTGTTTTTAATGCAACTAGTGTGTATGTTGGCGGGTGGCTGTGAACTGGGCTTGCAATTCTTAAGAAAGTACTTGAGAGCAGGGCAGTGACATACTCATTTGTGTAGCCCCCTGCCCAGCCTGTACTGGGCAGTCCAGGCTGGGCAGTCGGTGGCTGGCCGCCAAGCTGATGAGAGTTGAATTTCCGGGCAGCAATTAATGAGGGGGTGGGGTGGAGGTGATTATAGGGCTTGGAGCACCCAGCAATTACAGGCTCTGTGTTTCTGACCTTGGGATCTTTCCCTCTGCAGGCTCCAAGCCCCAGGAAAACAAAGCTATGGTGACTGTTTCAATTTCCTACAGTGTTGACTTCTTTGGGTTCCTGGGCTGGTGGGGTGGTCGTTTATAGTTGCATTTTGCCAGGGGTGAGAATGGGGAGGGAGTGAGAGGGTATGTGAGAGGAAACGCTGTGCTTTTCCTAATCAACAAAACTATTGTAGGCACTGTGCTAAATTTAACACTAAAGTATAATTTACAGACCCATAAAATATACCCATTCTAAGTGTACACTGTAATGACTTTTAGTTAGGATTGCCAGTTAAATTTGAATTTCAGATAGACAACACCTACTTTTTTAGTATAAGTATGTCCTATGCAATATCTAGGACATACATCCACTAAAAATATTATTTGTGGCTTATCTGAAATTCAAATTTAACGGAATGTCCTGTTTTTATTTGCTAATTTTGAGAACTCGACATTTTATAAATAAATATGATCACCACAAGCTAGTTTTAGAACATGTCCATCACCCCCAAATTCCCTTTTGCCCATTTGCAGTGGATCCCTGATTCCTCACATCCCAGGCAACCACGGGTCTGCATTTTGTCTCTATACAGTTGAGGAAGGCTGCATTTTTAAGGGGAGAGATTTGGCTGTTATACAGTTTATTTATTTATTTTTTAAAATATAGTGTGTTTATAAATAAACACACTATATTTGTTTAAAATATAGTTTATTTATTTATTTTAAAAAATATATTTTGTATTGATTTCAGAGAGGAAGGGAGAGGGAGAGAGAGAGAAAAAAAACATCAGTGATGAGAATCATTGATAGGCTGCCTCCTGCATGCCCCACACTGGGGATCGAGCCTGCAATCTGGGCATGTGCCTACCGGGAATTGAACTGTGACCTTATGGTTCATAGGTTGATGCTCAACCACTGAGTCGTGCTGGCCGGGCTACAATTTAGTTTAAAATCAAGGTATTTACATGAAGAGTTTGGTTTCACTTCTTCAAGCGAAATCACAGAGGAGACGGGCTGCTTAAGGTCGTGTGGTTTGTCTTCCGCCATCCGAGTGGCATTCGTTTCACAGGTATGTGGAATATTTGAATCTCTTGGTGTTTACAGACCACATGAGTAACCCAGCTGTGGCCTAGCAGTGAGGGTGGGGACCCTTTCCAGGTCCAGCCTGGGCAAGGCAGTTTGGGAGGGGCTCTCAGGAAACCAGAAGGGCCCATTCAAGGACGCTGCTGCGTGCTCCACTGGCAAAATGCTGGTCCTTAGCTACCTGGGATCAGTCTTGAAATATTTAGTGAAGTGTCAAGGTGCCTAGCCCTGTGTCTGTTGCATACATGGTAGCTTGAAAACAGCCGTCCACGAATTTAGAGTTCATTTGACGTGTTCATTCAGTGTTCATATTGCTGAACACTCACGGAGGGCTGAAGCATCTCCATCTGAGGAAGATGGCCCCAGCTTTAGGAAAATTAATTCATTAGCAGCTGATGTTTACTGACCACTAACCATGTGCTAGAGTTTTCTAAGTGCTTTATGTGTGTTAACATCTAATCTTCACAAATGCTATAAGGCAGATACTATCACTCTCCCCATCTTGCCTATGAAAAAGTGGAGGCCCAGAGAGGCTAAGCCAGTTCCTCAAGGGCACACAGCTAGGCTGGGCCTAGAGGAGCCTTTTCTGACCACTACTCTGTGCTCACCATATGGTGTGGTAAGTTCTGTGGAGGCCCAGAAAGCAAGGTGTCTGAGCCACTGGGAAGGAGGGGCCAGGCATCTCCCTTAGGAGTTAACTGGTCAAAGAGTCAGGGAACAGCATTCCAAGCAGAGGGAACAGCATATGAAAAGGCAAGAGGCATGAGAACATGGCACGATGAATGAGGCTCGGAACAAATAACATTTCAGAGCATTAAAAAAATATCCTGGAATTTTCCTTAGAAAAAAAGTCTGATTTTGGCAAGAGAGAGTCTCAGATGAGAGCCCTGAAGACCTTCAGAAGTGGCTTGTGGCAACCATCTCTACTTGATGGGTTGTTTCTGGCCAAACACTCTCCCTCACCTGGTCAGTTCTTCTGCCATGAAAGGGCTAATAATACCCATGCTGTGGGGCTCATAATGGAACCCAGTATGGTGTGGGGCACAATGTAAGTTAGTGAAATGGAATAGTGTAGGTGGCATACACTGTATAAGAGCTTTAAAGTCAGCAGATGGCCACCCAAGTATGACACAGTGCTGGGCCCACTGAGTCGCCCAGGCATACCTTTAAGAGTAGCCGAAACCCCTTTCCTCCCGCTCTCAGTGGCCAGGGATTTCCAGTGTTGATTTCCATCTGGGAGAGGCCGCCTCGTTCTTCCTCTACCTGTGGTTCTGGAGGGTCAGCCTGGAGAGGTGCCAGGCGTCTAACCAGCTCTGGGGTGAGGAATGTGTTTGCAGCAGAGGGAAAAGTCCTCTTGCTGACGCTCTGCTGTGTCGCCAGCTTCCTGCGGATTGATCACCATGGAAACCCAGCTCCCTTCCCTCTGCGGCTGGCTGGCTGGGGGCGCACATTGTCATTGTTGATGCCTTTGCTGCACAGATCAGAAGTTCCTTCCTCTTTCCTGTTGCAGAAATGCCACAGTCACTACTGTCGCCGTCCTAGAACTGCAGCTCACACCTGAAGAGCCCGAGCTTGGGAAAAACAATCTCATTTGATTCCCCAGGGGTCCTGGGGGCCTTCAGGGTAAGCGGGAGGCCTGAGAACAATGCTGGTGTGCGAACAATGGCTGAACTGGGGCCCCCCCTGCTCTTCCCCTTCCCTCGGCTCTCCTCGCCACATTTTTAAAATGGCTTTCTAGGCAGGCGCAGGTAATACTGTGTTAGCTTTGTGTGGCCAAAGCCTTCCACGCAGGCAGGGCAGATGCGATTCCAGGCAGGGCAGAGCCCCCTTCCTCTGCATGTGCCTACCCGCCTGTGGAGACCCCAAGAGAAATCCCTTCTTGGAGGGTCAGGCTTACAGATGGAGGGCACCTGTGGATTCAGGAGAGGGGAGCTGCAGGCGGAGTTGAGATGCCAGCGGAGGGGAGATTGGTGTTGGGGCACAATGCACTCCTGCATCATCAGTCACTTCCGCATTCACAGGAGTTCAGGTGTTCTCCGCTGGAGGCAGGAGGGCTGAGGTGGCTGGGTTTGGCTGCACTCAGGACGTTCCTTAGAGGCCAGTGCCTGCATCCGAGCACCCGGGGCCCGTAGGGGGTCCAGGAGGTAAGCACACAGGGCAAGTGGTGAGTGGGGGTCCCAGAGACAGTGAAGGAAGCTCCCAGGCCCCTCACTGGCTGCCCTCCTCAGGGACCTTCTCTGTAAGTTGATCTAAAGGATGGCTCTCCTGGCGTCATCCTACAGGGGCAAAAGCGGACCAAAGACACCTCACATTTACCCATCTCACTGCTCCAGAGGTTCGTTAAAGAATACTTTTCGGGTGCAACTGATCGTGAAATTATTAGGAACTGGCCATTTCAGGGTGTCTCTAGAATAATGTTCAAAAATCCCCCTTCACCTCCTTGAACATCCAAGTTCTTTCCTGTGTCTTCCTTAGGTCTCAAAATGTTCCTCTTCACTTTCCATCTAGAATCTCCCTTTATATGGAGCATGTTTGCTCCTTGTCACCCTGGGGTTTTAGGCTTGCAATGTGAAAATTTATGTTTTATTTTTGTTAGAGGAGTGGCCCGAGTCCCTGCACCCCAGGGGAGCCCCGGCCTTTGGGAAAAGCCTGTGGTGACAGAGGTGGTCCAGCCAGATGCCTGCAGAGCAGCGCAGCTCACCTCTTCCTCTTGGTCCGAGAGGATGAGCCTCTTTGGGGAGGACATTCCAGTTCTCCCTGATTCTGTGCACTTATGGGACCAGCAGAAAGGGAGGGCTTTCGTGCGATGCTCAGCTTTCTCCTCACCACCTGAAGGGTCTCATTCCCCATAAGACCTCAGGAGAGCTGCAGGATTGAACGCTGTAGGGGCTACCTACTGCGTTAATCCCCCAACACCTGAGTCAGGGAGCATCTGGCCAGAGCTTGAATCCTTCAGGGACCAGAAACTGTCCAGTCCATTTTCTAAAAATAGAGGTTTTGATTGCGATAATAGTAGATTCATGCATTTGTAGTAAGTAATGCAGAGAGATCCCTAGTACACTTGTCCAGTTACTCCCAATGGTAACGTTTTGTGAAACTACAATATGGTATTGCAACCAGGATATTGATGTTGCTACAACCCAGTGTTACTTGTTCTCATTGTGTCTGTATGTAGATCTATATCGCCTTGCCACCTGACAGGTTCATGTGTCCTCCACCAGTCAAGACAAAATTCCAGCACCACAGGGGCTTTTATTTTATTATAATTTTTTAAAATATATTTTTATTGATTTCAGAGAGGAAGGGAGAGAGAGAGAGTGATAGAAACATCAATGATGAGAGAGAATCATTGATAGGCTGCCTCCTGCACGCCCCCTACTGGGGATCGAGCCTACAACCCGGGCATGTGCCCTTGTTGGGAGTCGAACCCGGGACCCTTCAATCTGTAGGCCGATGCTCTATCCACTGAACCAAGCTGGCTAGGGGAGGGGCTTTTATTTTTAACATATTTTTATTTTAAGTTACTGATTTGAGAGAGAGAGAGAGAGAGAGAGAGAAAGAAACATTGATTTGTTGTTCCACTTAGTTATGAATTCATTGGTTGATTCTTGTGGAGGGGAGATTGGTATTTGAGGTGTACGGCACATTTGAATCATTATCAGTCATTTCCGCATTCCAGGAGTTTCAGGTGTTCTCAGCTGGAGGCAGGAGAGAGCTGAGGCTGCTGGGTTTGGCCCAGCACTCAGGACATTCCTTAGAGGCCAGTGCCTGGATCAGATACCTGTCCTGACCAGGTATCAAACCTGCAACCTTGGTGTATCAGGATGATGCTCTAACCAGCTGAGCTACCTGGCCAGGGCCCTCCTTTGTCCTTTTATAGCCATACCCACTTCCTTCCTTGTCCTCCTCCCCAACCTCTGGAAACTGCTAATCTGTCCTCCATGTCTAAAATGTTATTTCAAAAATGTGTTGTAAATAGAATCATATTTGGGGGGTTGGCTTTTTTGCTCAGCAAGAATATTTCCCTGGAGTTTCACCCAAGATATTACATGCATCTGGTGCTCCTTCCTTTTTATTGCTGAGGAATATTCCATAGCATGGAATATTCCATGGCATGGGTGAACCGCGGTGTGCTAAACCATTCAGCCATTGGAGGACATCTGGGCTGCTTCCAGTTTTCCAAGAAAGCTGGAAGGGCAAATAAAGCCGTGTCAACATTCAGATCCAGATTTTTGTGTGAAACATTTTTTGTTTTGTTTTGTTTTTTAAATTTATTTGGGGAACTGGTCCATTTTTAAAACAGCTCTAATTAAAGCAGATCCTTGAGGTTCGTGAGGGATTCATTTGGAGACCTGTATGTGTTCTCACATCCTCAATATTAGAAATGCTTATACAGATTCCTGGCTTGGTCCTAACTCACACAAATCTCAGTTCTGCTAGAAGCACCGCTTCCTGTGCATATTCTCATGCCCCAGGTTGGCTGCCTTTCATATTTGGATGTATCTAGTGATTCTAATTGTGTTTAATCAGGTAATGAAGCTGTAAAGAAACAGGAAACATTAAGACAGTTGTATAGAACAAATTGAAGGATGACGTCCTAGAATAACCTTGGTGAATAAATACTTCATATTCTGTGTACTTCAACTTTTTCAGATTTTGACCCTGTCAGTCATTGTTCTGAGCCAAAGATTTTCCTATTGTGGGCATTCAAAACATTTTTCTTCTAGAGACACTGTGCAAAAACTTAAGGGCTCCGCGCTAGAATCAGGCAGCCAGGGCTCCAATGCACTTGACCTCTGAAACTAGCTGTGGGGCCCTGGGCAAGTGTACTAACCTCTCTGAGGGTCTTGTTTCTCTGCTGTACAATGAGGATACATGTGGTTCCTAGGATCCAACGAGACACTGGAAAACACCGAATGCTCCATCCACATGGGAAACACTGAATGCTCCATACATTTCAGCAGCAACCCCACTGAGAATAACACAGCCCTCCGAGGAAGGTGGTCTGAAGGGGCCACTTGAGTGGGCCTGCGAGGGAAGAATTGTAACACGCTTCCCAGAGAAAATCAAGTTCCCGCTGTCCCTCCCAACGTCAGCCAGTACGTCTCACTCTGTCACCCTCACGCCCAGATGGGCTCCTTCCTTCCTCAGTTCTGTGTCCCATCCGTGGCGTGTGTCATTCTTCTGCCCTTGAGTCCCCGGGGATGAAGACTGTGAGCACTTGGGCCGCGTTTTGTTCTCCTTCTCGTTTTTTTGGTCCCTGTCACACTTGCTGTTCGGTTGGTCAGTGGATGTGCTCAGGTTTCCACGAAGGGAAATGCCGTCTGGTTGGGCCTTCATGAGCTCCACAAACAAGGTCACGGCCCTTCTCAGCATCAAGCCAGAACTGTGATCCCAGCCCACCAGCAACAGGTGCCACTAACCACCTCTGCAATGACTAATGACAATTGTCCCTTTTCCTTTTCTTTTGTCTTCAACCCTGGCAATCACTTCATCCCCAGGAACACTTCTCTGACTCATGGCTTTGGTTTTGACTAAGATTTGCCTCCATGGTAGCTTCATCAATAAGGTGAAGAGAGGTTCGGTGGCCACAGGTTTCCCCCAGAGAGAGAAGGAGTGGCCTGTGTGGCTGCTGGCATCCTCAGGAACTGGCATGTCCACTCGCCTCTTGCCAACATTGGCTCAAAGGAGACGCCACAGATGTTTCTGGAAACAGCTCCCTCTCCCTCGGCAGCCTTTAAAAACCTTCTCAGAACTTTGCCTCACCTGCTGTGTTGCAAAGTTCTAACTAAAATATAGGGTGTCTCCCCAAAAATGTATACACACACTTTGAATAATTATAAAGGCGGTATTTATTAAAATACATTTCATTTTCAAAATTGAGCTATCCGCTGTTAAAGTGTGTATACATTTTTGGGTCACCCTGTATACCTCCTTGTCATTTCTCCCAAAAGTAGAAAAACTGTCTAATTCCTCTTTCACATAAAAACAACTGTGGCTCAGTTGGTTGAGCATCGTCCTATGAACCATGAGGTGCTGTTTTGATTCCTCCTGGTCAGGACACATGCCTGTGGGCTCTATCCCCAGTAGGGGGCGTGCAGGAGGCAGCTGATTGATGTTTCTCTTTCATTGATGTTTCTATCTCTCTCTCCCTCTCCCTTCCTCTCTGTGAAATAAATAAAAACATGTTTTTTTAAAAAGACAATGTAATTATTTAAAGATAATTATCACATTGCCCCCAAATCTTAACATTCCCACTTCCTTCAAATACTCCTCTTAGGATATGGTTTGAAGGTCCCTGCTTCAGCATTTTCATCTCTGGTCCACCTGCCTTGGGGTGTCACACCCTCTCTGCCCCCAGAATCAAACATGTATGACAAAATGCAGTGGCACTGTCTACTCCCCTCTTCTGAACTCTTTACTTCCTTTGATGCTGCCAACTTTGATGGCCACACCCTTTCAAACTCACCAGTTTCCCACGCATTCTACTGTTAAGTGGCATCTCCCTCATCCTGTATCTGTAGGTCAGTGTTGAGGAACTAAGATTAGGAACTTGATTTTCATACACACACACACACACACACACACACACACACACACACACACACACTGGGTGGCCAGATTAGAGGCCGGGTGCATGAATGAATTCGTTATGGGTGGGGTCCAGCCAGCCTGGCCAGGGGGAGAGGACATGGGCGGTTGGCTGGCCTGCCTGCTGGTCGAACTCCTGGTCGAGGGGACAGTTTGCATATTAGCTTTTTATTATATAGGATATACACTGAGTGGCCAGATTATTATGCATTCAGAGATCATAATAATCTGGCCACTCAATATCTATCTATCTATCATCTATCTATCTATATCTATCTATCTATCACCATTTGGCCCATTGCTTCCTTTTGACTGTGATTCTATCATTTGGCCTCTTCCCTACCCCTCTCAGTGCTGTATCATTAGTGATTCAATCATTGTGTTTTCAGCTAAAAGTGTCAACCAAGAGAGGGAAGAAGACAGAATCATGTGGCACTCCGCTAGAGAGCTCCTTTGAAGGAACCCTGATCAAAACTCTTTTGGGCCCGGTTGGTGTGGCTCAGTGGTTGAGCGTTGACCTATGAACCAGGAGGTCATGGTTCGATTCCCAGTCAGAGCACATGACCAGGTTGGGGGCTCGATCCCCAGTGTGGGTCGTGTAGGAGGCAGCCGATCTATGATTCTCTGTCATCATTGATGTTTCTATCTCTCTACCTCTCTCTTCCTCTCTGAAATCAATTAAAATATATATTTTTAAAAAGAACTCTTTTGCTATAATTGTCCCACAAATGACAGGTGCCACACACTCCTCCGTGAAGAGCCCAGGACAGGCCTGGGTATATGTCTTTCTGAAATCCAGAAACCCTGTATCTGCAGTATTTGACTGTTTTAACAACCTAGTAACCCTGACAACAGTTGAAAGCTAGTTAACTTGTCCTGACATATTGTTAGAAAATCCTTGCTGGTTTCTTGTCATCTCTGCTTCCCGGCCTGGTAGCTGCAAGTGTCCTCTACCAAAACCTGTAAGAGTTCTGCTCTGGTCAGCACCAGCTACTGGCTGCTAAGCCCCCATCCCGCTGAACACCCCTTCTCCTGGCCCCCCTCCTTCATACCCCAGGCCTCATCTAGTCTTGAGTTCCTGGCCTGATCCCTCCTGGGCACAACCCTCACAGGCAGCCCTTGTCAGGCCTGGCCCACACTCCCCAGTCTCTACATTTCTGTAAACTCCAGCCACAGAGGCCTGGGCACTCTCCATAATTGTTTTCGACGAAGACTTTATTGAAGTTCTGCACACTGTGAGCCATGACTCACTAGGAAAAGATTGTAGGGCATGCTTAGACACACATAAAGTTTTTACATACCTAATAAATAATCTCTTGGCCGTTTTTCTGTTTTGTTTTTTTCCTGTTGGACTTTTGTAGAGGATGAGTATGGAGGCCCCTGTGATCTATGGTTTTGCAATTCCCTACCCCCATCCCTGTTTTCTTCAGCTCAGGACATTTTCTGGGCTTCCGGCTGGATAGTTGAAGAGGCAAGTTTGCTCCACACACCTTCATCCCCCGGATTCCAGGAATAGCACCTACTGGCTTGGTCCAAAAAGCTGGAAGGAGAAGCCTCTTAGGTAAGAGCCATTGTTTCCTTTCAAAGCAGAAAACAGAGGCATCGGCTGAGAGCAGAGAAGAACGTGCCCTCGCGGCCCCAGCCCCTGCTTCCTTCTCAGCATCTCCGGCCAGATTTCCTTTTCAAACCGAGGTGACAGCTCATCATGATAAGAAAGGTCACACACTTCTGCTGGCCCCGCGAAAGCCAGTTGGACATGGACAAAACTAATCACTCACTAGGCTGAGAACCAATCCGGTGAGTTGTGTTTTAAGTATTTTAAGGCATTATTCTCTGTAAATTCCAGAGCCTATGTGCGGAAGTGGGCAAACCCTAGAGGGATGATGGGAACAGCAGCTGTCAGCCAACATTCTGTCTCTCACTTTCTGTGTTTTCTGCTGCTCTTCCCTAATATTAAAATATTCAGGGAAGGATGGATACCTAAAGCCCAAAGCTTGAGGCTTAAGAAAACCAGTTGGATAAATGGCTGCTACCTTCTGGGCATTCAGGTGAGGCTCGGGTACTCATAGAGGTGGGAGTCTCCAGGCACTGATGGGTGATGTGAGGGATGGGGACACCGTTCCTGTTGGTAAGTCCCATGAAAAAGGGGACGAGGCTCTATTAAACATGATTTTAAGTTATAGACATTGAACTTAATGTGATCCCGGCACATGGGCAGCTGCCAAGTCCCACCTGCCTCTGGGAATAAAGGGGTTTAGAACTCAGACATTGAAGAGAATTTGGGCTCAGGCTGCTCACAGTAAATGCCTTTTGGGGGGACTTTTAAAAATTAAATGTATTGGAGTGACATTTGTTAATAGGATCATATAGGTTTCAAGTGTACATTTCTATGATACATGATCTGTATATTGCATTGTGTTCCCACCACCCAAAGTCAAATCATCTTCCATCACCATATATTTGTCCCCTTTTACCCTTTCCCCCTCTTTATTTTTTCCATTACCATTTATCTCCCCTATACCCTCCTTCACCTCTACCCACCCCGTACCCGCCACAATCACCACACTGTTGTCCATGTCCATGAGTTCTTTCTCTCTTTTTTTCTCAATCCCTTTATTCCTCCAACAGCCCCCACCCCACTCTAAGCTGTCAGCCTGCTCTCCATCTATGAGTCTGTCTCTGTTTTGCTTGTTAGTTCAGTTTGTTCATTAGATTGCACATTGCTCACAGTCAATTTCAACTTCATTGCAGGTAAATAGTTTGAGGGGGGCTGACCAGAGAACTTCATCAGTGTTTCCTAGATTGTTGTTGAGTACACTTAGCATTTGCTCAACAACCTGTTTAAAAACAAACTCTGGCCTGGCCAGTGTGGCTCAGTGGTTGAGTGTCAACCTATGAATCAGGAGGTCATGGTTCAATTCCCAGTCAGGGCACATGCCTGGGTTGCAGGCTCAATCCCTAGTAAGGGAGCATGCAGGAGGCAGCTGATCAATGATTCTCTCTGATCACTGATGTTTCTCTCTCCCTTTCCCTTCCTCTCTGAAATCAATAAAAAATATATTTTTAAAAAAGATAATGCACCTCATTAATAAAAAAACACACGAAAAGAAAAATAAATAAACTATGAATTGAAACCTGAGGGTAAGCTGGAAACTGCCTGTACTTTAAACCTAAGTCACTTTTTGTATCTAAAATTCATTTTGTTGATCTTTAGGTAAACCACAACCATTCTGTATACCCCTCTCACCCCCCCACTTCCCCAGGAGTTTTTTCTGGCAGGGTAATTTCTCCAAGAATTTATGATAAACCAATTGAGGTTTCCTCTTATTTTAGTAAAGTTTATTCATCTTGGATAGAAAGGTCAGGAAAGGGAGAGCAAGGACCAAAAATTATTCTATTGATTTTGATTGTTGTTATTATTATTATCATTATTGCTGCTATGACAGTATCAAGAGTAGCCACTATCTAATGGATGTGTGGTTTGCCAGTACTTCTGAGTTTTATCCTCATGAGGAATCCTCATATCTTCATGGAGGGGGTGGAGAGAATGATAGTAGAGTAAGCGGATTTGTAGCTTGCTGAACATTTCTATCAAAAGAATTTTGATTGAGGTCAGCTTGGGGCAAGTCTCTGGTAGAGAGCCATAGGTCTTGATTGTTATTTCTCTATTGAATATTTTTATTAATGACTTGGATGAGGATTCTGGTGATCTGATAAAATCTGTGGATTCAAAGCTGAGAGGGAGAAATCCGAGGATAGAATCAATTGTCAAGAGAATGGATAAAGGCTCTGCCCTGGAGGTCAACCTTTTTTATTTTAATTAAATACGTTTTTATTGATTTCAGAGAGGAAGGGAGAGGGAGAGAGAGAGAGAGAAACATCAATGAGAGAGAGAACCATTGAAATAGAACCAATGATTGCCTGCCTCCTGCACGCCCCACACTAGGGATCGAGCCCACATCCTGGACCAGGAATTGAACCGTGACCTCCTGGTTTATAGGTCGATGCCAAACTACTGAGCCAAGCCAGCCAGGCTGGCGGTTGATCTCTTTATCCACTTTAAACTGAGGAGGAAAGCTAGAGGGCAGCACCCAGGCGGGCACTGAACTGGGGGCTTTGAGGCCCTCCGCTGGAGCTCAGTAAGACAGCAGAGTTTCCAGAGCAGCAGTTCAGATGAGACCCACGACTATTGCTATTAATACTCTTATTTTCATTGTTTTTATATTCCCATTGTACTTTGTAGATTACATGTCTTTCAAATGACAGCTCTCCTTTGATCTTCATAACAAGAGTAAAATAGGTAGAATGAGCATATTATTCCCATTTATAGGCGAGGAAAGTGCACCTCAAGACACTGAAGTTATTAAACTGCAGAGAAGGGTCTGGAACCCCGGCTTCTGATCTGCGTGTTAATTCACCAGATGGGCAGCTACAGGCTGGGGGAAATGGCTGACATCTTATTTCCTATCACCTTGGTCCTGAGATAGATGGGAGGTCAGCTGTGTGTGGTGCCTGTAGCCGCCTGGCAAGACCGCTGGCTGCCTGCCTCCCCACCCTTCCTCCCTGACCCCACCCCAGCTTCTCAGAAAAAACACTTCCTGAGGTTTATTCTAGCAGGCAGCTTTTTCATGCGGCAAGGACTGATGTGACTGGGGTTTGCGTGACGTTCCTGGTATTTGAAGGCAGAAGCACAGCATGTACAAACCATTCTGTCTTCCTTCAAGTCCCTTTGGCCAAAAAGGGGAGAAGGAGGCAGCGCTCCTGGGAAATAGGGTGTTGGGCGAATTGTTCATGCCTGGTGAGCACACCTGGGACCACCACCCTGGCGATGTATAAGTCAGTGATTTGATTAGTTACCAAAGAACTAAAATAGTTGTGGGGAACCTTTTTTCCTGATCAAGGAATTCACTAAGGAAAGGGGAAGGAGGGGGAAGACATGTAAAGGTCATGCACATATAAAAAGCCACTGAGTTTACACTTTTTTTTTTTTTTTTGAGTTTACACTTTTTAAAAAGGTGAAATAGGAAACATTTCATTTAAACATTTTTAATTTTCAGTAAGACATTCATACTTTATAAATAAAGACTATGGAGCAAGATCGTCTTTTAAAAAATATATATTTTTATTGATTTCAGAGAGGAAGGGAGAGGGAGAGAGATAGAAACATCAATGATGAGAGAGAATCATTGATCGGCTGCCTCCTTCACACCCCCTACTGGGGATCGAGCCTGCAACCCGGGCATGGGCCCTTGACCGGAATCGAACCCGGGATCCTTCAGTCCACAGGCCAATGCTCTATCCACTGAACCAAACCGGCTAGGGCACATGATTGTCTTTTCAATGAATAAAATCAATGATGAAGAAAATATGCTTTAGTTCTTATGTCATAGCCCAGGCCTGAGAGGAGGAAGAGATTTCCATGAGAACGGGAAGGGGAGTGATTCTCAAGGAAAGAGAGCAAGTGGGAGGCAGACAGACCCATGGAGTGTGGTGAGGGGAGGGTCTCCTGTGAGGATCCACAAGTCTTCTGCCGGACCAGGCCCTGGTCTTGGCTCTTGGGGCCTCAGCATGTGACCCTGTGGTACTGTCTGGGCTGGGGAGGGGTGGTTCAATAGGCATTTTAAATGATTTCCAACCCTCTGAGGCACAGATTGTATTTTAAAATTCAATTTCTTAATTTGATTAATAGATAATATATTCACATGACTTAAAAACTAACAAGGACACCAAGGTTTATAATGAAAAGCACACTGAAAACTAGAAAACATTAGTGAGAGAAAGTAGACTTAAATGAAGAGATATGCCACATTCATAGATCAGAATACTCAGTATTTTTTAAAAATATATTTTTATTGATTTCAGAGAGGAAGGAGAGGGAGAAAAGATAGAAACATCAATGATGAGAGAGAATCATTGATTGGCTGCCTCTTGCATATCCTCTGCTGATGATTGAGCCCACAACCCAGGCATGTGCCCTTGACTGGAATTAAACCCAGGACTCTTCAGTCCACAGGCCGACACTCTATCCACTGAGCCAGACCAGCGAGGGCCAGAATACTCAGTATTGTTAAGATGTCAGTCCTCCACAAATTGATTTATATAAATTTAATGCAATTCCAATCAAAATCTCAGAAGGCTTTTTATTGAGTAGAAATTTAGAATCTGATTTTAAAAATTCAGATAGAAGGGCAAAGACCCTAGAAAAGCCCAAATAACTTTGAAAAGGAAGGAAAAGTTTTGAGCATTAAGACTATCTGACTTAGCCCTAGCTGGTTTGGCCTGTGGACTGAAGGGTCCTGGGTTTGATTCCGGTCAAGGGCACATGCCCGGGTTGCAGGCTCGATTCCCAGTTGGGGGCGTGCAGGAGGCAGCCGATCTATGATTCTCTCTCATCATTGATGTTTCTATATCTCTCTCCCTCTCCCTTCCTCTCTGAAATCAATAAAAATATGTTAAAAAAAAAAAGACTATCTGATTCCAAGATATAAAGCTACAGAAATCAAAACAGTGTGGTACTACATAAAGATAAATAAGTCAATGAAATAGAATAAGACTCCAAAATTAAACCCACTTATATACTGATTTTCAACAAAGGTGCAAAGAGAATTCACTGGAGAAAAGACAGTCTTTGTAACAGATAGTGCCATTCAACAAATGGAAGAATTGGACATCCGTGGTGCAAAAAATGAATGAATGAATGAATGAATGAATGAATGAATAAATAAATAAAAGAACTTTGATCAATACCTTGCATCATACACAAAAGTTAACCCAAAATGAAGAATAGATCTAAATAAAAAACATGAGGGAAATCTTTGTGACCTATGTGACACCAAAAAGTTGATCCATAAAAGGAAACATTGATAAACTCGATTTTATTTGTTAAAAGTTAAAAACTTCTGCTTATCAAAAGACACCATTAAAAGGCTATGAAGACATGCCACTAACTGGAAGAAAATATTTGCAAATCACATAGTTGATAAAGGACTTGTTTCCAGAATGTATTAAGAACTCTAAAAACACGATACTAAGAAAACAAAACAGCCCAGACTCGGTGGCTCAGTGGTTGAGCATTGACCTATGAACCAGGAGGTCAGGGTTCGATTCTTGGTCAAGGCACATGCCGGGGGGTTGTAGACTCAATCCCCAATGTGGGGCATGCAGGAGGCAGCTGATCAATGGTTCTCTCTAATCATTGATGTTTCTCTCTCTTTCCCTTCCTCTCTGAAATCAATAAAAACATATTTTTTAAAATATGAAGGAAATAAACCTTATCAGAAGATGTAGTTATAAAATCCAGAGTGAAAAGCTTGTATAAATGAGCCTTATAAGGCCTTTACTAATTTATTACCCAAGCTGAAACTTGCTCAGATTCCTTTCTAATGAGCGCTAACTTTCTTTGTCTTATTTCTCAGAAATATATTGTTTTTTTTTTGTCTGAAAAGTATAAGAAGTTGCCTAATTCAGTCATTTCTTTGAGCTTTATTTTATGATCTGAGCGTCATATTGTGATTCTCCTGGGTGCAAGCATTACATTGGGTTTCCCCCTGTTTACCTGGTTTTCTGGCAATTTTATTATTAGTCCAGCCATAAGAACTAAAGAATGGTGGGGCGGGGCTTATTCTCCTCCCTGACAATATGTACACTTGCTGTTGTGTAATGGGATATACTTATGTCAACATTTCTAATTGTACCTTTTAAATATGTGCAGTTTAGCCCTAGTTTGTTTGGCTCAGTGGATAGAGCATTGGCCTGTGGACTGAAGGGTCCCAGGTTCAATTCTGGTCAAAGGCACATGCCCAGGTTTCAGGCTCGACCCCCAGTAAGGATCATGCAGGAGGCAGCCAACCAATGACTCTCTCTCATCATTGATGTTTCTATCTCTCTCCCTCTCCCTTCCTCTCTGAAATCAATAAAAATATATTAAAAAAATAATAAATATGTGCCGTGTACTGTATATCAATGATACCTCAATAAAGATGTTAAAACTTTCAACTTCTTATTACAATTTTAAAAGATAATTTAAAAAAGTAGTAGTTTCATAATTTAAAACTAAAAAGTAGGGAAGATTTACAATGAAAGGGTGCCAACTGCCCAGTTCTCACCACCTGTCCTCCACCACAGATAACAGGAATTATTTGTATTGCTATAGACTTTCCAAAAATTAATGTTTACCTTTACTGATTGTAAAATATCTTTATCTTAAGTAAACAGCAAGTCAAACAAAGGTTTACATACCCTTAGAGGGGCAGGTAAGCCCTAGGAGAGCCTGCTACTTATGCCCGGCACTGAAAGAACACACTGTGACCCTTTTTACCTATTTGTGAATTTCAGATACTTTTATTGTTATCTATCTGTTCATATCCTTTGCCCATATTTCTATTGTATTTTTTTTAAATATATTTTATTGATTTTTCACAGAGAGGAAGGGAGAGGGATAGAGAGTTAGAAACATTGATGAGAGAAAAACATCAATCAGCTGCCTCCTGCACACCCTCTACTGGGGATGTGCCCACAACCAAGGTACATGCCCTTGACCGGAATCGAACCTGGGACCCTTCAGTCCACAGGCCGACGCTCTATCCACTGAGCCAAACCAGTTAGGACTCTATTGTATTGTTGATCTTTTTCTTCTTTTTTTTTTCTTTTTCTTTTTTATTCGGTCTTTTTCTTCTTTTATCTCTTTTTTTTAAAATATATATTTTTTATTTCTGAGAGCTTTATACATATTAGAAAGATTCACTCTTTGTTTAGGATGTGAGTTGCAAATATATTTTCCAGTTTTTCTCGACTAAATTTTTTTTTTTTTTTTTACAAAGCAGACTTTTTATGGAGTATAATTTAACAGTCTTTTCTTCTACGGCTTCTGGATTTTAAGTCATAGTTAAACCAGCCTTGACCATTCCAAGATTTTGAGGAATTATTTCATGTTTTCTTCTAGAACTTTTATGGTTTTCTTTGGACCTTCAGATGGTTGGTCCATTTGGAATTTGTTCCGGTGCATGATGTAAGTTGTAGGATGTAGTTTTTCTGTTTTTCTTTTAAAACACTGACATTTATTTTTGAAATAAAGCCTTTTCCCCCCTCCTGGTGTTCTAAAAGTATTAGCATTGAATATGAAACAATGACTAATTTTTAGAAGTTTACTTTTAAACTTAGGGGTAAGGGAAGGGACATTTGTCCCTATTGCTTGAGAAGCAAAAGTTGCTTACTCTACAGTATGTGAGTTACCTTTGAAGTCAACATTTATTTTCTTACTCATGGTGTATCCTTTTTTCCTGACAAGTGAAAATTTGGTATGTGGGCGGGAATACTTTCCAGTGGATTGCCAAAGAAGATGGTTTATAGTGGGGAATGGAGAACACAAAACAACAAAAAGCAATAGGAAAACTCCTTTATGCTCGCATTGCTCCTCAACAGCTCTTATCAAAACTTACTGAATCGCAGGTCAGAGAAAAGAATTGTTCTTGAGCTGGAAGCCATCACATCTTGGTACTGGCCCTGAAGCAGAGAAATCTTTGGTTTCCATAATCTCAGTTCAAGTCTGACTTAGCGTTACCATGTGGCAGTAGGAGAGGGTAGCATTTCAGAAACAACATGGCATGCTGACTTATGATGAATGGGTAGGAGTCAGCCAGAAAAAAAGGAGGGGGAAGAATACTCTAAGTAGGGGAACAGCATTGGCACAGACACATGGTGTGTTCTGGGAACTGGTAAATTCTAACAGCAAGAACGCAGGGTCAAGGAAGGCAGTGGGTGAGAGATGTCGATTTAAGAAATGTCCAAGAGCATATCTTAAGAAATGTCCACTGGCTGGCATGGCTCAGTGGTTGAGTGTCGATCTATGAACCAGGAGGTCATGGTTCAATTCCCTGTCATGCCTGGGTTGGGGCTCAATCCCCTGTGTGGGGCGTGCAGGAGGCGGCCAGTCAATGATTCTCTTTCATCATTGATGTTTCTCTCTCTCCCTCTCTCTCCCTTCCTCTCTGAAATCAATAAAAAAAATATTTTTTTAAAAAAATGTCCAGGAGCATTTGAGATCTTGTTCCCCGGCATATGCCGTCAATTTGGTGCAAATAAACTCATAAAAAAAAAGAGGAAAAAGTTCGAATCTGTGGAGCATTTTTATAGGTGTTTATCTGAGCCCAAACTGAGGACAATTGCCAGGAAGCAAGATCTCAAATGCGCTGGATAATGATAGTTTTGCAGTTTCTGTTATGCATTAGAAATTAAGGAGGGAATATAAGGAAGATTCCATGAAGGTGAGAGAAAACAAGGTTACAGGATAGTTAAGATTATGTGCTCTCTTTTTTGTTTATTGTCTAAAGTTTTACATATGTCTCCTTCCTCCCTCCCCATTGACCCCTCTCACCCCCCAGCCATTCCCACCCCAGGCAAGCCCCCACCGCCCCAGTGTCTGTGTCCACTGGTTATGCTAATGTGCATAACCACAAGTCCTTTGGTTGTTCTCTACCCCACCTCCCCTGCCAAAGGACCTATGTGCTCTCTTGAGGGTGGTTACCTAGAGGTTCAAAGGTGTGTTAGATGCACAAAAACGATGCACAGGGTCTGCTTAAGGCAAAGACGGACCTTTTACTAAAAAGTTATAGGCCCTGGCTGGGTAGTTCAGTTGGTTAGAGTGACGTCCTGATACGCCAAGGCTGTGGGTTTAATCCTTGGTCAGGGCACATACAAGAAGGAACCAATGAATGCACGAATAAGTGGAACAAATCGATATCCCACCCCTTCCTCCTTCCACTTTCTCGAAAATCGATTAAAACCAAAAAGTTACATGTCTGAGCTTGAGCTGTCCAACTCAGATAGGAATTTATGATTAGATCACCCTGGGAGGTTACTTTCCCTAAACTCCTTTTTGTCCACGGACACCAGGCTGGAGAGAGAAGCCAGGGCTGGAAGGCGGAGGATTGTAAATTGGCTTTCTCTGGAGGGCAGTGGGAGCCATTAGGAGGTGCCCTGATGAACCTGCGATGTTCTGGAAAAGTCAGCCCTGTCCCACGGCCTTGCCGGGAAAGGCAGGAGGTCCACACTTACGCTGTGTGGAAAGAGCCCCTTTGGGGGGCAAAGGAAAGCAGAGGGGTCTTGCTGTGTGCCTAAGGAGAGAGGCCCTGCGGCTGGAAGTTGGAGAGAGAGAGGAACCCTCTTCCCCTGCCATGAGAAGGGGCTCCCTACCCAGCCTAACCAGGAGGGTCAGGAAATCTGAGGCGAAATGACCACTTGCGCCTTTTTTCCCCCCTTAAAAACTAAACAAAGCAGCTGTGTTCAGTGGCCCCTCAGGAAGACCAGTCATTTCCTGAGGAGATATCAGGCCAGCCCAGGCATTGTTCCCGGTTTCCAGCAATGGCCGCCATTACCTGACCAGCATCGCAGCCCATCTCCTCTGGCTGCGCTGGGAGAAGCCACCAGAGTGATCTTTCTGCTTTTCACAGGCCGTCTCCTCTGCGCTGCATGGGAAGTGTCTTCTGCCCCTGGGGCATGGCCCGAAGGCAGCAGTGACTGCCCGAAGTCTTGCTTTCTGGATGCAGCTGGGGTTGACTAAAGAAGGCAAGATGTGGCTGGGAGTCCTGCTGGTACTTCTGCTCTGTGAGTTTTATTCTCTTTCGACATCACTTGCACTTCGTGAGAATTGAAGCAAATGAAGTCAACGTTTTTTCTTCTGTCTTTTCCAGGTTCGAGCCTCGAGGGTCAAGAGAACTGTAAGTTGTAAAGTTTCTACCTAGGTTCATTGTGTCTTTCGAGATTCTTAACACTCATGTCGAATTGCTTGGGTTAATATCTGTAACAATTGAGAAAAGATAGTCCAATTGAGAGCTGAAGTTTATTGCTTTCTGACATTTTTTAGAAGGTTTTAGAAAGAAAAGAAAAAACTCTTGTTCTGAGCCAAGTTCTAATCAACCTATTCTAGAAGTAGCATACATTTGCTAGATCCTAGTTAACTGCTGCATGTTAGGTTTGGGGAGGTGATTTTTAAAAAGTGAGTGAGTGCATAATTTGTTTTTTGTTGTTCTACCATAAATTTCTCATTTGCATATTCTACCCCCTTCCAAATGGTTTCATTCCCAAGTGAAATGTAATCAGTTTGTTAGATTCAGGAAGGCAGAACCGAGTTTAAATTGTTGTTACAATTGTTTTCTCCCAAATGACATAAAACATATTGGGTTTCATTTCTCATACATCCATGAGGCTGCCATTATAACTGCAATACTGTGTGGTTGTGCACAGGGAGGGGGCTTATCCTTGAAGTCTGTTTGATCATCCACTTTGGAGCTAATTTTGAAACAGGATAAGTGGGTATGGTTTTGCTTCATCTGGGACCCTATGAAAGAGGGGGCTGGGCTGGGGCTGGGGGCTTAGTGGAGCCCACGGAGCAGGATCCCTTGTCAGTGGTCACTTCAATCAGCAAAGAATGGGGGTGACTGGGTTGTAGACAATTGTACAGCCTCTGGAGATGATGTACTTGGATGATGCTGGTTTGATGAGCCAGGGTTCAGAGCAGAGGCTCCAGGACAAAGAGGGCTGGTGTGGCTACTAGCAAAGCCCATCTGCAGGTCTCCAGGTCAACTGCCCATGTGCTATTGCAGGCATTTGATCCCTATGGCAACCCATGGAGGCAGGATATCCATTACCATCCTCATCACCCCAATTAACTGATGGTGTCTCTGCATCTCAGAGAAATGACCGACTTGCCTGATGGAGGGAGAGCCAGTGGGCAGGGCATCGGCACTAGAATCTCCACTTTCCAAAACCCGCCGTACCTGTCTGGAGCCATAGGCCTGCCTCAACTCTTTACGGCCAGTCTTACTTTGCCTCTGTGAGCCCTTTTCTCAGAGCGGGGATGATAAAGGATTAACCATGGACTCCCGTGAGGGTGAGAGTAGCTAAAAGGAGGTGACTGGCCTGCCCAGCATGTGATGAGTGGTGGTTTACTACGCACAGTCCTGGGTCCTCCCCACCTTTACAATCGCTCCTGCACCACCCTCTCTGTCCAGCCAGCCCACTCCCGCCAGCTTTTGGCCAACCACACCCTGCCAACACTCCTGTCTCCGGGCTTCTATGTCTCTTGCACATCCTGTTTCCCAGGACCTCTAGACTCTCCCAGCTCCTTCCCCACCTCAGATGGAAGTAAATCACCTCCTTCCCGTGGTTCGTAGAGAGAAAGTCTTTGTACCTTCAGGGAAAACCTGGGAACTGCAGGACTCAGAGCAGGAGGCTCTCCCACTGCTTCCTCAGGCCTCCTCCTTGTTTTTCTTTTTCTTTTTCTTTTAATCTTAATTGTTAAAAATACTTTCTATGTTGAAAGTATTACATAGATCCTCCTTTCCCCCCATTAACCTCTTCCAGCCTGCTCCTGTCCTGTCCCGCCCCATACCCTCACCGCCCTATTGTCTGTGTCCACAGGCTATGCATATATACATACAAGTTCATTGGTTGATCTCTTCCCACGCCTCTGCCTTGTTTTACACTTGAGGAAACTGAGGCCCGGAGGCCAGAAAGTACTTGTGCACTGGGTGTGAGAGTGGAGGCTAGGGTCCAGGTCTCCCATTCCTCAGGCCACCCAAGACCATGCTGTCAGGGCGTTGGACACGCATGACCTATTGTTGCAGGCGGCGGGAAGAGCACCAGGTGTTAGACTTGTGGGGTCAGACTGGACCTGGGTTCAGCAACCTTGGTACTTGAGTTCTGGCTAGGAAAGAATTCAGAGCCAAGACTCCAACTCTAAGAGGAAATCTATTTATAAAATCGCAAAGGTAGAAGAAGTAATTTGTAGAAGAAATGGGCTTAGGAAACAAGTTGTAGAGGCAAAGGAAGGGCCCTGGGAGCCTGGGACTGAGGAGGGTAATGGGGTGGGGAGGGGAGGATGGGCAGGAAGAGGGACAGGGAAAGGCACAGGTGTGCTGCTGGGAGGGAGAGCCCGTGGGTCCTCGGTCCTACGGGTTTTATGGGTGGAGATTTTAGGGGACGTCCCAGGGGAAGAGCTCAATAGACTATTCAGCAGTTTTCCAGGGGTGTCCTTTCAGGGTTGTGGTCTCCACTGATTGATGGGCCGTTGCCAGGGCAGGGGGTCATTATGTAACGCAGCTGGTCCTGAGGTCAGCCCTGGGGTGGCTGGTTTGGCTGCTTTTCTGGGCCTGGAGCTGAAATACAACTGAGGCCTAGAGGTTATCTCTGGGAGGAAAGGCCCGGGGTCCAAACCTCAGTGGAGACACTGGGGGAGGAAAGGTCACCCTGGGGGTGAGGTCCCACCCTGTAACTGTCCATTGCTAGGCACCCAGGGCTTTGTGTCCTGGTGACCTCCCGTACCTGGCCCACCCTCCTTGCTCTGCTCTCGCCTGTAACTGCCCTCCACACCAGGAGCCTGCTCCACGCCGCAGGCCCTCTGTGGTTGCGGTGCTGGGTCAGCCTGGGCCTTTTCCACTCCTTTATCTCAGGCCCTCAGCCCACTCGGCCTGCCAGTCTCAGGAGATGATCTCAATCCCGTCTTCACCTTGAAAACAGTGCTGTCTGGAGGGAACTCCCTCAACTTCCCGCCCTGCCCTGGCTGCAGGCTTATCTGTGTCCCCACCCATCCTCCCGGCTTCCCTCCAGATTCAGAGAGACGTCTGCCCCGCCCCCCTTGCGCAGACCAGGGCCAGCCTGTCCCCCTGGGGTCGGAGCCCAGGCCTTGCATCGCCCCCCAGGATCATAATCTGTAATTTATGCAATTGCCATCCCACTTTTAGCATCTTTCCCCATCCCCTTTCTTGGTCTTTCCCCACAAACACGATTGGTAGTTCTTATTTTGGGGGGAAAAAGGAAAATCACACACAACCCACCCCCTCCATTTATCTCGTGTCCCCTATCTATCTGTTCCCGTCTCTGAAGGCTGGTTTATACTCACTGTCTGTGCTTCCTCACCTCTCAGTCAGCCCTCACTTAGCACCTGGCTGTGCACCCCCCTACCTCCCCTGCCTTCCCTGCTCTGGAAACCTCTCCTGGAGCCTCTGATGCCAAAGCTGTGAACACTCCAGCCCTCAGCTCTGGGGCCCTGTGCTGCCTTTGCACTAAGCCTCCTTCCTTGGCCTCCTGGACCTTCTTCCCTGGCGTTCTCTTACATCCCTGACAAACCCCAGGGGATGTTTGGACTTTCCCAGGGTTTGAACTCCCTCCGTCCCCTCGTCTCTGCAGGCTCACAGGTCTTATCCTCTCTGGAGCTGCTCAACCCCCTCTGCTCCTCCACATACCCCACTGGTCTAGCGGAACCCTGGCCTGTCCCCTGAGCATCATGCGGGGCCAGCAGGTGACATCTCCTCCTAGTCATCTCCCAGGTCCCTCAAACCAGTCTCATCACCTGACTTTCTTCTTCACCCTATCTCTTTCTGAGCTAAATTAGTCAGCGACACCTATATCCTCCTGGTACCTAACCCAGGACCTTATTTTCCACTCTTGTCTCAACCCCCATATTCGATCCAACAAGTCTTTAAACATTTTTAAAAATAAAATATATATAACATAAAATTTATTTTTTATTAATGTTATTTTGTATATTCATAATATGCAAACATTACCACTGTCTAGTTCCAGAAACCCCCCCTCCCGCCCCTGAAATAAGTCCTTTTGTGTCCACTCAGTATTTCTCAAGTCCATCCCTTCCCTTCATTCCCACTGCACCTGCCCTCTCTCAGGCCTCCTCAGCTTTCACCTGAACCCTGTCCAAGCTGGTCTCTCTGCCCAGCCCACAGTGACCTTTCTAAAGCTCCAGTGTCATTCTGTCAACCTTCTCCTAAACACCCTTAGGACAGGACCCACCTTGTCAGCCCAGCAGGCAAGGCCCTCTATTCTGGCACCTCCTACCTGGCTCTCGTGGTCCCTCTGGCCCCATACTCTGGTTCCTGGAACTGTTTGTGCCCAGATTCATTCATTTGTCATGCCCCTGTGTCCTGGTACATGCTGTTCTGCCTGAGCACCCCTGTTCTTGGCCAGGTTAAGGCTTGGTTCAGGAGTCACTTCCTTCAGACTTTCCTTGGCCTCTCCTGGGCAGCCTTCCTCTTGGTGTTTGCATCACTGTATTCCAGTTATCTGGGTCTCCACCAGCCGGCGTGGTCCAAGACAGCAGGATGATTTTGTATTCACCTTGTAAGCCCACCTCCTGGCGCAGGTGCTCGGTGAATGTCTCATTGAAGAGTTTCCAACTGAACTTGGAGATATTTCATATTCAAATGAGCAGACATACCAGCATGCTGTATGCTGAGCACTGAAGTTCAGCAGGGACTCCATGCTTCATGACTCCTAGTGATTTTCCAGACAATGGTGTGTGGCTTCTCCCTCTCCCCCCACCCCCCACCTTTCTTTCTGAGTCATTTCCAGGTTGAGGGACACGTGGCTGGCTGAGTCATAATGTCTCATCTTCCCGGGAGCATCAGCTGATTGGTAGCTGGAGGCAGAAGAAAACAGGCCCCTTGGTTGTGGGTTTGAGGATTTGGCACTGTGGGTGCTGTACTATGGTGACTCTGTTACTTTGGATTCTTCTTCACCAGCCTTCATCTCCCCAGATTGAAAAGACCTGACATCAATTATATATATATATTGATTTCTGAGAGGGAGAGAGAGAGAGAAACCTCAATGATAAGAGAGAATCATTGATCAGCTGCCTCCTACTCACCCCCATTGGGGATCAAGCCCACAACCCAGGCATATACCCTGACCGGGAATCGAACCATGAACTCCTGATTCATAGGTTGATGCTCAACCACTTAGCCACACCGGCCAGACAGATCTGACCTGTTTAGGCTGTTTCACAACCTTGTCCTTCCATCACAATAGTTCTAAACCTTTTGGGTTTTGTAAGGGGAATCTGTGGATCTGCTCTCTATAAAATTGCACACTTGCATATAAACGGAGGTGGTTCATGGCCTCCTAACACCCACTGGTGAACTTCCAGGGAGCCCAGGTTGTGAACAATCACTCTATTGTGTGAATAGTGAGACCTATAGGCCATAACACAGTTTGGTTATTCCTGGGCAGTTTATTCACAAAGAGCTAATAGTTCCCATTTTCTGTATTATCTTAATCATCAGGTAAATATTTTTGAAAATTGGGTAGTATATTTGTTATCTATTGCTGCTTAACAAATTACCCCTAAACATAGTGGCTTAAGACAACAATTTATTGCCTCACACTGTTTCTGAGGGTAAGGAATCCAGGAGTGGCTTAGTTGGGTGGTTCTAAATCAGGGTCTGTCAGGAAATTGCAGATAAAATGTTGATCAGGTTACAATGATCAAAAGGCTTGTCTGAAACTGAGGGATCTGCTTTTAAGCTCAGTGGCTGTTCCTTGGCCTAAAAATAAGGAGCAATAGAGTATCCAGGAGACTCAGTAAGTCTCCAATAAGCCTGCAACAACCTACTAAATATTATTACCTCATCTTACCAATGAGGAAGCAGAGCATAGAGAGGTTAATCACCTAAGATCACATAAGAAATGATGAACCAGAACTTGCATGCTTGTCTGCCTGAATCCTATGCTTCCTCTAGGGGCCACAGTGTGGCAGTTCATGTGCTACATATATCTTAAGGACGTGTTTTATTTATTTTTATTTTTAAAATATATTTGTATTGATTTTAGAGAGAGAGAGGGAGAGGGAGAGAGAGATAGAAACATCAATGATGAGAATCATTGATCAACTGCCTCCTGTACACCCACTACTGGGGATTGTCCAGCCCACAATGGAGCATATGCCCATCACCTTTCTCACTCATCTGCCTGGCATTTCCCTAACCCCAAAATGTAGGCATTAGACATGGTCCCAATGAACCTGGGACCTTTCAATCCAAAGGCCGACATTCTATCCACTGAGCCAAACCAGCAAGGGCAGGGGCAAGTTTTTACTTGTCACACTCTGAAGACTGCCACCTTGTCTTGGTAGAATATGAGCAGCTTAGTACCAACTGTCTCATGCTTGGCCCACTGCCCAGAGTCATTACCCACTTGGCCGCTGTAGGCATGTGGGACCCCTGGACACTATACTGCGTAGGATGATGACAACCCAGTGTGGTAAAGGTCACCAGGACAATGCTGTTTCTCAGATAACAGGAGTCTTCCTTTCTTCCCTTCTTATTTAGCTTTTACCATCAACAGCGTCCACATGGTGATCCTGCCAAAGCAGGAGGTGCAAAACGGGGAGAATCTGACCCTGCAGTGCATCGTGGACATCAGCACCACTTCTCATGTCAGGCCTCAGCACCAGGTGCTGTTCTATAAGGATGACGAGCAGTTTCACAACGTCTCCTCCATGAAGAGCACAGAGAGTTATTTCATCCCCCAAGCCCGGGTCTACAATGCAGGGATATACAAGTGCACTGTGATTCTGAACAACAAGGTGAAAACCACATCGGAGTACGAAGTGATGGTGAGAGGTGAGTCCCTGGGAAAGAACGTAGCTCAAGCAGATGAAGCTAACACATGCAGTAGCAAGAACAGTGTTTGAATGCGTAGTAACACTAGGCCTACCTGCTCACGCATCACCTTTCTCACTCATCTGCCTGGCATTTTCCCAACCTGAAAATGTAGGTATTATACATGGTCCCAACATGCCTGGCTATTTCTCACCATCATGCCTTTGCACATGCTGTTCCCTCTCCCAGGAATACCCTTCTTCATTTCATCTCCTCATGAATTACTATTTCTCCTTGAAGAATCAGCTCAATGATTTTTTTCTCTGACACGTTTCCAGACAAAATTGATCTCCCCCAGGTCCTCACAGCTCTTATGCTCTCTCTATATTCAATGGCGTTTGTATAAAGGTCATTGAGTCAAGGTTTGACACTGGATTCTGTAGTCAGTCTGCCTGGATTCCAATCTGGGCAAGTCCCTGAACCTCTCTAAACTTTAAAATTCTCATCAGTGAAATGAAGATAATAATAATACCCAGCTCAGGGAATTTTGAGAGGATTAAAAGATACCTGTGGGTAAAGGGCTTAGCCTAATACTAGCACATAATGAGTGCCCAGTAAATGGCATTTACTCTTTTACTCGATATTGCAACTATTTCTCAATCATGTGTCTGCTTTTCTGGACTGTGAGATCACGAGAAAAGAGGTGGTATTTGGTCTATTTTTGTATCTCAAACCAAGAATCTGGCTCATAGTAGGCCATCAATAAATGATTGTGAAATAAATTAAACAGATGAAAAGGGGAAGTAGAAATAGATGGAGAAACAGGAGAGAAATCATTGTGGGAAATTTGGGTTCAGAGATATAGGGTTTAATTCATTCATTCATTCATTCATTCATTCCCTCAATAAAACAATTGCCAAGGCTGCAAGTCAGGAAAAAACCAGTGCAAGACATGAACGTGCATCAGGCAGGCCCCAACTCCAGAGGCAGTTGCAATCTGGCGGGGAAGGAAGACATTTACACAGATAATTACAGTCCGATAGCTATAAGATCTGAGTGCCTGGGGAGCACAAAGGCGGGAGGAAATAATTCTTCCTAGAGAACTTTGGGATGTTTTCCTGGAGGGAGGGACATTGGGTCCAGATCCAGAAGATTATGTAAGAGTTTGCTTGATGGTGCAGTGGGACAAGGGACAAGTAGTATCAGCGTGAAAGAGCAGAGGCTGAGAAAGAGGAGAGTATCCCAGCAGAATGCCCAACCTCTTGGGATCTTCATTTCCTGTCCCTAAAATAGAGATAACTACTTAACAACACATACCCTTGAAGGATTATTTTGTTTTAAGGATTAAATGAATAGTGAATGAAGTGTGCTCAGTAACCAAGTGTTGAATGAATGAATGGCCCCTCATGTATGAGGTACTGGGTCAGGCCATCCTTAGAAAAAAATAATCCTTATAGCAAACAGGAAGCAGGAAGAACCAGTGGTTAAGGGTCTGGTGGCATTTTCCTTTCATAAGTATGCAATCTCTGATCACTTTCTTTTCTTTTCCTTTTTTAAAAAATTTTTAAAATTGATGTGCCCTGGCCAGGAATCGAACCATGACCTCCTGGTTCATAGGTAGACGCTCAACCACTGAGCAACACCAGCCGGCTCTGACCACTTTCTTGTCTATCTTTGAGATTCACATGGGAGAACATGACAGCATCATCCTCCAGGCCAGTTCCTCCATAGGTGTCGGGCATCTCTTTGTGTCACCAGGGGCAACAGCCACAGAAATGCAAACCAGCCCTTCTTCATCTCCACTGAGGACAGGGGAGGAAGCAACATGTCTGGGCATTTACATTAGTGACAAGGAAAGAGTGGTAGATCAAGAGTTTTGGAAATGTCTGTTGGAAAGAAATGTGCCAGCAGGCTTTAGAAAGTTAGGGTACTTTTTCTTAACACTTGGATGATTGAATGGACAGAGTAAATTCAGCCCCATGCTTGCTGACAGCTGCTGCCATAACTCATTTCTGCATTTTTGTGCTTTTGTGGTCAGGACAGTCATTCAGACTATCATTACTTCCAGTAATAAGAACTACCATTTACTAGGCTCTCATGAGATAAACGGTTATAATGCTTGACACACATTTCATTTTACCCCTGCAATAGCACTGGGAGAGAAGCATAGTTCCTCCGTTTACAGGAGTGTACCTGGGGCTCAGAGAGGTTGAGTTTCGTACTTCATCAAAGGCAAAGCTAGAGTTAGAACCAAGATCTATTTGACTCTAAGTCGTGATTATTATGCTAGGTCTTCGAGGTGGACTAAAGGCAATTGATCCATTCATTAAACATTTATTGAGTTTTTACTCTGAGCCAGGCCCATGAGCATCCAGCAGTGAGTAAGACATGGTCCCTTCCCGTGGGGAGCTCGGTGTGAAGCAGGGGAACACTTTCATAACAGCTGCACCACAGGTAGCAGTAGTGGTATGAATACAGTCCAGGTCTTCTTCCCAAGCAGACAGCCCTCCATCTCCAAACTTGGTAGGTAAAAAAAAAAAAAAAAATCACTCTAGCCAGTTTTCTCAGTGGTTAGAGTGTTGGCCCATGGACAATAGGCGGCTGAAGGGTCATGGGTTCGATTCTGGTCAAGGGTAGGTACCTGAGTTGCAGGTTCAATCCCCAGCACTGGTCGGGGCCGTGCAGGAGGCAACCATTCGATGTGCCTTTCTCATGTCGATGTTTCTCTCTCTGTGTTTCTCCCCCTCCCTTCTATTCTCTCTAAAAATTAATGAAAAAGATATTCTCGGGTGAGGATTAACAAACAACAACAACAAAATTCATAAGAGTCATAAGTGACTGGGTGAGGTGGCACATCCAGGAAGAGTCAGGTTTAGGATGCAAGCAAGTCTGTTGGACTCCACGATGAAGTTCATGACCACAAGGCCATGGGGGCTGGACAGGACATCTAATCTCAGCCAGGTTCTCCCAGCTCCCCCTAATCTGACCTGGTTCACCACTCAATGTATCTTTCTCTCCGCCCCTTTCTCTGTTCTAGACCCTCCACTCACACACCTCAGCCCGAGCAGTTGCCCGTGTGCAATCCTGTTCTTAGCCCCCATCCCACAACATCTGCCCAAATAACACCCTTCCTTCAAGATTCCCCTCAGACCCTGTTCCTTTCTAGCATTTTCTCTGAACCCCCAGGCAAAGAGACCATCCTCCTTTCCCGACTTCTCCATCACTCATTGTCTCTGCAGCACCCTCTGATGCTCAGTTATTTTCAGCTTTGCTTTTTTTAAAAAAACATATTTTATTGATTTTTTACAGAGAGGAAGAGAGAGGGATAGAGAGTTAGAAACATCGATGAGAGAGAAACATTGATCAGCTGCCTCTTGCACACCCCCTTTTGGGGATGTGCCCGCAACCAAGGTACATGCCCTTGACCGGAATCGAACCTGGGACCCTTGAGTCCGCAGGCCGACGCTCTATCCACTGAGCCAAACCGGTTTCGGCTCAGCTTTGCTTTTTAACTGGGAGGCCATGCACACTCCTCTTTCCCTTCCCTCCTATACCCCAACCTCTGGCTTTGGAGTCAGACAGACCTGGAGTCCAATCTCAGCTCTGGGGGCTTGATAACTATGAGATTTTGGATGAGCCTTGAACTTCCCTGAGCTTCACCTTCTTCATCTGTAAAACGGGCATAGCTTTATCTTTCATGCTCACCCTGGAGGTTTATTATGAGAATTACATGGGGTTATGAATATAACAACAACCACAGTAATACTAATGAATACTGGCTGGGCTGTTTTGTTTTTAACTGTTTTCTTGGGGAGACTTGTTTCCCCAATGGGATTATAAATGTTGAAAGCACCAACCACATCTTCAGCATATTTTGTACTTTTCAAAGCACCTGCTGTAGTGCTGGACACATACATGCTCAATAATTACCTGGTAGGTAGCACTGTGTGTTCTGGGAATTAAAAAAAAAGAACTATTATTTTAAAAAATATTTTTATTGATTTCAGAGAGGAAGGGAGAAGGAGAGAGAGATAGAAACATCAATGATGAGAATCATTGATCGGCTGCCTCCTGCACACCCCACACTGGGGATCGAGCCCGCAACCCTGGGCATGTGCCCTGATTGGGAATCAAACCGTGACCTCCTGGTTCATAGGTTGATACCCAACCCCGAGTCACACTGGCCAGCCAAGAAAAGAACTCTTAGATGGGTCAACCACAATGACTCACTTGTGCCATTCAATCAAACTGATACTAATGGGCTTTCTCTTTCCCCAAAGGAGTGTCCAGTCCCAGAGTGACACTGGACAAGAAGGAGGCGATAGAGGGCGGGGTCGTGATCGTCAATTGTTCTGTCCCCAACGAAAAGGCCCCAGTACATTTCACAGTTGAAAAATTTGAACTGGAGGCAAAAGTTATCAAGCAAAAAAGAGAAAAAACTTCTCAGCACCAGAATTTTGTGACGCTGGACTTCACAGTGGAGGAACAGGA
Organism: Eptesicus fuscus; assembly: GCF_027574615.1. Taxonomy (NCBI): domain Eukaryota; kingdom Metazoa; phylum Chordata; class Mammalia; order Chiroptera; family Vespertilionidae; genus Eptesicus; species Eptesicus fuscus. The sequence goes on along the minus strand of NC_072492.1, from coordinate 32,965,189 downwards.
CCGTGTGATCTATTTCCTCTGTCAAGCCAGCATCGTTTCTGGGAGACACGTGGAGACCTCTGAGACCACCAAGAGCGATCATGTCACCGTGAGGGGTGAGAGTTCTGCTCCTTTTTTTTTTTCTATTCTTTCTGGCTTGCTGGTTTGGTATGGGGAGAAAGAGCCCAGGATTGGAAAGGGGCTGGGGACTTCTGGCTGGGCTGCTGTTCTCAAGACTGTTCGTAATCACTTTAGGTCCATAGTTTTCAAACTTAAAAAAAATATTTTTATTGATTTTAGAGAGGAAGTGAGAGCTAGAAATACCAATGATGAGAGAGAATCATCGATCGGCTGCCTCCTGCACAACCCCCACTGGGGATTGAGCCTGCAACCAGGGCATGTGCCTTTGACCAGAATCAAACTCAGGACCCTTCAGTCCGAAGGCTGATGCTCTATCCACGGGGCCAAACCAGTTAGGGCTATAATATTCTTCTGATTAAACTTCATGGTGTGGGTTAAATTTTCAGAAAATATGGTATGATATCTATAATAATAAAAGTGTAATATGCTAATTAGACTGGACGTTCTTCTGGACGACCTTCTGGCCAAATATTTCCCCCGGTTTGTCATTACTTTTTAAATATTTAATATGTTTTTATTAATTTTAGAGAGAGAAGAAGGGAGAAGGAGAGAGAGAAATATCAATTAGCTGCCTCCTGCACACCCCCCACTGGGAATGTAGCCTACAACCTGGGCATGTGCCCTGACCAGGAATCGAACTGGCAACCCTCTGGTGCACAAGATGATGCCCAACCAACTGAGTCACACTGGCCAGGGCTGTCATTGTTTTTATTTTATGGTTTTTAAAAAAGTTAATACATTTTTATTTCAGGAATGTCACATGTTCTGTGTCATTCCACTGCCTTAGTTTGAGTCTTAATCGTCTTAATTCCCTCTTTTGCTCAATCCACTTGTCATTTCAGTCAATCCACAATTCTTTTAGTTGAGCTTTTTTATATGATTTTTTTCAATGCAAAACATTTAATGTTTAGTTAATCAAATATATCCATCTTTCTTCCTTATGATATCTCAGTTTTGTGATTCACACCTAAAGTTCCTCCATACTCCAAGATTATTAAAGAAAAAAAATGCATTGATGTTTTCTCTTATTGTTTCTATGGTTTAAATGTGTTATTTTTTCCCCCTGCATTTAGGTCTCTGGTGCATCTGGTGTTAATTTGAGCATAAGGAAAAACACTTCAGTTATTATTGAGCTACCCCTAGGGGCACTTGCTGAGGGTCCTGAAAGATGCTCTCACTTTTCTGACCTTTACTCAGGAAAAGACTGTTTTTTTAAAAAAATATATTTTATTGATTTATTATAGTGAGGAAGAGAGAGGGATAGAGAGTTAGAAACATCGACCAGCTGCCTCTTGCACACCCCCCACTGGGGATGTGCCCGCAGCCAAGGTACATGCCCTTGACCGGAATCGAACCTGGGACCCTTCAGTCTGCAGGCCGACGCTCTATCCACTGAGCCAAACCGGTTTCGGCAGGAAAAGACTATTTTTTAAAAAATGTTAGCTTTCTTTTGTGAATTTAAATGGCTTTATATTTAAAAAGCTAATGAACATGAAAATATTAAACCACTCTACATTCACTTTTGTCATTTTAAAAATATATTTTTTATTGATTTTAGAGAGGAAGGGAGGAGAAAGGGATAGAAGCATCAATAATGAGAGAGAGAGCCCTAACCGGTTTGGCTCAGTGGATAGAGCATCGGCCTGCAGACTCAAGGGTCCCGGGTTCGATTCCGGTCAAGGGCATGTACCTTGGTTGCGGGCACATCCCCAGTAGGGGGTGTGCAAGAGGCAACTGATGGATGTTTCTCTCCCATCGATGTTTCTCTCTATCCCTCTCCCTTCCTCTGTAAAAAATCAATAAAATATATTTTAAAAAAAAAATAATGAGAGAGAGAAATCATTGATCGGCTGCCACCTGCACGCCCTCTACTGGAGATCGAGCCTGCAACCCAGGCATGTGCCCTTGACCGGAATCAAACCCGGGACCTTTCAGTCCACAGGCTGACATTCTATCCACTGAGCCAAACCAGTGAGGGCCACTTTTGGCATTTTTAACGATCCTATCTGTACATACTCTCTATGCTCTGCTGTTTTTTAGCAGGAGCGAAGGAAGGCCTAGCCCTGCTTCCCTTTCCGTCTCCTGGAGATTCCACACCCTGGTGTCTGACACATATTTTATTAAGACGGTGTTTTCAAACTGTGAGCCATGAAATCAATTCAGTCAGTTACAACCAACATTTTAAAGAAAGAAGTAGAACACACTATTTTTGCATCTGGTTATTTAACTATTTATTTTCATGAAACAGCACCATCTACACCACTGTCATTTTTGAAAGCTATGGACTGTTTACGCTGAAATCCCAGAGTTGTGTGAAACAGCGCGAGAGGAACCTAGATAATCCTCGCTGGGTGAGGGAAGAGTCTGTTCCTAATGACTCTTTATTTCTGAGGTCATTTGAAGAAGGTTCTGCAGATTAGATTTAGAGACGATGGTTTAGCCTTTGGGAAGCTCAAGAAAGTTAGAGAATTGCAGTTAAGAAGAAGGTTGAGCCCTGACCAGTTTGGCTCAGTTGATAGAGTGTCAGCCTATGGACTGAAGGGTCCCAGGTTCGATTCTGGTCAGGGGCATGTACCTTGGTTGCGGGCACATCCCCAGTGCGGGGTGTGCAGAAGGCAGCTGATCGATGTTTCTGGCTCTCTATCCTTCTCCCTTCCTCTCTGTAAAAAATCAATAAAATATATTTTTTTAAAAAAGAAGAAGGTTGAAGATGCAAGAACGAGCGAGAAGGGAGGGAGCCTCAGAGCAGCCTAGTCAAAGTTGTTTGAGAAGACAGGTTGAGTTTGTTTTTAATTAATAAGGAAAAATAGTGGTTGGCAACAAAAAGAGCAGAGAAGAGGAGGAAGTGCCCCTTTCCCTCACCCAGGCTTGAACCCGAGTCCAACCAGCTTGTCCTCTTCTTGTAGAATCCTTCTCCAATCCCCAGTTCTACGTCAGCCCCGCGGGGATGATCATCGAAGGAGACCCGCTGCACATTAGGTGCACCATTCAGGTGACGCACATGGCCCAGGCATTTCCGGAAATCATCATCCAGAGGGACAAGACCATTGTGGGGCACAGCAAGCAGGGCAATGAGGCCACCTACTCAGTGATGGCCACAATGAAGGAGAACGGCAACTACACGTGCAAAGTAGAAACCAGCCAGATCTCCAAGGTCAGCAGCATCGTGGTCAACATCACAGGTAGGGGTGCTGCTGGAGGGTGTCAGGCCTATTGTGGGCTCAAGAAGCGACTGTGCTGGAATCTGGGATGGCCAGTGACACTGATATTTCTACTCCTGCTTGTCCGAATGAATGCACTCGGGCGGGGGTATGCTCGTGGGGAAAAGTCAATGCAGAGCCAGTAAGCAGTTAGCTGTGGTGGTTGAGGGTGGAGATTCTGGCATCAGATCCCAACCTTGCCACTCACCACTTCTGTGACCTCGGGTGACTTACTGAGTGCCTCTTGGCCACAACTCTATGAGATGAGGGTAATGACAGAGCTCACCGCTAGGACCCAGTGAATGTTAGCTAGTGTTTCTATTATTAGAGCACATTTATCTTTCCTCTGTGCCAAGCACTGTGCTAGCGTACCAGACAGGCCCTACGATAGGGTCAGGCATGAGAAAGCTTTTGACCTTTTTGTTTACATATTTTTAAATGTAAAGTCATTGCTTTGGGATTTTTTTTTTTTTTAATCTAAGTCACTTTTTCACATTTGTTTGGAATCTGCCCAAGAGATTGTAAGGCACTTTAGGATGTCAATTTCTTTGGTTCCTTTTCCCCACTCCTAACCTAGAGCTCTGAAAGCCGGCTAGGGTGAGGAGTCAACACCAACTATTTGGAAGGAAGGGTGGCATGTGCCTTAATAAAATATCGATTAATTATTGGGGCACCACCTTACTTGAAGTTTTATTTTATTCACTGTACAGGAAACTAGGAAGACACTGTGGACTAGATGGAAATCACTTCCATAGTAATGATGATAACATCAATGATGACAATGTTGATTTGTACCCCCAAACCTGTACAGCAGACAAATTTATAGGCAAAGGTAGAATTCGATTTCCTGATTTCTGGTTGCATTCTCAAAACTCAAGCCCAAGAAGCTTTCCTAACGGGAACTTTGGGACTCAGTCCCTTTCTCAATATGCAGAGAGTCTCAAGAATTACTGACTCCTCACCCTCGCCGGTTTGGCGTAGTGAATAGACCGTTAGTCTGTGGACTGAAGGGTCCTGAGTTCAGTTCCAGTCAAGAGCATATGTCTCGGTTACAGGCTCCTCCCCAGCCCAGGCCCTGGTCAGGGCCCGTGCAGGAGGCAACCAATCCATGTGTTTCTCTCACATCGCTATTTCTCTCTGTCTTTTCCTCTCTCTTCCACTCTCTCTAAAAATCAATGGAAAAATATCCTTGAGTGAGGATTTGAAAAAAAAAAAAAAAAAGAATTACTGACTCCTTCGTTCTGCATCAAGGGTATAACCATGAAGTCAGGGTGCATTGGTTTACAATGCAAACTACATGAAGGAGCCAAGTCTTCACATTGGTTAAGTAGTTAATTAGTACTTTCCCTGTAGCTGAAAATAAAAGCATATACTATAACTATGAAATATTGATGTATTTCAGGAAATATTTCAGTAAGGCAAAACTGGCCTTTAATAAAAAGGCTAGCAAGCAGAAGGACCAATATTTAAAATAAATAAATAAATAAGGCAAAACCTTTTAAAAGTCAACTTCCATCTTTACTACTGCTGCCATGCAATCTAAATGAGGGTACTAATAACTCTTTAAAGTGGTATAGGATGTGTAGCTCACAGCTTGTCCTCAGGAGGTATCACCCATTCATTCTACTCCCAGAGATCTCCCCACCACACACGTCTATGCCCATCCCCTGGCCCAGACTCTGCATGCTTCCCACTGCTGTGGGGATGCAATCCATTGTCTTTGGGTGGTTTCCAAGGTCCTTCAAGATCCATAGGCCTCCTTTGGCCTCTATGTTCCAGGGCAACTGAACTTCAGATGCTTGAACCTTCTGCCAGGTCTTCCAGATGCTGCTCCCTCTGCCTATGCCCCTTTCCCTCTTTGCCTGGGTGACTTCCTCCAAGCCTAGGTCCAGAGGCCCCTCTGTGGGCTCTGCTGCAAACACCGTGTTTGAGTCGCCCACCAGACGTCAGCACTCGGAAGTCAGGGACTGTTTCTTTCTCTCTATTGTCTCCCCAAGACCAACCGAGGTGCCCAGCACAGACGTAGCTTGAAATAAATACTTATGGAATAAAATGTGCGAGCGAATGAACAAATAGGTAAATGCATGAATCATTACAAGTTGTAAAACTTTCCTAATCGATGTCTATGAAATAATTTGGATTAACAAGGGACGCAAACCTGCCGGTTCTTCAATTGCATAATTATCAGGTCCTTGAGAGGCAAAGGAAACCTTTTTGAAGGAAGTTGGGAGTTGGTTCTGCCAAAAGCAGCTGGGCCAGGGACTCTCTGTGAAGGGGTTTTGGGAGTGGTTCCCAGAAACGTCTCACTCCATCCCCACTCACTGGTTTTTCAGAGCTATTTCCCAAACCCAAGCTGGAATCTTCCGCCACACATCTGGACCAGGGTGACCGCCTGAACCTGTGGTGCTCCATCCCAGGAGCACTTGGAGTCGACTTCACCATCCAGAAGGGAGACGAGAATGTGTCACAGGCTCAAAATTTCACCAAGATAGCCTCAAAATGGGACACTGGGAGCTACACCTGTGTCGCAAGCATGGGCAAGGTGATCAAAAAAAGCAACCAAGTCCTGATAACCGTGTGTGGTGAGTACGTCCTTGCTGGCTCAGAGTCCTGAGTGGGAAAAAGGGAAGTTGCCACCCTCTCCGGTCTGAAGGCAGATCAGACTGAGGCAGGATAAGAACTTGAGGGAAAGGGAGATGAGTGAAATCGAGAAACTGGACAGAAGCAAGTGGTATTTCTGCTTAGAGTACAGGAGAGGGGCGATACAAAGGAAAT